>NC_072478.1:106989983-107289983 GCF_027574615.1 Eptesicus fuscus | reverse complement strand
ACGCAGATGCGTGACCACCCCGAGCGGCCACAGCCCTGGGCTGGCTCGGGCCGGAGGGCAGGCACACGCCGGGGCTCTCCACGCTGGGCGTGAGGGACAGGAAGTCGGCATGGCCCGGACCGCAGGGCGAGGGGGTGGCCGGCAGCACCGGGGATGTGGTCAACCTCAGCTCTGGCCGTGCCGGGAGGGTCCGGCCTTCGCACGCGGCGAGGGTGACGGAGGGACGGCCGCCCACGCGATGGGGTGGCTGAGGCCTGGACCCGCGGACGCAGCCAAGTCCCGGCTCCGAAGCCACGATGCCCGCGTGCCTCACTTCCTCTAAATCACTTCCTCTCCTGGGGAAGGGATCAGCTCAGCTCCTGGGTCACCTGGGAGCCAGGCAGACGGGGCCGGGAGGGCCGCGTGCCGGGCAGAACACGTGGTGGGTCCGGGGCGGTGCCCTCAGCAGGACCCGGCCGCTGACTGCTGAGACGGAGAGGATCCAGCACCCTGAGTCGGCCCGGCCCCAGCCAAGCAGGCGGGGCTCCCCGGGCCCCGGGCCCGCAGGGGGGCTCTGGCGCCTGCGGGGGGAGTCCTCCCACACAGTGTTCCCGGGAGACTGACAGAGAGCGGGACTGTGGCCCAGGCGGGGACGGAGGCCACGTGGGGAGCAGAGACAACAGTCCCACGGAGGCACCGTGTGGCCGAGAGGCACCCCCCCCGCCCCCTCCTCTCCACCCGAGGCTCCTGCACCCCAGGCCTCCCTCTCCCTGGCTTCCCTCCTTGGTGTGAAGGTGTGACGGGCACACCCACCCCAAGCGCGCAGTCCGAGTCCCGGCGATTCCACACGCGAAGCCCCAGCATCACTATCGCGTCTCGTGACCCCCCCCCCCCCCCCTCCAGGCCGCTCCGGGAGCTGCGGGCGGGCCAGCCGGACGGGACCTCTGTGGACACCTGACAGACTGGAGCCACACAGCCGCCGTGTCCGCTCCTCCCCCTCACAGCCCGGGTTGTCGCCAAAGACGTGCTTTGTTCCTGATGCTGCGCAGTGAGCCTGGCGTGGACGCCACGGCCGCCGACCCCTGGCCGCTGGCGGCGTGTGGGCTGCTGGCAGGTTTCGGTTCTCCTGAACAATACGGCCATGACCACCGCGCAGTGTCTGTGTGGACACGCGTGTGCAGGCCCCTCGGGTGGATTCTGAGGAGCGGAACTGTGGCTCAGAGGGTGCGTTTAGGTCTGGCTTTTTGGGGCTCCTGCCTCTCAAAGCTGCTGTGAGCCCCGCTCTCACCGCCGCTCGCCTTGTTGGGTTCCTGAAGGCCGTGGGTTAGAGGCAGCCGTGGGTTAGAGGCAGCCGTGGGTTAGAGGCAGCCGTGGGTTAGAGGCAGCCGTGGGTTAGAGGCAGCCGTGGGTTAGAGGCAGCCTGGGTTAGAGGCGCGGCGGCAGCTGCGAGGAGCGACGTGCGTTCCCCGTCCCTCAGGGCGTGAGGCCTGGCCGTGCTTCCGTCTTTGGTTTGTCTTCATCTTCAGCAGAACGTCCCTGGGGCTCCCGCTCATTTTCCATTTAAATGGCCCTCTTATTAGCGGCTCCAAGCGTTCTTTGTAGATTCTGGATACAAGTTCCTCCTCAGATGTAATTGGCAAATATTTCCTCCCAGATCCGGGGCTGCCTTCATTTTCTTAATGGTGTCTTTTGAAGTGCGGACGTTTTAATTTTAATGATGCCCAATTTATCAACAGGCTGATGCTTTTAATGTCACGTCTAAAAACTCTTTGCCTAACCCAAAGTCTTCAAGGTTTTTGGCCTAGAAGTTTTATAATTATAGTTCTTATATTTAGGTCTGTGGTCCATTTTGAGTGAATTTTTATACATTGCAGAGATAAGGCCTGAGCTTGTGTGTGTGTGTGTGAGTGTGTGTGAGGGTGTGAGTGTGTGAGGGTGTGTATGTGTGTGTGCGTGCGTGTATGTGAGTGTGTGTGTGAGTGTGTGTGAGTGTGTGTGTGTGTGTGTGTGTGTATGAGAGTGAGTATGTGTATGTGTGAGTGTGTGTGTGTGAGAGTGAGTGTGTGTGTGAGTGTGTGTGTGTGAGAGAGTGTGTGAGTGGTTGTGTGTGTGTGTATGAGAGTATGTGTGTGTGTGAGTGTGTGAGTGTGTGTGTGTGTGTGTGCAAACATCCAATTGTTACAACACTGTTTTGAAAAGCCTCTTGTCTGTCATTGTGTAAAAGTCCATGGTCACACAGGTGAGCACGTATCCCGGCGTCCCCGTGCTCCACGGATGGACATGCTGGTCCTCACTCCCGGGTCCCCGGGTCCTGATGCTGAGGCCCCAGCGAGTTGTGAAGTGGGTGGAATACGCCTCCGTTTTTCTTTCTGAAATTGTCTTGGCCACGGGAGGTGTTCTGTGTTCCCATCTGTACTTTAGGGCCAGCTTGTCAGCTTCTTAAAAAATCCTGCTGGGCTTTTAATAGGCCTTACATCGAATCTATAGATCAATTGGGGAAACTGACATCTTAATAATATTAAATCTTTGATCCACAAACATGAAATATCTCTATTTATTTACATCTCTTTAGTGCCCTGGGGGGGCGGGGAGACCTGGACCCCACCCCACCTGAGCCCCCTCCACTCCCCACGGGGCGACCCTCCTCTCCGCTGACGCGGGGCAGCTGGCTCCTGACTTGGGGCCCAGTGTGCGGGGTCCCCGTCGCCCTCCGCGTTGAGCTGTCCCTTTCCATCGCCGCGGCACCTGCAGACGCGGCGGGAGCGGGCGGAGGCGGGTCACCACCGCCGTGCCCAGTCGCCGGTGCGTGACGGTCGCACGGAGGCGGGTTACTCTCGCTTTTACACTCTCTCCAGGCGGTGCCGCCTCCTGCAGGCCCCGGGGCCGCTGCTCCCACGTGTGCGCCGCGAGGAGCCAGGCGCGGGCGGTGCAGCTCCGGGCAGGACGCTGCGTGGACACCGACATTGAGGGGCAGCGACGCCGTCGCGTGTCCGTTCCTGCGGCTCCTGCGGGCCCGGGCTCGGGGTCTCCCTGTCTGCTCCGGGGACGCTGCTCTGTAGGTGGTCCCGGGGTTGGTCTGGGTCCCCCGGGACAGCCCGGCCACCCACCGCCTCCTCCACTGCGCCCTCCCGCGGCCCAGGCATCGCGCTGGCGGGCGGGGCACCCCCCCCCCCCCCCCCGCAGGCCGCCCAGAGCAGAGCCTTGGACGTGGTCGGGTTATAGCCCATTCCCTACGCAGAGGCTGCAAAACACGTTCACATTCCTCAGATGGTCTCTAAGTCTGTTCAGAATCCATAATGCAGGACTGCAGTGAGAGCAGAGGAGAAGGCCGGCCCGACCCGCGGGCAGCACTGCCTTATCTGCTTCTCGTTCGTGGCCATTCCCCCGTCGTCCCTAGAGACCCGCGCGCTGGCCTGGGAGAGAACCCGGGAGGGAAGCAGAAGTCGCTGCTGAGCGACCTCCCTCCTCCCAACAAGCCACCTGCCACCCCGGTCCGCTCTCACGACAAGCAGCCACCGGGCAACATGAGGTTTAACCACACAAATACCCCAGCCTCCACGCACACACACGCACACACGCACACGTGCACACATGTGCACACACACATGCACATGCACACACACACGTGCACATGCACACGCACACGCATGGCGCGTCTGACTCCGGCGTGGACCTGCAGGCGGGCAGGAATGGGTGTTTGGCTTCTGATGAGGACGTCTCACCGCGGCCCCCGGAAGGCCTGGCGCTGGGCGCGGGCGGAGGGGTGACGCTGCAGGCTGGCCCGTGTCCTGTCCATGACCAGGAACATGCAGCCCGCCCTTTCACGTGAGGACAGAAAGGAGAGGCCGGTGCTTCTTACAAAGACGCCTCGGGAACAAACATGTCGGACACGAGTGACTCACCGTCGCTCGGGGCGCGGCAGGGACGTCCCGGAGGAGGAGCGGGGTGGCTTCCTGCCGGCGGTTCTGCGACTCGCCGCGTCCCATGGGCTTCCTCCTGGGCCCGCGGAGGCGCCCTCCCTGAGGCTCCCCGCTTTCTCATGCCTCCTCCCTCCTCCACCCCAACCCCCAGGCCGCGTGGCCAGCCCTGCCATGACGCCTCCGCACCGGGCAGGGCTGGAGGGACCCGGGACCCGGTGACTCCCCGCCGCGCACCGGCCGCCGTCGGGTGGCAGGACAAGCCTGGCCGGCCGAGGCCTCGGTGCGCGGCCTCGCACCCGGCACGTGCGCAGCGTGGTGGCCGCCCCGGCCGAGGCCCTGAGCAGGTGCCGCTCCTCGGTGTGCTGTTAGGAATGTGAGCAGGCACGCAGCGAGCACCCTCCATGTGCCCGGCACTCAGTCCTCCCGGAACGACCTCCCTGGATCTGCACAGCACACGGGTTAACATCCCCATTTCACAGGCGAGAAGACCGAGGCGCACAGCGAGCAGGCGGCCAGGCCAGGAGGAAGCCCGGCCAGGCTCCCTCCGGCGCCCACGGCCCACCTTCCCCGTCACTTAGGTTGTGAGCGGGAGCACTCGCCCTTCTGAGCCCCGCGCCCCGCTGATGGGACACAGACGGACCCGGCCTTCCCGGGGAGCACCCTGGGGTCTGTGAGGCTGGGCACGTGCAGGCCCCCGAGCCGGGGGTCCCCGTGTGGGTGTGCCCCAGGAGGCCCGTCTGTCAAAGGGAGACAGCCCGATGCCCGGTGCCCATCGAGAGGGGACCGCGGGGGAGGCATGGAGGCCCATCCGCAGACTTTGGTGAGCAGGAGTGACCACGGCGTGACCACGGCGTGGGTGATGTGACGCGGAGCGCCGGAAGCCAGCGCAGCTCTGAGCGGCGCCCAGGAGAGTATCGTGGGCTGTTCATGGACACGTGCCCCGGACACCCAGGCCCGGGCAGGAGACAGGAGGAGGGGATGCCTTGCGAGTGGGGTTGGAAGGACTGAACCTGATCTGTAATGTTCTGGGCATTTTATCTATTTTTAAAATATATTTTTATTGATTTCAGAGAGGAAGGGAGAAGGGAGAGAGAGAAACAGCAATGATGAGAGAGAGTCATCGATCGGCTGCCTTCTGCACGCCCCTGACCGGGAATCTAATCTCAACCTCCTAGTTCATAGGTCAGCGCTCAGCACTGAGCCACACTGGCCGGGCTCTGCATTTTATGTTAAAAACAACAAGAGACAGAACCGTGTGCCCATCATCGCTGCGCTTTTCTGTGTTTTAAACGTGGAAACGTGGAAACCCAACTGCAGGCTGAACGGAGGTGGCCTCTCACCTCGTGGCGGGCGCTGCTACGTGCCGGGCCCGGCGGCCGGGGTGCCCGGGGGGCGGGCCTGCTCTCCCCGCAGCAGGAGGACAGGGAGCGAGGGCGTTAGAGACATCTGGATGTTGTAGGCGATGTGGGTGCCAGAGGCACAGGGGGACGCAGAGGGTGAAGCTAATCAATAAGTGAACCCATCGCTCCGCTCCTGACCTTAGTGATGGGGCCGATCGAGGGCCTGGCCACTCACCCTGAGAACCGGAGTTCAATGTCCATTACGGGCCACATGGCTCGGCCCCAGGAGGGACCATCTGGGGGCTCCGGGGGCATCCCCCCCCTCCCCTCCCCTGGCAGATTCCCACGAGAGGCCACCACGATCCTTGCTCTCTACCAGCCAGGAAGGAACAGCACCTTACGGCGACAGAATTCCTTGTTCCACAGGCCGAGCTCATAAGATTAGCGTGGACTTAAAGAAATCAGTTCTTCGCGAGAAATTAAAAACAGTCCGTCCTCTCCCCGCACGCCCCCCCCCCCCCCCCATCTCTCTCTCTCTCCAGATTTAGACGCGGAGAAACCCTGCCGGTCACCTCCTCCCCGGCATTCCTGCAACACCTCCCACGTGCGAATCACTGTCTTCTAACGAGCCAGCGGATCTTCGCCCTGTTCCTGCGGGGACCCTGCGTGACGAGCTCAGGTGCAAATGGAAGGAGAGGAGGCGGGGGGCCAGGGACCTGCCCAGGGCGCCAAGGGAGCCGCCGGAGAGCCCCCCCCCCCCCCGCCAGCGCTCTGCCCCCAGCCGAGCCCCAGGGAGAGGACTCCTCCGCCCCCTCGTCACCCGGTGGGCCGTCCTCCACCTGCAAGTTCAAGGACAACACTCAGCACAGTGCCGGCTCCTCACGCAGGGAAACAGGCCCGGGCGGAGCAGAACGCACGGGGTCCCAGCGCCCTGTCTGGGGTCCTCCCGCCGAGCCCAGCCTGCCCCTCTGTGCACACGGAAGAGCGCCCCCCAATCCCCATGGCCGCCCGCACCTCCGAACACGACCTCTCCGGGAACAGAAGCACTTCCTCAGGTTAGAGGCGAGGCCGCCCGGGGCTGGGGTGCCCTGTGCCTGAAGCTGGTGTCCCCCCCACCCCCCCAGAAGGCCGAGCGGACGGAGGAGGAGGAGCACGTGGCGGCGGAGGCAGGGCCAGGAGGGACGCGTCCCCAGGGGAACCGAGGGCGCCGGCCACGGGAGCGGGGAGAGCGGGAGGGAGCTGCCCTGGGCTGCCCGGGGGCGCGTGGCCCTGCGGCCTCGAGGCCCCTCCGGTGTCCAGGCCGGGAGAGAAGCCGCAGCTCTGGGCACGGCTCGGACCCTCTCCTCCCGGCCGCCTCTCGTCTCTGGGGACACGCTCGTCCTTGGCTCGGGCACGGCCCGCTCAGCGACCACGGCGTGGGGCACAGCGTCCCCCTCCCCGCGGGAAGCGTGTCGGTGAGGCCCAGCACCGGGCACCGGCACTCGGTCGCTGTTCTAACCCATAACGCTCTCGGATGCGCCCGAGTCTCCGGATCCGTTCACCGGGTGTTGTTCATTAGATTCCACACGAGGGAGGGCGGTGCGACTCCTCCCTCTGACGGCCCCTTTCGCTCCCATAAGCTCCCCTGGTCCCCTTGGGGGGAGGGCAGGGGAGGTGGGTGGGGGGGCAGGGGAGGTGGGTGGGGGGCAGGGGAGGTGGGGGGAGGGAAGGGGAGGTGGGCGGGGGGCAGGGGAGGTCGGGGGAGGGAAGGGGAGGTGGGGGGAGGGCAGGGGAGGTGGGCAGGGGGTGGGGGGGAGCGATCAACCAATGAGCTTGCATGCATCCATGCATCCCCCAGGGGCACAGACAATGGGGGGTGAGGGCTGGGCTGGGAGCGGTCAGCGGGGGGGAGAGGGGGACACATGTAATACTTGGAACAATAAAGTTTTAAATTACGAATAAGAGTTCTTGTGAACAAATGATTCTTCCCAACCACGGCCCGGGTCGGCGTGCTCCTCGAAATCAGGGGCAGTTTTTGCTTTGCCTCTTTCCTTCTTCCTCCCCTCCCCTCCCCTCCCCTCCCCTCCCCTCCCCTCCCCTCCCCTCCCCTCCCCTCCCCTCCCCTCCCCTTCCCGCACTGAGTCCGTGCTGCCGAGGGGCAGGAGCTGCGGGGTTGATGCAGAGTAAACCTGCGCCCCTTCGGCCCACCTGCCCCTGGAAAGGCACCGCGGAAACCCCGCTGACTCAGGGTCACGAGGAACAAGCTCATCGCAGTGAAGTGTCCCCAGTGGAGAGAGAGCCTCCAACTCCCCCGGGCACGGCCCCGACGCCCCGAAACTGCCAGCCGGTGCCCGGAGGCCTCGTGCCCAGCGTCCCGGCCTCCCTGCGTTTCACTTCCCAGAAGCCCTTTCTGTTTTTTTAAAAAATATATTTTATTGGTTTCAGGGAGGAAGGGAGAGGGAGAGAGAGAAACATCAGTGATGAGAGAGAACCATGGACCGGCTGCCTCCTGCACGCCCCCCACGGGGGATGGAGCCCGCACCCCGGGCATGTGCCCTGACCGGGAAGCGAACCCTGACCTCCTGGTTCAAGGTCGACGCTCAGCCACGGAGCCACGCCAGCCGGGCCCAGACGCCCTTTCTGTGCCCGCGCTCCTTACACTCCAGCCTGCACCTGGCCACCTGCCAGTCACCTGCGGGGCCTGGGACACGGGGGCCTGGGGCTGCGGCTGTGGGGTGCCCGCGGGGCCTGGGACACGGGGGCCTGGGGCTGCGGGTGTGGGGTGCCTGCGGGGCCTGGGACACGGGGGCCTGGGGCTGCGGGTGTGGGGTGCCCGCGGGGCCTGGGACACGGGGGCCTGGGGCTGCGGGTGTGGGGTGCCTGCGGGGCCTGGGACACGGGGGCTGCGGGTGTGGGGTGCCTGCGGGCAGGCCGTCTCCGGCACCTGGAGTGACCTCCCGGCTCCCGTCACCTCCATGAGCTGACGGGTCCTGACTGTCCCTCCGGCCGCAGAGCCGGGCGCACAGATGGGATGAAGCAGAGCAGCCGCCCCCACTCCCCCTCAGCGGCATGAGCCAGGGCCCCGGAAGGCTCCCCGCCCGCCGACCTTTGCGTGAGCAGCACGGGGAGCAGGAGAAGGTCACGGCCGTAAAGAACCTGATTGCAATTAGAGGCTCTGCCCGCGGGACCCCGACATGAATCCGCGGGTGTTTCCTGCGAGCGCGGCCCCGCTCAGCTCATCAGCGGGTTCGCGGCGTCCCCACCAGAGGCTCCGTGTCCGCGGTCTCCCTCCGGCCTCCCGCAGCGGGACCGGGGCCTGCGGGGAACCCTCAGTGCGAGGCCCGGGGACAGGCCGGGAGCCTCCCGCCTCGGCGATTCCTAGAGGCCACACCGACGAGGGAGCAGAGGCCACGCGGCCCGCTCACCACGGAGCTGCGCACAGACCTTAAAGACGAGCGGCGCCCCCGAGGGAGAGGGGAGCCGCTGAGAGGTCCCTGAGCACCGCGCCGCTGGTCACCCCACACCCCACCCTGCACCCCACACCCCACCCTGCACCCCACACCACGCACCCCATACCCCACACCATGCACCCCCCACACCGCACACCCCATACTGGGAGGGGGTCGGCTGGGAATCAGCGTGAAGTCAGGGGGCCTGGGCGCCAATGTCTGGGTTCTCAGTTCACACCCAGGTGGGGCAGGGAGGGACCCAGAGGGGCAGGGAGACCCCGCTCCGGGAAGGGCGGTTTGGTCCTCGCAGCCAGGAGAAAGCACTGCCAAAGGGGAGGGAGGGGAGGGGAGGGGAGGGGAGGAGGGAGAGGAGGGGGGAGGGGAGGGGAGGGGGAGAGGAGGGAAGGATGGGGAGGGGAAGGGGAGGGGAGGGGGAGAGGAGGGGAAGAGAGAGGAGAGGAGGGGGGGGAGGGGGAGGGGGAAGAGGCTCAGAGGGGCTCCTTGGGCCTCGCTGCGTTCTCAGGGCCCAGGAAACAGACTTGGGGGTGACCCTCTCCATGAGGTCACTCGGCTGCTATGGCAGCTTCTGCTACCCCTGCTCCCTCCCATAGGGGTGAGTGGGCACCGCCGTCCCCTCATAGTCGGGTGAGTGGGCACCCCCTTCAGGAATTAAGGCAGAACCAGGTGTCGCCAATGACTTTCATGTCGAATAGGGTCACTGCCAGGTTTTCCCAGGGCCCCGGCCGCCTGCCCATCACCACGGTGCCCAGATGTGATCCCCCGAGGAGGGACCAGAGCAGGGAGGGAGGGGGCCTGGGAGGAGGGAGGGGGTCTGGGAGGAGGGAGGGGGCCTGGGAGGAGGGAGGGGGCCTGGGGAAGAGGTGGGGGGCCTGGGAGGAGGGAGGGGGGCCTGGGAGGAGGGAGGGGGCCTGGGAGGAGGGAGGGAGGCCTGGGAGGAGGGAGGGGGCCTGGGAGGAGGGAGGGGGCCTGGGAGGAGGGAGGGGGCCTGGGGAAGAGGTGGGGGGCGCTGTGGGAGTGGGGGGCGGCGGGCCTGCACGGACACCGTGCGGCGCTTTACAGAACCGCCTCCCTGCCGCCCGGGGACTCCCTTTCCTCCCTGAAGCCATGGACTCGCAGACCCACCGGCCCCGAGGCTCCAGCTCAATGCCCACCGCCCACCCGACACTCTCCTCTCCACGCGGCCTAGCGCCCCGGCCGTCCCGCACAGCTCCAACCTCGCCAGCCCGCTCATCCGCTTCCAGCTCCGCGGCTGGGGGTCCCCGCTGACCCCTCTGGACCTGCTCTGCTGACCGCCTGCGCGGCTAACCCCCACCCGGACCCCGGCCTCGGGCTTGGCTCTGCTCCGCCTCGGTGCCCTCAGCAGAGCCTGCTCTCCCTCGGATGCCCCACCTGTGTCTGACCAACACCTGCTCTGAGCCCCCCCCCTCCGTGTCTGACCGACACCTGCTCTGAGCCCCCCCTCCGTGTCTGACCGACACCTGCTCTGAGCCCCCCCTCCGTGTCTGACCGGCAGCTGGGTGGGTGGGGCTGGGCCTCCTCTGGGCTCCCAGCTCCTGAGGCAGCTGAGCCCCTGGGGGCCTCCCAGCTCCCCTGCCCCTGCCCACCCCACCCCACCCCTCCCTCCGTGCGCCCGCCCCGGGCACCACTCACCCAAACTCCCGGTCCTGAGCCGGGGCACCCAGGAGGCCGCCGGGCCAGAGGCTGAGGTCACTGCGGGTGCAGGTGTGAGCTGGGGAGGCAGAGCCCTCTGTCCCGGGCTGGGGGGCCCCCCCGAGGCGGGCGGGGGCGGGACCTGAGCTGGTGCCCGCCCTCCCCGCTGGCTCCTGCGCCCGGACCCTGTCCTGCAGCCTCCGGTGTCCGCGTGCCCACGCCCCACGCGCTGCGGGGTCAGGAGCTCAGGTGACCCCGCGACCGCCCGCGAGCCGCCCTTCCCGCCCTTAAACGGCGGCAGGTGTGGATGGAGACGCCGCTCCCTCAGCTGCTCTCCGCGGCGAAATGCGGTCGCGTCCGCTCCTCCCGGTAAACACAGTCCTCCGTGTCCACGGCCGTCCCCCGCTCCCCTCCGTGACTCCGGGGCGAGGACTCGCCCACTCTCCGCCCGCGACACCCGCACACCCACGCACACACCCGCTCGCCCCCTGTCACGCCCGTCGTGCGCCCTCCGTAGGACCGGCCCCCGAGGTGAGGCCCGGCCCCGAGGGCCTGCGTCCGGCGGGCGTGCAGGAGAGGGACCTCGTGCGCTGCGGGTGGGGTGTGACAGGGGCCGCCCTGGAAGGCAGGCCCTCCAGCGGAAAGACGGGCTCTGCAGCCCCAGCCCCCGCGAGGACACCCCCGCGGCCCCCGCTGCAGCCCCCCAGCCCTCAGCCCGCCCAGATGGGCCCCCTCACCTGGGGGAGGAAGCACTGCCCCCCGCGCCCCGCGTCCACGGTGCGGCCTTACACAGCCACGTCCACCGCGGCGAAGGGACGAAGGGGCCGTGGTGTGACGTGTTTCGGGGACACGGCTCAGCCACAGAAGAACTCAGCCTGCCGTTTGCACCAACACGGACAGAGCCGGAAGCCATCGCCCTGAGTGAGAGGCGTCAGAGGCGGACACACGCCGTGTGCTCTCCCTCACGTGTGAAACCAAAACAAAGCGGACCCACCACCTCGCCGAGAAGGCGCTCGGGCCGTGGTTACCGGAGACCGGAGACGGAGGCCGGGGCGTGGGAGAAAGGGAGGGAGGCGGTGAGAGGAGACGGACTCCCGGCTCGGGGACCCGCAGGCCCGGGGCGCCCGCCTGCTGACCGCAGCCCTCCCTGCGCGCCGCGGGGACATTGTTGAGAGTGAGCCCTGAGCTCGCATCACGGGAGCCTGTTCTCTCCCTCCGTGTCCTGTCCCCGTGCCTCCACGCCAAGGCGGGTGTTCGTGAACTGCTGGGCGATCGTGTCACAAGCACGGCCATCAAACCGCCCGCTGCCCGCGTCCCCTCACACGGGAGGCACGCCGTCTTTTCCCGATAAAACGGAGAAAGGGGCTCGTGCTTTAGACGGTAACCGACACTGCAAGGCTGATTCCTGCCAAGGCTGCCCCCCCACGGTCCCCCCGCCGTGAGCACCGTTCCCCCCAGACCTGCCCGTATTGGAAATCGTCGCCCTTTTAATCACTGGTTCATCGAATCAATGAGCGATGGCGTCTCGTGATCAATGTCATTTGCATCTCCTGTGCGTTGGGGCAACGTTGCCAAAGCTTGACGGGCAACTTCCCTCTGCCCTGAGCTGTGGGTTCACATGGGTCTGGGCTCCTTTTTTGGTAAAGTCTCGGTTGCCTCATCCATGAAATGGGCACAAGGGTATCCTGTCCCGGAAGGCCTGGAGACTCACGGAGCCGATGGGCACCTGCCGGCCCGGGCGGCGGCTGCAGCGCAGTTTTGGGCGGAGGAGGAAAGAGGGCAGGACGAGAGGGTGCCCGCATCCGGGCGGGTTGAAGGCAGGAGCCTGCAGCAGGGGGCGGGGAACAGCGGTGAACATTGGCCTGAGCCCGGAGAACGGCGAGCCGGACAAACATCGGTGGGGAGTTTGGGGGGGCGTTAAGAACATCGGGGCTCACCCGAGCAGCAGCCACGGCAATAATGCCCGCGGAGCACCGGTCACGGCCAAGGGCTTGGCCTCCGCAGCATCCCCGCGAGATGGGACCACCCGTCTACTCCCGAGGCTCAGAGAGGTTGAGTGATTTGCCCCAGGTCACACAGCCTGTGGATGGCCAGCTCGCGCCCCTGCCCGGCGGGAAAGAGGGAGCTGACCGGTATCCGAGCGAGCCTCTCCTTGGGTGGAGGGACCCCGGCCACTCGGGGACACCGTGAAGCCCCAAACCGCAGTCTTTCCTTGGTTTCTTTGCTAAGAATTTTAGGGAGAAAATCATCCCGCGTCCACATTTCTATGCCAGCGGAGGTGCGTCTCCCCCTCGCTAATGAGAGCGGGAACGAGCGGCGAGCCGGGGGCAGGGGGGGGGGGGGGGGCTCGCGCAGGTGTGGGCAATGAGCAGCGGGCAGGTGCCGGCAGCCCGGCTTCTCGGCTTCCTGTTCCAGAACAAACGCCGGGGGCACTGCTCTCCGCTCACGTGCGTGCGGATGTCCATGCTGAATCCAGCACAAACGTTGTAAATAAACCAGCACCTGCTCTCCCGGGCGGGACACGCGTGCATTTTCAAACGTGAGGGAGAACGAGACGTGTGTCCGCGAGGAAGGCCGGAACCTGGAGGCAGCCCACAGGAACCGCTCCTTCCTGCTCGCTCGCCCCTCTCCCTCCCCCGGCCTCGGCTCCCGGGGTATAAATAATTCACCTGCAGGATGCCGCCTGAGCGGGGACTGCGGATGGAGCAGAGAGAGGGCCCGTGGGTGTCTGCGGCCCGGATTGATTAGCACCTGCTTCCGCCAGCAGCCCCGGGAGCCCAGGGCCTCCTGCTCAGGGGCAGCCTGGCTTCTGAGACGGGCGGGGGGGGGGGCACCACGGAAACCCACAGACACAGGGGGAGCTGTGCCTTTAAGGCAGACCCCTCCTCTACCGAGGCAGCTGCGGAGGCCGACCGCATCTGTGTTCAGCAGGCGGGCCAGCAGCCTGGAAACTATCTCCCCGTGTGCAGCCGTGGTGCGCATGTATTCGCGCGTGTGTGTGCGCGCGCACGCATGTATTCGCGTGTGCATGCAGGTGTATTCGTGTGTGCGCACACATGTATTCGTGTGTGCGCACACATGTATTCGTGTGTGCGCACACATGTATTTGTGTGTGTGTACATGTGTGTATTTAAGGCGTGGACTCAGTGTCTGCATCAACCACAGCCCAATGAGCCCCCATCCCCATCAGGAGAAACGGTCCAGATTTCTCACTCTCGACCAGGAATGGTGGCTGGCTCTTCCCGCCTCCTGCCCGGGTTCTAGAACATTCTCTGCTCAGGGCGGCTGTCTCCGAGTCAGCCCCCTGCACGTGGCAGGCCCTGGGTGGCCAGGTGGGGCGCTGCAGCCTGGGGCAGGGGCGGGGCCCTGTTTCTCCCCAGCAGCCCGCTGGCTCTCGTGTCGGGAGCTGCCCGCCCGGGGTCGGGAGTGTGTGTGCGGCTCAGCCTCCTTCGGGACAGCTAGTGGCACGGAGGGCAACACGTCAGATTGTTTAACGCCGTCCTGGTCCTCCAAGAGGAAGAAGCCCTGGCTGGTGTGGCTCAGTGGACAGAGCGTCGGCCTGTGGACTGAGGGGTCCCGGGTTCGATTCCGGTCAAGGGCACAGGCCCAGGTTGTGGGCTCCATCCCAGCGGGGGGCGTGCAGGAGGCAGCCGATCCACGATTCTCTCTCGTCATGGATGCTTCTCTCCCTCCCTCTGCCTTCCTCTCTGACGTCCACACAAACCTATTTAAAGAGGAAAAGTCCTCTCCGGGCCTGTGGGGGTGTGAGGTGCCACTTGTTCTGAATATTGGTCAGCACGGGGAGCGCCGTGGGTGTATCCTGCCTTCCCTCCCGCACCGCGCCCAGGCCCAGGGACGGACGGAACTGGGCAGGAGGAGGGGAGGCGGCTCTCGCCAGGCAGCGCTGCAGCCGGTTGAGGGATGAGGAAGGTGGAACTCAAATACGTCCGTTCTGCAGTCGCCTGTGAAGGGATGGGCCCAAGCCACGAGCATCCACACATCCTTCCCCCAGACACAGCCCAGCGTGCGCCCCCTGGAGGCACAGCACCCCACTACGGCAGGTTCTTCACAGAAAACAAACCCCGAATCTGGTCAAGCCTCCAGGTCCAACCTCCATTCACAGCAAGCCTGGGGGACGGAGGAGCGCGAGGCAGGGCCACAGGATGCAGCGGCAGACCCGGCGGCGGCCGCCTCGGCGGACAGAGGACCCCTTTCCTCCGCCAGCAATTACATTAAATAACGACAACTGAGTGTACGCCCCCGGGCGAGGCGGCCAGAGGGGAACGGAGACAAGGAACGCTGGGCCGATCGCAATGTAGGGCCTTGGTTAGTTCCCAGTCCACGTTGTAAAACGAGAAGAGAAGGCACAGCTGTGAGCAATGAACCGGAGTGGATTATACTGTGGATGCGTCCGGAGTGGCTGGATAGTGGGTGCTGTTAAGGAGGAGGGAATGGGTCCGGAGTGACGGGATAGTGGGTGCTGTTAAGGAGGAGGGAATGGGTCCGGGATGACTGGACAGTGGGTGCTGTTAAGGAGGAGGGAATGGGTGTGGGATGACTGGATAGTGGGTGCTGTTAAGGAGGAGGGAATGGGTCCGGGATGATGGATAGTGGGTGCTGTTAAGGAGGAGGGAATGGGTCCGGGATGATGGATAGTGGGTGCTGTTAAGGAGGAGGGAATGGGTCCGGAGTGACTGGATAGTGGGTGCTGTTAAGGAGGAGGGAATGGGTCCGGAGTGACTGGATAGTGGGTGCTGTTAAGGAGGAGGGAATGGGTCCGGGATGACTGGATAGTGGGTGCTGTTAAGGAGGAGGGAATGGGTCCGGATGACTGGACAGTGGGTGCTGTTAAGGAGGAGGGAATGGGTCCGGGGTGACTGGACAGTGGGTGCTGTTAAGGAGGAGGGAATGGGTCCGGAGTGACTGGATAGTGGGTGCTGTTAAGAGGAGGGAATGGGTCCGGATGACTGGACAGTGGGTGCTGTTAAGGAGGAGGGAATGGGTCCGGAGTGACTGGACAGTGGGTGCTGTTAAGGAGGAGGGAATGGGTCCGGGATGACTGGATAGTGGGTGCTGTTAAGGAGGAGGGAATGGGTCCGGGATGACTGGATAGTGGGTGCTGTTAAGGAGGAGGGAATGGGTCCGGAGTGACTGGATAGTGGGTGCTGTTAAGGAGGAGGGAATGGGTCCGGATGACGGGATAGTGGGTGCTGTTAAGGAGGAGGGAATGGGTCCGGGATGATTGGATAGTGGGTGCTGTTAAGGAGGAGGGAATGGGTCCGGGATGACTGGATAGTGGGTGCTGTTAAGGAGGAGGGAATGGGTCCGGATGACTGGACAGTGGGTGCTGTTAAGGAGGAGGGAATGGGTCCGGGATGACGGGATAGTGGGTGCTGTTAAGGAGGAGGGAATGGGTCCGGAGTGACTGGATAGTGGGTGCTGTTAAGGAGGAGGGAATGGGTCCGGATGACGGGATAGTGGGTGCTGTTAAGGAGGAGGGAATGGGTCCGGGATGATTGGATAGTGGGTGCTGTTAAGGAGGAGGGAATGGGTCCGGATGACTGGACAGTGGGTGCTGTTAAGGAGGAGGGAATGGGTCCGGATGACGGGATAGTGGGTGCTGTTAAGGAGGAGGGAATGGGTCCGGGATGATTGGATAGTGGGTGCTGTTAAGGAGGAGGGAATGGGTCCGGATGACTGGACAGTGGGTGCTGTTAAGGAGGAGGGAATGGGTCCGGATGACGGGATAGTGGGTGCTGTTAAGGAGGAGAGATGGGTCCGGGATGACGGGATAGTGGGTGCTGTTAAGGAGGAGGGAATGGGTCCGGGATGACTGGATAGTGGGTGCTGTTAAGGAGGAGGGAATGGGTCCGGGGTGACGGGATAGTGGGTGCTGTTAAGGAGGAGGGAATGGGTCCGGGATGACGGGATAGTGGGTGCTGTTAAGGAGGAGGGAATGGGTCCGGGATGACGGGATAGTGGGTGCTGTTAAGGAGGAGGGAATGGGTCCGGGGTGATGGATAGTGGGTGCTGTTAAGGAGGAGGGAATGGGTCCGGGATGACGGGATAGTGGGTGCTGTTAAGGAGGAGGGAATGGGTCCGGGATGACTGGATAGTGGGTGCTGTTAAGGAGGAGGGAATGGGTCCGGGATGACTGGATAGTGGGTGCTGTTAAGGAGGAGGGAATGGGTCCGGGGTGACTGGACAGTGGGTGCTGTTAAGGAGGAGGGAATGGGTCCGGGATGATGGACAGTGGGTGCTGTTAAGGAGGAGGGAATGGGTCCAGGATGACTGGACAGTGGGTGCTGTTAAGGAGGAGGGAATGGGTCCGGATGACTGGACAGTGGGTGCTGTTAAGGAGGAGGGAATGGGTCCGGGATGACTGGATAGTGGGTGCTGTTAAGGAGGAGGGAATGGGTCCGGAGTGACTGGATAGTGGGTGCTGTTAAGGAGGAGGGAATGGGTCCGGGATGACTGGATAGTGGGTGCTGTTAAGGAGGAGGGAATGGGTCCGGAGTGACTGGATAGTGGGTGCTGTTAAGGAGGAGGGAATGGGTCCGGATGACGGGATAGTGGGTGCTGTTAAGGAGGAGGGAATGGGTCCGGGATGATTGGATAGTGGGTGCTGTTAAGGAGGAGGGAATGGGTCTGGATGACTGGACAGTGGGTGCTGTTAAGGAGGAGGGAATGGGTCCGGATGACGGGATAGTGGGTGCTGTTAAGGAGGAGAGATGGGTCCGGGATGACGGGATAGTGGGTGCTGTTAAGGAGGAGGGAATGGGTCCGGGATGACTGGATAGTGGGTGCTGTTAAGGAGGAGGGAATGGGTCCGGGATGACGGGATAGTGGGTGCTGTTAAGGAGGAGGGAATGGGTCCGGGATGATGGGATAGTGGGTGCTGTTAAGGAGGAGGGAATGGGTCCGGGGTGATGGATAGTGGGTGCTGTTAAGGAGGAGGGAATGGGTCCGGGATGACGGGATAGTGGGTGCTGTTAAGGAGGTGGGAATGGGTCCGGGATGACTGGATAGTGGGTGCTGTTAAGGAGGAGGGAATGGGTCCGGGATGACGGGATAGTGGGTGCTGTTAAGGAGGAGGGAATGGGTCCAGGATGACTGGACAGTGGGTGCTGTTAAGGAGGTGGGAATGGGTCCGGGATGACTGGATAGTGGGTGCTGTTAAGGAGGAGGGAATGGGTCCAGGATGACTGGACAGTGGGTGCTGTTAAGGAGGAGGGAATGGGTCCGGGATGACTGGATAGTGGGTGCTGTTAAGGAGGAGGGAATGGGTCCGGATGACTGGATAGTGGGTGCTGTTAAGGAGGAGGGAATGGGTCCGGGGTGACTGGACAGTGGGTGCTGTTAAGGAGGAGGGAATGGGTCCGGGGTGACTGGACAGTGGGTGCTGTTAAGGAGGAGGGAATGGGTCCGGGGTGACTGGATAGTGGGTGCTGTTAAGGAGGAGGGAATGGGTCCGGAGTGACTGGACAGTGGGTGCTGTTAAGGAGTTGTGGGGCACGTTCTGAGCTGTGATAATGATGCTGTGCCTGTGTAATTATACAGGTTTGCAGGACCAACTTGGTAGCAGTGGGCAGAGGGAAGCCGCCGACCCCCCCGGAGAAGCGGCGGCTGTGCACGGGCCTCCCCGGTCGGACCCAGGAGGAGCGGCTCCGCCTCCCACCTTCTAGAACGCGCTGGAGCAGCTGGGGCTGTAGCTATGGCTCCCCCCCCCCCACCTTTATTTATTCGTTTGACATCCATTTCCAGAAAAATAAGATTGTGGGCCACATTTCTTGTTTCACAAAGCAAATTTAAAAAAATGAACAGCACCTGCATCTACACTCACCAGGCCCGTTTCCTCGCAGCAAAGCACGGGGCGTGGATTAAACCAGCGAATTTAAAACGGCACCAGCCCGGCGGAAGTCCCCGGGCACGGCGGGCCTGGGGGTCGTGGGCATCCGTCCCAGATCGCCGCACAGCGAGTCTGCCCCCTCGCCGGGGGCCGGCCTTGCCTTCGATGTGTGAAAGGCACAGGTGGAGCTGTGGTCAGAGCCCTGGGGACAGAAGGTAGGAAGTGGGCCCGGGGCTGGGGGAGGGGGAGGCTTTAATGGGGACAGAGTCTCCGGAAGATGAAGGAGCTCGGGAGATGGATGGCGGGCACTGAATGCCACTGAACTGCCACTTAAAATGATGGAGGGGTGAGGTTGGGGCCTCGCGCATGAAGGTTCACTGCGAGGAGGGTGCGGCCTGGGTCCCAGTGCAGGGGTGCGATCTCTGGTGACGTCTCACGGGGACGGCGAGAATAGAAAGACCCCAGAACAGGGCCCTGGGCAGAGCGATCCTCCGTGAACGGTGGCCGTACCTGCTGTTATGGGAATTCCCTCGGGGTCTGGTTTGAGGCCAGCCCCCAGATGCAGCCCCCGGGTGCAGTTCTCCTGGAGACCAGCAGAGGGCGCCAGCTCCCGCCAGGTGCAGACGGGGGAGGGAATGTACAGGGTAAGGGCAGCATTTTCTTCCGTCCTGTCTTCTCGGTGCTCGTATAGCTCTTCTGGGCATCACCGTCTCCTCCAACCGAGAGGGCGCACACGCTTCCTTTTACCCCAAAAGCAGCTATTTCTCTTCCTGTGCAAGGGAGGCTGCTGTAAGAAAACCCCACAGACGGGTCCTTATAAACAACTAGTGACCCCGTGCACGGATTCGGAATTAGAAGGTGGCCGGTGGGGTGGGACTGGGCGAGAAGGGCCGGACACGCCCTGGAGCCAACCTCCCGCAGTCCCTCCCCGGCGTCTGTGGGGTGAGTGGTCCCTCCAGCAGGTGGGGTCCCTTGGCCTGGCCTGCGGGGATCGGGCCGAAACCAGCTCTCCGACATCCCCCGAGGGTCCCGGAGTGCGGGAGGGCACTCTGCAAAGTTGCTGTCGTACAGGGTGTGGAACACAAACACAAGTGCGCAGTAACCAGATTCGGGGGCGACAGTGCCCCAGCAACAACATAACCCACGGCTGAAGGTGGAATCGCGGGGCCCCCTGAGGAATTGGGCTCCCTCCTCTCTGGTTTGGGGTGCGTCACACGAGAACCACCGCTGCCAAGTCACTGCAGCTCGGCAGCTCCTGCGTTGAGCATCTGCCCCCTGGTGGTCAGTGCGCATCATAGCGACCAGTTGGATGGTTGGACACTTAGCATATTAGCCTTTGATATATATAGACTAGAGGCCCGATGCACAAAATTCGTGCAAGACTAGGCCTTCCTTCCCCCTGCTGCCTGCACCGGCTTCCCTCTGACACCAGGGACCCGGGCTTCCCTCCGGCTGCCGGCAGGCACCCAGGATCGGGGCTTCCCTCGCAGGCCCGGCTTCGTCCGGAAGGTCATCCAGAAGGACGTCTGGTCTAATTAGCATAGTACGCTTTTATTGTTATAGACGGGCACTTCCTTCTCACAGTTCCGGAGGCGGGGCGCCCATGGCCAGCAGGTTGGGGTCCGGTGAGGTGCGTTTCTGGGTTCACAGTGGCGTCTTCTTGCCGTGCCCCCACATGGCAGACGGGGCCAGGGATCTGGGGGGCCATCTAGAAGGACGCAGATCCCATTCACGAGGGCCCCACCCCATGGCTCAGTGAGCAGCCAGAGGCCCCACCTCCGAACCACCACATTGGGGAGTAGGGTCTCAACAGGTAATCTGGGGGGACACAGACTTTCTGTCCGTAACAGAGCCCATCTCCGTGGCTGGGTTCCCTTTCCGGCTGTTCCTTCAGACTCCGTGGATCCGAGAGTTCTTCCCCCCGGCTCTCCTCCAGGGCGGCCGCCGTGTCGTCCAGACTGGAGCATCTCAGAGACGTGCTTCTCACACTGTGATGTGCTTGGGATCCCCTGAGAGGTCACCTGACAGATCCCTGAGAGGTCACCTGAGAGGTCCCCTGACAGATCCCTGAGAGGTCACCTGAGAGATCCCCTGAGAGGTCACCTGAGAGGTCCCCTGACAGATCCCCTGAGAGGTCACCTGACAGATCCCCTGAGAGGTCCCCTGACAGATCCCCTGAGAGGTCACCTGACAGATCCCTGAGAGATCCCCTGAGAGGTCACCTGACAGATCCCCTGAGAGATCCCCTGAGAGGTCACCTGACAGATCCCTGAGAGGTCACCTGACAGATCCCTGAGAGATCCCCTGAGAGGTCACCTGACAGATCCCCTGAGAGGTCACCTGACAGATCCCCTGAGAGGTCCCCTGACAGATCCCCTGAGAGGTCACCTGACAGATCCCTGAGAGATCCCCTGAGAGGTCACCTGACAGATCCCCTGAGAGGTCCCCTGACAGGTCATCTGAAGACCCAGGTAAGACGACTGACTCAGAAGGTACGGGTTTCTAGCAATTTCCAGCTGATGCCAAGGCTGCTGGCCTTGGGATCACACTCACCTCAGAGAGGACTCCCGGGAGATCTCTGGCCACGGCCCCGGAAACCTTGCGTGGAGGGGAAGAGACAGTCGTGGCTCTCGCCCAGCCACCCCAGGGCCTGGTGCGAACATTTCCCCGTGCAGCTGCCGGGAACCCTCCCTGGCCAGGGGAGCTCCTGAGCGCGGTTCATGGCGAGGGGGCTGTAACCGGGTCATGGCGAGGGGGCTGTAACCGGGTCAGGGCGAGGGGGCTGTAACCGGTTCAGGATGAGGGGGCTGTAACCGGTTCAGGATGAGGGGGCTGTAACCGGGTCAGGGCGAGGGGGCTGTAACCGGTTCAGGATGAGGGGGCTGTAACCGGGTCATGGCAAGGGGGCTGTAACCGGGTCAGGGCGAGGGGGCTGTAACCGTTTCATGCCGAGGGGGCTGTAACCGGGTCATGGCGAGGGGGCTGTAACCGGGTCAGGGCGAGGGGGCTGTAACCGGGTCAGGGCGAGGGGGCTGTAACCGGGTCATGGCGAGGGGGCTGTAACCGGGTCAGGGCGAGGGGGCTGTAACCGGGTCATGGCGAGGGGGCTGTAACCGGGTCATGGCGAGGGGGCTGTAACCGGGTCAGGGCGAGGGGGCTGTAACCGGGTCAGGGCGAGGGGGCTGTAACCGGGTCATGGCGAGGGGGCTGTAACCGGGTCATGGTGAGGGGGCTGTAACCGGGTCAGGGTGAGGGGGCTGTAACCGGGTCATGGCAAGGGGGCTGTAACCGGGTCATGGCGAGGGGGCTGTAACCGGGTCATGGCAAGGGGGCTGTAACCGGGTCAGGGCGAGGGGGCTGTAACCGGGTCATGGCGAGGGGGCTGTAACCGGGTCATGGCAAGGGGGCTGTAACCGGGTCAGGGCGAGGGGGCTGTAACCGGGTCATGGCGAGGGGGCTGTAACCGGGTCATGGCAAGGGGGCTGTAACCGGGTCAGGGCGAGGAGGCTGTAACCGTTTCATGCCGAGGGGGCTGTAACCGGGTCAGGGCAAGGGGGCTGTAACCGGGTCAGGGCGAGGGGGCTGTAACCGTTTCATGCCGAGGGGGCTGTAACCGGGTCATGGCAAGGGGGCTGTAACCGGGTCAGGGTGAGGGGGCTGTAACCGGGTCAGTGTGAGGGGGCTGTAACCGTTTCATGCCGAGGGGGCTGTAACCGGGTCATGGCGAGGGGGCTGTAACCGGTTCATGGTGAGGGGGCTGTAACCGGGGAAGGGCGAGGGGGCTGTAACCGGGGCAGGGCGAGGGGGCTGTAACCGGGGCAGGGCGAGGGGGCTGTAACCGGGGCAGGGCGAGGGGGCTGTAACCGGGGCAGGGCGAGGGGGCTGTAACCGGGTCATGGCGAGGGGGCTGTAACCGGTTCATGGTGAGGGGGCTGTAACCGGGGCAGGGCGAGGGGGCTGTAACCGGGGCAGGGCGAGGGGGCTGTAACCGGGGCAGGGCGAGGGGGCTGTAACCGTTTCATGCCGAGGGGGCTGTAACCGTTTCATGCCGAGGGGGCTGTAACCGGGTCATGGCGAGGGGGCTGTAACCGGGTCAGGGTGAGGGGGCTGTAACAGGGTCAGGGCGAGGGGGCTGTAACCGGGTCATGGTGAGGGGGCTGTAACCGGGGCAGGACGAGGGGGCTGTAACCGTTTCATGCCGAGGGGGCTGTAACCGGGTCAGGGTGAGGGGGCTGTAACAGGGTCAGGGCGAGGGGGCTGTAACCGGTTCAGGGCGAGGGGGCTGTAACCGGGTCAGGGCGAGGGGGCTGTAACCGGGTCAGGGCGAGGGGGCTGTAACCGGGTCAGGATGAGGGGGCTGTAACCGGGTCAGGGCGAGGGGGCTGTAACCGGGTCAGGGCGAGGGGGCTGTAACCGGGTCAGAGCGAGGGGGCTGTAACCGGGGCAGGGCGAGGGGGCTGTAACCGGGTCAGAGCGAGGGGGCTGTAACCGTTTCATGCCGAGGGGGCTGTAACCGGGTCAGGGTGAGGGGGCTGTAACCGGGTCAGGGCGAGGGGGCTGTAACCGGGTCAGGGCGAGGGGGCTGTAACCGGGTCAGGGCGAGGGGGCTGTAACCGGGTCAGGGCGAGGGGGCTGTAACCGGGGCAGGGCGAGGGGGCTGTAACCGGGTCAGGGCGAGGGGGCTGTAACCGGTTCAGGGCGAGGGGGCTGTAACCGGGGCAGGGCGAGGGGGCTGTAACCGGGTCAGAGCGAGGGGGCTGTAACCGTTTCATGCCGAGGGGGCTGTAACCGGGTCAGGGTAAGGGGGCTGTAACCGGGTCATGGCGAGGGGGCTGTAACCGGGTCATGGCGAGGGGGCTGTAACCGTTTCATGCCGAGGGGGCTGTAACCGGGTCCGGGTGCGGGGGCTGTAACTGGGTCAGGGCGAGGGGGCTATAACCGGGTCAGGGCGAGGGGGCTGTAACCGTTTCATGCCGAGGGGGCTGTAACCGTTTCATGCCGAGGGGGCTGTAACCGGGTCAGGGTGAGGGGGCTGTAACCGGGTCATGGCGAGGGGGCTGTAACCGGGTCATGGCGAGGGGGCTGTAACCGGGTCATGGCGAGGGGGCTGTAACCGGGTCATGGTGAGGGGGCTGTAACCGGGTCAGGGTGAGGGGGCTGTAACCGGGTCATGGCGAGGGGGCTGTAACCGGGTCATGGCGAGGGGGCTGTAACCGGGGCAGGGCGAGGGGGCTGTAACCGGGGCAGGGCGAGGGGGCTGTAACCGGGTCAGGGTGAGGGGGCTGTAACCGTTTCATGCCGAGGGGGCTGTAACCGGGTCAGGGTGAGGGGGCTGTAACAGGGTCAGGGCGAGGGGGCTATAACCGGGTCAGGGCGAGGGGGCTGTAACCGGGTCAGGGCGAGGGGGCTGTAACCGGGGCAGGGCGAGGGGGCTGTAACCGGGTCAGAGCGAGGGGGCTTTAACCGGGGCAGGGCGAGGGGGCTGTAACCGGGTCAGGGCGAGGGGGCTGTAACCGGGGCAGGGCGAGGGGGCTGTAACCGGGTCATGGCGAGGGGGCTGTAACCGGGTCAGGGTGAGGGGGCTGTAACCGTTTCATGCCGAGGGGGCTGTAACCGGGTCAGGGTGAGGGGGCTGTAACAGGGTCAGGGCGAGGGGGCTGTAACCGGGTCAGTGCGAGGGGGCTGTAACCGGGTCAGGGCGAGGGGGCTGTAACCGGGGCAGGGCGAGGGGGCTGTAACCGGGTCAGAGCGAGGGGGCTTTAACCGGGGCAGGGCGAGGGGGCTGTAACCGGGTCAGAGCGAGGGGGCTGTAACCGGGTCAGGGTGAGGGGGCTGTAACCGGGTCATGGCGAGGGGGCTGTAACCGGTTCATGGTGAGGGGGCTGTAACCGGGGCAGGGCGAGGGGGCTGTAACCGGGGCAGGGCGAGGGAGCTGTAACCGGGGCAGGGCGAGGGGGCTGTAACCGTTTCATGCTGAGGGGGCTGTAACCGGGTCATGGCGAGGGGGCTGTAACCGGGTCAGGGCGAGTGGGCTGTAACCGGGTCAGGGCGAGGGGGCTGTAACCGGGGCAGGGCGAGGGGGCTGTAACCGTTTCATGCCGAGGGGGCTGTAACCGGGTCAGAGCGAGGGGGCTGTAACCGTTTCATGCCGAGGGGGCTGTAACCGGGTCAGGGTGAGGGGGCTGTAACAGGGTCAGGGCGAGGGGGCTGTAACTGGGTCAGGGCGAGGGGGCTGTAACCGGGGCAGGGCGAGGGGGCTGTAACCGGGTCATGGCGAGGGGGCTGTAACCGGGTCATGGCGAGGGGGCTGTAACCGTTTCATGCCGAGGGGGCTGTAACCGGGTCAGGGTGAGGGGGCTGTAACAGGGTCAGGGCGAGGGGGCTGTAACCGGGTCAGGGCGAGGGGGCTGTAACCGGGGCAGGGCGAGGGGGCTGTAACCGGGTCAGGGCGAGGGGGCTGTAACCGGGGCAGGGCGAGGGGGCTGTAACCGGGTCAGAGCGAGGGGGCTGTAACCGTTTCATGCCGAGGGGGCTGTAACCGGGTCAGGGTGAGGGGGCTGTAACCGGGTCAGGGTAAGGGGGCTGTAACCGGGTCATGGCGAGGGGGCTGTAACCGTTTCATGCCGAGGGGGCTGTAACCGGGTCAGGGTGAGGGGGCTGTAACAGGGTCAGGGCGAGGGGGCTGTAACCGGGTCAGGGCGAGGGGGCTGTAACCGTTTCATGCCGAGGGGGCTGTAACCGTTTCATGCCGAGGGGGCTGTAACCGGGTCAGGGTGAGGAGGCTGTAACCGGGTCATGGCGAGGGGGCTGTAACCGGGTCATGGCGAGGGGGCTGTAACCGGGTCATGGCGAGGGGGCTGTAACCGGGTCATGGTGAGGGGGCTGTAACCGGGGCAGGGCGAGGGGGCTGTAACCGTTTCATGCCGAGGGGGCTGTAACCGGGTCAGGGCGAGGGGGCTGTAACCGGGTCAGGGCGAGGGGGCTGTAACCGGGTCATGGTGAGGGGGCTGTAACCGGGTCAGGGCGAGGGGACTGTAACCGGGTCATGGCGAGGGGACTGTAACCGGGTCAGGGCGAGGGGGCTGTAACCGGTTCAGGATGAGGGGGCTGTAACCGGGTCAGGGCGAGGGGGCTGTAACCGGGTCAGGGCGAGGGGGCTGTAACCGGTTCAGGGTGAGGGGGCTGTAACCGGGTCAGGGCGAGGGGGCTGCAGCCGGCAGGGGTGTTTGGGAAGCAGCTCAGGAGCAGGCAGGACCAATTAGGAGCTCCTCGCAGATCCCGCTCCCCCTGAGCTGCCTGGGGCGTCAATAAAGCCCCGGGGAGTGCCGGGGGCAGCAGAAAGTTCCGGAGGCTCCCACAGGCCTCTCTGCTTTCTCCTCTGTGTCACGTGTCCTCCTGACAAGGGAACAAAGTGCGACTTGCCCTCCCCCAGCCCAGCCCCGGAGACCCCCCGTGACTCCCGTGGCACACGCGTGCCTTGCTCCCCGGGTGAGGGATGTGCTGTGGGGGAGGGGAGAGGCACGCGCGCCCGTGAGCGAAGCCAAGGCCGCGTGGGCCCCCAGTGCCGTGCGTCTCAGCCTGCTGCCCCTCTCAGCTCACTCGCTCCCCAGCTCTTGTAAGAAACCTCTGGAAGCCCAGCGGCCTGGCTCAGGGCTTGAGAATCGACCGATGACCCAGGAGGTCAGGGTTCGATTCCGGGTCAGGGCACAGGCGGGGGTTGCAGGCCCGACGCCCAGTGGGGGGCGTGCAGGAGGCAGCCGATCCATGATTCTCTCTATCATGGATGTTTCTCTCTCTCCCTCCATTCCTCTCTCTGAAAATCAATAAAAATATTTTTAGAAAAAAGTATTTAAAATTGCAGCAGTGTGCTTCTTTTTTCTAAAATAAAAGAGAAACCTCAGGAATTCACTGAAACCCTCGGCTGTCACTGGAGGATCAGGCCACGGGCGCCCTCTGCCCCGCCCCCTGCCACGGGGGAATCCTGGTCACGGCCACGCAGGGCGGCCGCCAGGGGAGCAGCCGGGCAATCAGACACCCCTGCTGCCCAGAGCCAGTTCCCGGGCAAAGGGCTACACTCCCAGGGCGGTGTGCAAACACCAAGCACGGCACCCTCTCATCGTCCCTCCCAAACGGGCCGGTTCCGTGTCCGCGCGTCCGCGCCCTGGGCCATTCTGCGTCCCGAATGCTGACCTCCTGCGCTCTCTCTTCTCCGGTGTCCGTGTCGTACCCCGAGGGCATGGCAGCGTGCGCGCCCAGAAGTTTCCCACATGTTTCGCATCCTCTCTCCGGTGAGTTGTCTCCAAGGACTTTAATAACGACTGTGTTTCGTGGGGACCCTGCCCCTCCTCCACCCCTCCTGCAGAGAGCCTGGCCTACTCACGGTGTGCCCGGGGCCATCGCTCTCAGCCCGGCAGCCAGGGAGCCGCTGGGAGTGGCCGTGGGCGCCTGGCTCTCAGGGGCCACCCCCTCCGCCCTCCTCCAGCCTCTTCCCTCTGGCTGGCACCCGGCTCCACCCCGAGCAGGAAGGATGGATGGAGGTGAGAGTGACAGGGACAGGCCCGGGGGGAGGGGCGGGCCATGGGGCACCAGGAAGGTGCGCCAGGCCCCTCCCTCCTGGGCCGTCCTGAGCGATGCCAGGGCAGCTGGGCTGGCGATCCGGGCCCAGGTCACTGAGGAGGGTCTGAAGGCCCCCTGACCCCACCCCTCAGGCCACAGCCAGGCGGAGGGCCCCACGTTTTGTCCTGTTGGGGCCCCACTGGCCACAAAGCCAGGTATGTCCCAGGCAGCTGGGGAACCGGGGGTGGGGCGGCCTCACCGGGAAGAATCCCCGAAAACCTTGCTCATGAGAGTTGTTCACAGAGTGAGCCCTGGAGCCCCACAAAACAGCCGTGATGGCCGGGTGGGGCAGGTGCTCCGGCTCCCTGCTGTCCAGCCTGGACGGCTCAGGTGTGTGTTTGGGGGGCGGTGGGGTGGGGGGGGGGAAGAGGCGGGGCAGAAGCCCGAGCCAGGCGCCGAGCTCCGATCTGGTGTAAGCAGCGGGTGACCTCGCAGGGACGTGGAGATCGGCCATTGTTGCTGAGTAACTGTGTCCCCACAGATGCGCTGAGCTCCTTCCCGGCCCCACGGCTGCCGCCTGGTGTGGACAGGGCCTTTGCTGGCGATCGAGGTAAGGTGCGCTCCTTCGGGGTGTCCTTGTCAGAGGGGAATCGGGGCTCAGCGACACCTCGGGGAAGGGCGTGTGAAGAGCGGGGAGGGCGCTGTGTGAGGACTGGGGGCGCTGCTGCAACGGGACGGTCTGGGGCCACCAGGAGCCGGGGAGGCAGGGGGGAGGGCCCCCAGCTCCTGGGGTTCCGACTGCTGGTCTCCAGGCTGAGATGACCCACGCCTGTGCTAAGCCACCGGCTCTGGTGCTTGGTCCCGGAGGCCGAGGGAAACAGGGCGGGGGTTTGTCTTGCTAAGGGGGTGAGGAGGCCGCGCCCAGTGGTCCTGGGGTCAGGCCAGGCCATTAAAAACCACAAACCACCACTTAGCAAAGAAGGCACAGCTGGGACTGGCCTTCTCCAACCTGCTAATCATTAGCTTGACCTTGGGGGTCACACTGCAACAGTCCCCCCTTATCCTCGGGGGACTCGCTCCAGGACCCCAGGGGAAGTCTGAAACCACGGCTGACACCCAGCCCAGCCTGTGGACACGGTGTCTCTGACACAGGCCGCGGGTCACGTGTAGTTCCTGCATCAGGCGCAGGAAGAGGTTAACAACGGGGACTCCTGGCTTCTCTTTGTCGTCTCCTATCGTCCGCGTCACTGCGCTGGCGCTCTGGGGCCATGATCCAGTGAAGCCGGGGTGACCGGGCACAAGCTCTGCGATACCCCAGCCGTCGGCCTGGTAACCAGCGGCCGCTCAGCGCCTGCCCGCGGCGGCGAGTGTGGCGTGGGACGCTGGGCAAAGGGCTGATTCACGTCCGGGCGGGTGGAGCTGGGCGGCTCGAGAGTTCATCACACGACTCAGCACGGCTCGAAATGAAAAACGTATGGATTGTTTCTTTCCAGAATTTTCCATTTCATGTTCTTGGGCCATGGATAACGAAACCACGGCTAAGGGGATCCGCTGCCATTTTACTTTGCTGGCTGGGACAGGGCAGGGCAGGAGCCTCAGAGACCCTGCTGCAAATGGATGCACATTTAAAAAAATACATGTTTTTATTGATTTTAGAGAGGAAGGGAAGTGGGGGAGAAACATGAAGGATGCGATGGAATCATTGATTGGCTGCCTCCTGCACGCCTCCCACTGGGGATCAAGCCCACAACCTGGGCCTGTGCCCTGACCGGGAATCGAACCTGACCTCCTGGTTCACAGGTCGACACTCAACCACGGAGCCTCGCCATCCGGGCTAAATGGATGTAAATTCTAAAATGCAATTTAGATGTTTGAGGCAAGAGCCCTGGAGAGCTCACCTGGCTCTCGCTCCCTCTCTCCCTCCCCCTCAGCCCCGGGTACACAGGTGGGCGCCGGGGACGGCCCCTCTGCGCAGGCACCTGGCTGTGGCCGGCGGGTCTGTGTCCTCTCCCCCCTTATCAAACGCAGGTCCCTTTGTACATGACCCGTCCGCCCTCCCTCATCTCTGCCGGCCTCCCGGGCCTCCGTCGTCCCCCGCCTTCCTAATCGACCCGACCTGCCGGCCGCCGGCTCCCGTGCGCCCTTGCCGCATGCTAATTAAACGTTTCAAGCGGTGGTTATCCACGGTTAAGCGAAGGTACAATTTTAATGATTTAATTAGCAGCTCAACGGAAAGGAAAGTCATGAGGAAGGCAGGCGCTGCAATCGTCCTGGGCTTTGGGCGGTTCCTGGTTCCTGCGGCGGCGGGAGGCTGTGGCCCGAACCTTCTCCGCCGGAGCTCGCCCGCCCGCCCGCCCGCCCAGAGGGGGCTGTGTCCGCAGGGCCTGCGCATCCCCGTCTAAGGGGCCCCCAGGCGAGGGGCCGGGCACCTGGGAAGGGAGCGCCCACCCCTCGGGCCAGGGGCGCCTTGTGGGGGGGGAAGCCCAGGTCCTTTCCCAGAGGGTGACGGGGACCCGCCTCCTCCTGTGCTCCAGCGCCGTCCTCCCCGCTCTTGTTCCGGAAACGGCGCCTTCAGCCGCTCAGGTCGGGTTTGCGGCAGAGCAGGGCGGCGTTGGGGAAGGTGGGGTTCACGTGGGAAAGTTAAAGCCTCCGGAGGTTCTGGTGTTTCCGCTTTGGAGGTTCCCGTCTTTGAAACGGCAGGTTTTCTTCACGCACAGAGCCAGCCGGGCCCGTCAGAGGCCAGTCTTCTCCGGGCGCAGCCTTGCCCTATGCGCCTGCACCGCCCCCCCCCACGGCGACCCCTCCCCCCTGGCACCCCCGCCCCAGCCCCCCCGCCCCCCGGCCCCCACCGCCCCCCGGCCCCCACCGCCCCCCGGCTCCCACCGCCCCGGCCCCTCCACCGCCCCGGCCCCCACCGCCCCCTGGCTCCCACCGCCCCGGCCCCTCCACCGCCCCGGCCCCCACCGCCCCGGCCCCCCCACCGCCCTGCTCCCACCACGGGGCCTTTCTGCTCCGTTTCCCGCCTCCACCGCATCCAGATCCCCGGAGGGCCCTCAGTGTTCATGCAGCAGGGAGCAGCGTGGCCTGAAAAGCCAGCAGACGGTGACTCCCCCCCACACACACCCCGCTGGCCCTGGCAGGGGGCGCGGTGCTGTGTGTGCCCAGCGGCTTCCAGAATTGGCTCTGGAAGCAGAGCCCCTGGTGCCCGCTCCTGGCACGGACTGGACCGGGGCCGGGCGGCGCTCCTGTCCTCCCTCGGGGAGACCCCGCCCGCAGAGAGGGGCTCCTGGCCCCCCTGCCGAGCTGAAGGCCCCGGGTCCGCGTCACCCGCCCGAGGAGGCGGGGGCCTGCACAGCCCTCCCACCGGGAGGGTGTGGGGAGAGCCAGTGGGTGGGGAACGCGCTCTCGCACGGGCTCCCGCCCTCCCGTCGGGATGGGCACGGCTCCGTCTCCCTGTGCTGGCACCGTGACAGCTGGGGCCTCGCTGGGGTGGAGGGCCGTCCCTGCGGGGCGACTAGGTCCTGAGAGAGAACCACACCTCTCCGATGCGAGCCCCCCTCAACCAGAGCCGCCCCCACCCCCCTCCTCTGTGGGCCCACTCTGGGCCTCTGTCCCCTCCCTTCTCACCCGGGCCGAGGCCCAGACAGCGAGGGACGGCGCTGCGCCCGCTCACCTGCCTCGCCTGGTCCTTCCACGGCGACCGCAGTAACGTCCGTGCCAGGCCCCGGCCCTGGGCTCCCTGCGCGGCCCTGGTGGTTCGAGGGCGCTGGGCGTGCAGCACAGACTTCCTCCTGCACCCGGGCACCTCCGTGTCGGCGTGACTCACCTGCTTCACCCGGGTGCCCTGAGGGCACGGCACCTGCGCCCGGTTACCTGGGGCCCCGGAGCCCGGAGCCCAGGAGCGCGAGGATTCACGACCCCTCCCACCCGAGGCCGAACCATCACCGACATATACACGTATGTAACGTTGATAAATTACATAGAATATAGACATAATCTGTACATAAAACATAGTATAAACATGTGTCAGTATCTCACCCCCCAGGGAGGGGAAACTGAGGCACGTGACTCCCCGAGACCGGCGGGTCCGCTGCAGCTGCTCCCGTGGTCGGCATGGTAACGTGTCCTCTCCTGCGTTAAATCGTTCCTCTCCCGCCTCACTTCTCTCCCCCCCCCCCCAAGGCGCACACTTCCGGGACCACCCCCGATGAACGGCCTGCACCGTGTCCTCGCCGCAGGGTCCACCCCAGGACACGCCAAGCGGAGGCAGAATGATCGAGTGGACACAGGTCACCCGGACGCTCCTCCCGTCACCCTCCAATGGCAGCGTGCACCCCAGCGGGCTGGACAGAGATGCCGAGACCGGCCCGTGTCCTCCTGCATCAGAGCCTGAAACCGGGCCGTTCAGATCCTCTCTGTGGAATTTCAAATGGAGAAAACGGGCATGGACGTGCCAGTTGGTGGTGAGCTTGCCGAGCTGTGTTCACGGGGGAGTTACTGCTGGGGCCTCTGGACTCTCTCCGCTCAGTCCCCTTCTGAGCACTGTCACCGGAGCCCGGGTTCGACGGCCTGCCGCCACGAACGCCAAGCCGGTGAGACAAGGGCTGCTGACAGAAGGAAAGAGGTTTATTCGAGTGCCGGCCCCTCGAGGAGATGGGGGACTCTTTTTAAAAAATATATATATATTTTTATTGATTTCAGAGAGGAAGGGAGAGGGAGAGAGAGAGAAACATCCACGATGAGAGAGAATCATTGATCTGCTGCCTCCTGCACGCCCCCACTGGGGATCGAGCCCACAACCTGGACATGTGCCCTTGACCGGAATTGAACCTGGGACCCTTCAGTCCACAGGCCGACGCTCTATCCACTGAGCCACACTGGCTGGGCTGATGGACTCTTGCCCAAAGCCCAGCCCCCACCTCGGTGCAGGCAGAGGTTCCTAGAAGGAGGGAGAGGAAAGCAGAACAAGACCAAGGAGGGGGCGGAGCGCTTCCTGCCTGAGGCCAGCACCGTCCACTCCGATAAGGACCTGGAAACTGGTCCAGCGGCGCCGGGTGTGCGGCATCCTGGCTCCAGGGCTGAAGGTCAGCAGATCTCTCGGAACAGCGATGACTGAGGGCCGGAGTCTGCACCTCCTGAAGCCGGTCCCCAGGATCCTCACAAACGTGCTGTGTCTACAGGCCACACCTTAGTCAGAGGCAGCATCTACACACACAGCGTCACCGGAACCCGGGAGGCTGGGAAGCCCGGCCCCACTCCTCTCCCTCCTCTCCCTCTTCTCCTCCCTTCCCCTCCCCTCTCCCCCCTCCACTCCCCTCTCCCTCCCCTCCCCTCTCCCTCCCTCTTCCCCTCCCCTCTCCCTCTGCAGGTGCACGAAGGACAGGCCCTGTGAGGGACAGCAGGGAGGTGGCCGGCCGTCTGTGAGCCAGAAGGAGCCTCTCACCAGGAACCAGCCCGACAGCACCTTGAACTTGGGCGTCCAGCCCCCGGCTGTGTGAGAGGATGCGCGTCTGTGGTGTGTTGTATGGAGGCCCGAGCTGACCCTCCACCAGCTGGGAAGGCGGGTGGGCTCGCTGGTGTCTGGTGTGTGGCTGAGCCCTGCACTGCACGGCCGGTGAAGCTTTGTTGAGCGCAGACTGAGCTTGGATCCGGCCCCGCAGGGAACGTGGAGGAGGCTCTGGGCTTCTCCGTGTCGGGCACCCGGGAACCAGGAGCGCATTCTTGGCCGGTGGGGCCGCTGCTCTTCCCGACTGCTTCCTGGGCGGCTGGGCCGCCCGGCCCGCCCTGTGGCCGATTCCGTCTCCGCGTTCCCGGGCAGCGGCGAGTCTCTGGCTGATGCATTTCTAGCTCTGAGCCACCAGATGCGAGCAGTTGCCTTCTTACTGAGCTGCCAGCTTCGGAACGGGGGTGCCCTGGCCTGGGCGGTTCCCCAGCCCCGCCGGGTCCCGGAGGTGCCCACCTCATTCGGAGCGGGCAGTGCCACGGGGGGGGGGCGTGGAGACGGCAGAGGCGCAGCCCGCTCTGCCCAGCGCGGCTGCTCACCGGCGTGGACCTCCTGAGCTTAGTGCCAACCTGAGACGCGTGCCATATGCCCACCGATCTCCGAGACAGGACTCCAGACGCGGGCGCGGGCGGGGGCTGTGATCGCCGCCCACACACGCAGCGCCCGCGTCGGAGCGCAGGAGGCCCGGGACCCCGCCGCCACCTCCCACAGGCACACGCGGCGGAGGTGCCACCATTCCAGACACACAGCATATGTCCCCGCAGCTGACGAGGCGCTAAATTAATTCCAGACGCCGGGCGAGAGCTCCTCGCCGTAAACAGCTCTGTGCTGGGCATCCCTCCGGCGGCGGAGAGCCAGCTACGGACCCGCTGTGTTTTACGGCGCCCAGCGCGCTCCCCAGCAGCTCCTCCACGGGGGGGGAGGGGGAGATTTAAATGCGCGTGGAGGGGCATTAGCTGCATCAACTCGGGGTCCCTCTGAAGGTCTTCCGCCTCAGCTGTGGGTCTGGGCCCCGGGGTGACGTCCATGCCGTCGACGCCCAGCGGCGGGAGAAAGGAGGGCCCATCTTCCATCCTCAGTCTGAGCAGCCCGGCCGCCGCCGCCGCCGCCCGGGGAGAACACGCTGGAGCCCTCAGTGCGTCCGGTCTGTGTCCCACATTCCGAGCTGCTCTCCCCGCCGAGCCCTTGCTGGTCACGGGTGACCGAGACCCTGAGGCTGGCCCAGGGGCATCATGCACGCGGACAGCTGGGGCGTGTGTCTCACAGGCGGCCATCCCCCCCCGCCCCGCCCCAGGGAGGGGCCGGCACACAGGGGTCCTCTCCCCTCCCCGCTGCGTCCCAGCTGAAAGCAGCCCTCCCCAGTGCCCCCCCCCCCCCCCCCAGCCGGAGGCGAGGGCAGGCGGGCTCCGGGCTCCGGGCTCGGCCATCCATCTCCGGGCAGCGATGCTGGAGCGCGTTTATGGCCCATCAGTCCTTGGGCCGCGTCTCCGCGGAGTCCGCTCTGTTAACACACGGCCCCCATATTTCCTGGAGACAAACTAGGTCACAGCCGTGGCGGAGGGCGGCCTGAAATCACGCGGGGGGGGGGGTCGGCTATGAAACCACACACTCACCTCAGGGCGGCCGTCCCTCCTCAGTGCGGATGGGTGATCAAGGCCGGGGGCGGGGGAGAGCAAGGCCTGCCCCCCGTTCCCAGCCGCCCTCGGGCCACGTGCTGCCGGGCTGGGCTGGCGGGGGGCCGGGGGACGGGGGGCGGGGGGAGCAAGGTGTGCGGCTCCGGCAGGGGCGCGGGGGGCTGGCGTGAGGTGCTCCTGCCGCTCTGCGGGCCACGTGCCCCGAGGAGGGGGCCTGGGCGGCCTCTTCCCGGCGCGGAGACGGCCGTGAGTGACCGTGTCCACAGCGGACCGGAGGCTAGCGAGGCCAGCGGCCGGGAGACGGCGGCATGGGGAGACGGTCTGTGCCCGCGGCTCCCACGCCAGCCACGGGCCGGGCAGCAGCGGGCGGAGGCGGGGCGGGTGCCGGGCCGCAGTGGTGTCCGCAGGAGGAGCGGGCGGGGCGCTTTGGCGGCTCTGGGCACAGGGCGGTCCCTCGCTGTGTGGAACCCGGCCCGGAGTGGGGGAGCCACGAGGAGGGAGGGCGTGGGCTCTGGGCTGGGGGGCTGCATCTGAGGGGTGTGCTCCTGGGGGCGGGTGTTCTGTCTCTGGGACTCGGCTCAGCAGGCCCCCCGCCCCCCGGGAGTCAGGGCGTCAGAACACGGAGGGTAGGCGGCGGGGTGAACGCCAGCCGCTGGCGGGAGCCTGGCCGCCGCGTGGGCTCTGTGCGGGGAGGCGGTCCTTCGCCGAGCCCTGGAGGTTGGGCTGATCCACCTGGCGCGCTCGATGGGGCACGGGAGACGTGTGCACGCGCGGGGAGGCCGCTCTGGGCGCCTGTCTGACATCCGGGAAGTGCAGTCAGTCACGGGCTCACTCGATGGTCGTTGCTCCAGCTGGGTGTCCGGCCCCGCGTGGGGTTGGCCTCACCGAGGTCACGCACTGGCCTGCCCTCGGGAAACCCGTCGTCTTATGAGAAAGGGGGACGGGGCGAAGGATGAGCTGAGAGAAGGTGAAGGCTGCCCCAGAGGCGGGGCCTGCAGGGGTGGAGAGAGGAGGCCGCCATGCCCGCAGCGACGGAATCAGGGAGGGCTTCTCGGAGGAAGTGGCGTTCGCGTCGGGTCTGACGGAGTCCTGTGAGAGTCCCCTGCAGAGACCCTGGGCCCGATGTTCCAGGTCAAGGTAGGGTCGCCCGGCCCGCGGGCCGTAGAAGGTCTGAAAAATCCTTGGGTCTGGCCCTGCCCGGGCACCCGCAGGCGGGACTGGAGATTCCATCAGCCTCGGAGCTTCCTTCGCAGCAGCGAACACTCATAGGAAGTGAGGGTACAGAGCGAGCGTCGTTACACACAGAATGGCCCTGTCGGGGGTCCGGGGGGAGCCTAGGTAAAGGCAGCCCAGCTCTGCAGAGTTCTGCGGGCAAACCCCAAGGAACCCGGTGAGACATGTGCGCAGGCCCCGAGCCGCGTCTCCCCACAGACACGCCAGCGGCCAGCGGGCGCCGGGGCAGCTCCACGCGCTCACCGGCCGCCACTCGCACCTCCCGCCGGGGGGCGGACGTCTCAAAAGGACGAGCGGTAACGAGGGTTGGCAAGGACGCGGAGAAAGGCGAGCCCTTAATGAGAATGTAAATCGATCCGGTCATTACGAGAATAGTGCGAGGCTCCTAACCCTAACCCCCCTGACGACCGCACGGCCCAGCCACCGCGTCTGGCACGTCCCCGAAGGAAAGGAACTCGGCGTCTGGAGAGGGAGCCGCAGCCCGACTCGGCGCAGCGTCATTCGCAACAGCGGGGCGTGGGAACAGCCTGTGGCCCTCAGCGGATGAGGGAAATGTAACACACACGCACACACGTGCACACACGTGCACATGCACACACACACACGCACACACACACACGGTTATTATTCAGCCTTAGTAACGAACGAATCCTGCCATTTGTAACACCGCGAGTGAACCTGGAGGACACTGTGCTAAACGGACACGCCAGGCGCAGAGACACACACCGTGTGATCTCACGGACACGCAGGATCTGAGAGCGGAGAGGTGGTGGCCATGGGCTGGGGCGGGCGGAGGGGAGGAGTTGGTCAAAGCTACAAACTTTCCGTTACAAGGTGAGTACATTCTGGGGACCTAATGTACAGCACATGACTACAGTGAACAGTCCTGTATTTTATATGTGTATATATACATTTTTAAAATATATTTTTATTGATCTCAGAGAGCAAGGGAGCAGGTGAGAGAGAGAGAGAGAGAAACATCAATGGTGAGAGAGAATCACTGATCGGCTGCCTCCTGCACGCCCCCCACTCAGCATCGAGCCCTCAACCCGGGCCTGTGCCCTGACTGGAATGGAACCCGGGACCCTTCGGTCCGCAGGCCGACGCTCTAGCCACTGCGCACACCAGCTAGAGCCTGTAGTATGTTCCAGGAGAAGGAATGAACGCCTGACGGTGGAACTCTGCTCACGCGGAAGCTGGAGCAGGGCCATCGGTGTGGTGCCTTCCCCTCGGCCCGCCTCAGCCTCTCCGCGGTGTGTCCCGGTGGGAGGCCCGGCACCTTGCTATCCTCGTCCTCTCCTGCCTCCGTCCCCACCGGCAATGCCCCTGTTGTTTATTTACGCGCCGGGTAAGCACCGCGGAGGGTGTTTCCGTGGCAAACCCCTCCCACGCGCTCCCTTTGTGCGGCCCACAAAGCCCGCGATCTCGCACACAAAGAAAAATTGCTCAATAAACGTTTATTGATTGAATCTAAATTGCAGTTTTATCCACCACCCTCAGGGTAGCCGAGTGGAAAGGCAGTTCACCCCCACACAGCGCCCAACCATCGATCAGCAGAAAGCAGGGTGCATGGCAGCCCGGAGCGGGATGCGTGTTTTCCAGAAGCCACCGGAATCGAGGCTCACGCAGCCCCTCGGCCCCTCGGGGACTCGCACAGGCGTCGGCCGGCTCTCCCGCGTGTCCCCTCCCAGCCTCCCACCGCGGGCCACACACACAAGCTCTCGGTGATACTGGCGAGTGGTGAGGGCAGCAGGCCTGGCCCGGGGAGGAGGAGGTGGTAGCCCTCCCTCTGCCCAGCCTGGAGGCCAGAGACGCATGTGGGTGCCCGGAAGAGGCGGGCAGCCTGGTGAGGGGGGGGCACCTGGAGGGCAGGTGGGGTCGATGGGAGGCGTGATGGCTCAGTTCTGAGCTCGCGGGGCCTGAGGTGCTGCTGGGACCTGCGTGGGGACCGCAGGGTGGGGGTGTCCGCTGGAGCACAGACCTCACCAGCATCGCAATCCCGAGCCTTCGGACAGGGCGCGCCCCTGCACTCGCCGAAGGGGACACAGACGGAGGCGGAGCTCAGCGAGGGAGGAGGAAGTCATGGGGGGGCACTTCCTGGTACCCCTCAGTTCTCCCCCACGTTATTCAGGTGCCACTCGTTCCACACGCAGCCCTTGGCATGTGTGCATATGTGTGCGTTTAGTTCTGCACAACGTTATAGCGTGTGGCTTGTGCGATGAGTGCCATCCACAGGCAGCACTTAGCAGTCCCATCACCAGGGCCCCTGGTGCCAGCTGTACAGCCAGAGCTACCGCTTCCCTCCCCTCCCCTCCCCCGCCCCAGCCCCGGGCAGCCACGGATCTGTTCTGTCTCTCACTTGGCCGTTTGGAGAGGGTCACATACATGCAATCACATGCTGTGCGGTATGAGACGTGGCTTTTAGCACGCAGCATACTTCTCGTGAGGTCCGTCCAAGCGGTTGTGAGCATCAGTGCGCGGCTTTTTTATTGCCGCGTCGTCTTCCACGGGAGGGACAGGCTGCCACCCGCTTCCTCGTTTACCCTTTGACAGCCGTACGGGGCGGTCGTCCCAACATGGGGCTATTATGAACGTGGGGCTATTATGAACGTGGGGCTATTATGAACGTGGGGCTATTATGAACGTGGAGCTATTAAGAACGAAGCTGCTGGGGGCACTCCCGTGAGAGTTCAGCGGGAACCTAAGTGTTCACTCCCTGGGGTGAATGTGCAGGACGGGGCTGCGGAGATGGTTGCTTGTACCGTGTCACGTTGCCACCGGCGTGGCCCGAGGACCGGCTTCTCCACGCCCGCCCCATGTGATGTTCTCACGCGGCCGCTGCAGCCACTGACGGGAGAGAGGCGAGGGCCGCCGTGTCTCCGGTTCGCGTCTCCCTGCCGGCGAGCGGCACCGGCATCCCTCCATGTTTGCACTCGCCTTCTGCGCGTCCTCGTGGTGGGACGTGGGTCCGTGCCTTTTGCCAGTTTTCTAATTGGATTGCTTATTTGCTGTGTGTTTGGAGAGATCGTTACGTATGCTAGACCCGAGCTGTCTGTTCGCTGTGTGATTTGCAAACATTGCCTCCCCGTCCGCACTCGCCTTTGCACCCTCTTAGCAGGGTCTCTCCGGAGCAGAGCGCTCCGTGGTGATGAAGTCTAATTACCCAGAGTCCCCTTTGTTAAATGTGCTTCCCACCAACCAGCCTAAAGACGCTCCCCTAGGATTTTCCTAAAAAGCATATCATCCTGCTTTTACATTTAGGCCCACGATCCATCTTGAGTTACTGTCTGTAGACCCGGTGGGTGAGGCTTATTTTGTTGCTGTTGATGGGGTCCAGTTGCCCCAGCCCCAGTGGCTGAAAGCCCCCCACCCCCATCTTACATTGAATTCTTTTTCCTCTTTTGAAAAACCAACTGAGCCCTAGCTGGTTTGTCTCAGTGGATAGAGTGTCGGCCTGCGGACTGGAGGGTCCCAAGTTCGATTCCGGTCAAGGGCACATGCCTGGGTCACGGGCTCAATCCCCAGTGTGGGGCATGCAGGAGGCAGCCCACCCATGATTCTCTCTCATCATTGATGTTTCTATTTCTCTCTCCCTCTCCCTTCCTCTCTGAAATGAATAAAAACATATTTTTTAAAAAAAACATCCACCACCAATTGAGCATGTGCGTGTCTGTTTCCGGGTTTTTAAATTCTGTTCCATGACGTATGTGTCTGTTCCCTCTGCCCAGACGGCCCTGTTTTGATTACCGCAACGCTACAGTAAGCCTCCGCGCTGGAGAGAGACATTCCTCCCAACTCTTTTTCCAGACCATGAAAGCTTTAGAGTGAGCGTGTCTGTGACACACGTAGGTGGGATGGTGACAGTGATTCCACTGCACCCCTAGATCCATGTGGGGAGCCCTGGCGTCGCTTGCTAGGTTGAATCTTGTCACCCTTGACCATGGTATAGTCCCCTGTTTATTTAGGTCTCTTTCCAATGTGTTGGATTAGTATTTGCAACCTTCAAGGCGGCGCATTCCGCACACGCGTCTGTGGATTAATCCGGAAGTCCTCCATTCCCTGTGGGGCAATTGTAACCGCTGGTCGCCTCGCCTTCCACATGTGTGTGTTAGCACACGGACGTGGGCTCATTTTTGCGAGCTGGTCTGTGTGGTGGCGCTGCTGAAGGCGCTTACTGGTTCCAGGAGCTGTTCGGGAGACCCGTAAGCGGGGGCTTAAGCGTGCTCTCTGCACTGACCATGCCGTCGGCAGGCAGTGGCGGGTTTGTTTCTCCCCCCCGGTCCCGTGCCTTCGTCCCTTCTCCTGCCTCAGGGAGCGGCCAGACCTCCCGGCACCGTGGGGAGGAGGCGGCCAGGGAGGACAGCCTATTGCTCCACACTCAGGGGCCAGCAGCAGCATCTCAGCACGAAGTCCGGCCTGAGCCGAAGGTTTGGAGGTGCTCTTGATCATGTTGAGGAAGCCCCCCCGCCCCCAAAACGCTAGTTTTCTGAGCGTTTTTATCATCCTGGGCAGTGAATTTGGCCCAGTGCTTTCTGTTGGCATGCATTGATAAGATCGTATGGTTTTTCCGCCTTAGTCTATTGATAGAGTCGACTGTGTTGATTTTTGACTATTGAACCAGCTTTGCATCCCTGGAATAAACCCCGTTTGGTCACGGTGTGTGATTTTTTTAATATAAAGTACTGGATTCCATTGGCTAATTTTCTTTCTGTTGTTGAGGATTTCTGCATCTAAATGTGCGAGAGATACTGGCTCGTGCTGTTCCTGATTTGCACTGTCTGTCCCTGGCTGTGATGTCGGGAGAGTATCCGCCTCGTACCATGAGCTGGAAGTGTTCCTTTCTCCCCCGTTTTCTGGGGGAGGGCGTGTGAAATGTTAGTTTCTGCAGGGACTCCAGCGTGTGTTCGCAGCTTGACCGGCTGCTGGCCTCGATGCTTCGCCACCTCGGTGACGTGTAAAACCCTTACTCCCGTTAGGTCCCTTCACCTCCTCGTTTAAAAAATTGTGGGTCTGTATATAACACGCACAATCGTTGGCTGAAATATTCTCTTTCTTTGAGTCTGTGGCCACCTCTCCCTTGACCAGCAGGAACCCTGGGGGAAGCGAGAGAAAAACGAAGATGAAGGTCACAGCTAGGAGAGAGCAGTCCAGCAGCTGCAAAGAGCTAATAAACCAGGATAATGGACTGCTGCGAGGAGGGCGGCTGGGACGGGGCGGTGTCTGCAGCACCATTTCCAGAAAAACGGCCCAGAAGGGAGATGATGCTGAGCCAGGTGGCGCGGGACACGTTGTACAGGGACCCGGAGCTGACGGGGATGGCCGCTCAGACGGCCAGTCACGGCCCTGCCCGACTGAGGGGCCCGGGACAGGGCTACTAATTGCAGTGGCCCCCATTCTACCGCTCAGGGCACCCTGCGTCTCGTGTAGCATTGGCCCCGCCCGTTGCAGGCAGGCAGAGCGATCCGGATTCCTGTGTTTGAACCTTAGCTGTGCCATCTCCTGCCTCATGATCTGGGTAAGTCTCTTAGCCTCTGAGCCTCCTCCCCTCCCCCCGTACGATGACGTTGGTAAAGATGACAGCTACGCCAGGTTGTTCCAGGTCAGAGGTGAGAGAGAGAACTCGTCCCCTAACTGCCCGTAGGAGGCCACCGGGGTAGAGGCCCAGGGGGTGGGCCTCAGCCTGGGCTCTTGTGGAGAGCGGCTACAGCGTGTGGACAGGTTCAAGCCTCGGACTAATGAGAGGGCACGATCCCCTCGTGGCAAAGCCACGTGCAAGTCCCAGCACAATTATAGCCAAAGGCTATGGTTGTAAGCTTGACCTTATGGTCTGAACCTGTGGTCCCACGTGGCTGAGTGATGTGGGCTTGATAGAGTTCAGGTGCATGTAATTGAGTAGATTTGAAACCCGAGAGAACATTGTAAACATCTTGACCACACCCTACTTTGCCTCGTGGAATCTGGCTATAAAATAAAGACTCGGCTTGCAGGCCATGGTACTGTCTCTCCATCAGAGAGCAGCGTCCCACCTAGCCCCAGCTTAATTCTCTTGTCTGTCTCCTTTAATCTTCACTGCCCCCCCCTCAGGTTCACCCCTGCCTGTGCTGGACACGGTTCAGGCTCTGGCTATGGAGGCACCGCTTCAAGAGCTTCAATCTCCGCCACCGTTTGCTCCACGTGGTGGCATGGGCTGCGGGCATGCGGCACCTGGAGGCGCGTCTGGCCAGCCTGGCGCCCCCTGCGTGTTTCTGGAGCTGAATGGGCTGTGTGCCTGCCACCACCGACTCTGCCCAGGGGTGCCTGGAGCCCTTTAGGAGAGGGTGTGGGGGTGAAGTCCCTGGAGCGCCCTGAGGGTCCCCGGGACAACCCTGCACTCGGAATCAGCATGTGGCTGCCTTTTGATGTCCTCACCCTTGGAGACCAGCGTTTTGACGAACAGCAGGCACCGTTTGTTGAGTCGGACACGCCCCCTGTGCGCCAGGCATGTCCCCTCTCATTCACTCCCCCCACGACTCTGTGGACAGAGCCTCCTAGGACCCCGCTTGAGAGACGAGGCGCGGGAAGCTCAGCGTTGTCGAGGTTAAACAGCGGTGGGTGAGTCGCTACCTCAAGGTCACACCCTTGACCCCCAGAGCAGAGGTCAGCAAGCTGCCTGAGGGGCCAGACCCCAGGTGGCCACGGCTGCGCGGCCAGGCAGGCTCTGTGCAGCCACTCGGCTCGGCCACAGGAGCACAGAGCAGCCACGCAGCCTGCAGACCATCGGGCACGGCTGTGTCTAATAAAAGGTTATTTAAGGAGCAGGGCGGGCTGGGAGAGGTGGATGGGGGAGAAGGAGACACACGTAATACTTTCGATAATGCAGACTTAAAAAGAAAAAACTTTATTTAGGGAAACAGCATTGGGCCAGCGTGGGCCATGGGTGTGTGCTGGCCCCGCACCGGGCAGGCCAGGAGGGAAAGTCGGGGTGAAGCAGGCGGAAGCAAAGACCCCCAACGTGCTCCCTGCTCCGGCTCCTCGTCGTCCCGGTTCGCACAGAGCGGGGAGGACACGGGCCGATGCAGGGCGCCCGCACTGTGCCCACCGGGTCCGTCCCGCCAGCAGCAGCCGGGCCGCCACCACGGACTGTCGCTGCCCCCAGACGCGGCCAGTGTGGCCAGTTCCGTAGAGGGGCCGCAGGCCTGCGGGGGTGTGGGTGCGGGCCGTGCAGGTGCACATGTGTGTGTGTGCATGTGTGTGTGTGCTGCATGCACCCCTTTAACGTTGGCTCAAATAGACTAAACCAGAACCGCGTGCGGGCTGCGGAGGCGATGTCTGGGCACTGGGGTGAGCCCTCACAGAGGTTAACGTAAGAACATTCAAACCTGGGAAGAACTTTGTGAGTTGATTTGGGCCAAACTGTCGACAATTGCCGGGAAGCAGAACCTCATCGGATTGGGATAGCGCTCGGAGAACGGCGGTTTTCACCTTGTTTTATACGTGACCGTCAAAGGAGGGACGTCTCATAAGCGGGTCACATGAAATCCACTGGCGATAGATGAGGGAGGCGGGAGAAAGCCAAGTGGGGAACCTCTGGGATTGGGTGAGAAATGAAATGATAGACACCTGCTTCTTTTACACAGGTGGCTGCAGGATGGTTAACGGTCAGCCGGGAACATGGTAACAGTAACAGTGTGTGTGTGTGTGTGTGTGTGTGTGTGTGAAGTCTGTGGTCTCTGTCCTGGCGCCCAGGCACATTAGGTTGTGCCCCAGGGGCTCCGGAAAAAGGGAAGTTACAAGTTACCCAGACATTTCAGGGGTGTGTTATCATAGATGCAAAAAGACAGACAGGCTCAGTTAGGCAAAGGTGACCTTGTCAGGGAAGATACCGGCCTAGGAGGTGACTCCCCACCATCACTGCTTTTAAAGTTTAATTTCAGACCATCCTTTGTGGTTCCTTTAGGCCTGAGTGTGCAAAACTGCCACGCAGGCCTCCCCTGAGCTGTCAGGTCAGCACGTGGCCTCTTAGTCGCCCACACAGACGTCAAATCTCTCCCGTGCGGCCCTGGCGATGGGCAGCGATGGGCAGCTGGGTGTCGGAGTCCCGGGAGATGGTGCAAACCTCCGCTCCGCCACCTGATGCGCGGTGTGCCCTTCGGAAGGCGGCCCCCTCTGTAAGCTTCGGTGTCCTCGAACAGCGGGCGCCCTCGCAGCACCCGCCGCAGGGCCCTGCAGGTAAGTAAACATCACGTAAAGTCCTGACTAAGCGCACGCATCCCCCCTGAGGGGGGAGCAAACGGGAGGTGAGGGCGGTGGGGGCAGTGGGCGCCCTCGGCAGTGGCAGGGCCGCAGGGCGCGGTGCAGCGCAGGCCTGGCTGGGGGAGGTACCTGGGGCTCAGCAGCAGACTCGGAGGTAGCGGCGAGGAGTGTTGCTACGGCAGACTGCTGGCTCGGGGTCGGGGATCCGAGCGACACGCGTTGTGACTGACCCCTCTGGGAGTTGGGCTGCGGCTGCCGCAAGAGGACGGGGACGTGGTGCTGCTGGCAAGATGACCGTCAGAAAGCAATTCCCTCCCCCGCCCCTCTGCTCCCCGTGCCTCAGGCTCCCGCGAGCCCTCCATCCGGCGGGGTCAGAGGTGACACCGCCACCCCAGGCCGACAGGTACACACCCAGCACCCGTGCCAGGGATTCAGAAGCGCCCTCTCCCTCGGGGACGTGTGGACTGCTGTCTCCATGGTAACAGCATTAACCCGTCACAGAGCGGCGGGTGCGGGGTGTGAGTAGACGGCCCCTCCATGGGTAGCTGTGCGGCTCTGAGCAAGGCCTCACCTCTCACCTCTAAGCCTCAGTCACTCCGGCCACAAAACGGGGACGATAATGGTCCCCACCCGCCGCGCTGGGGTGAGGGGTGAGGGTGGGACGAGAGGGCCTGCCGAGTGCCTGCGTGTAAAGCCGAGCAGGTGTCTGGAGGCGCCCGGGAGCCCAGGTCCCGCTGTCGGCGCCGGGCTGCCTCCGAGGCAGTGTCCACGCGGTCTGGTCTCAGGCACAGTGTGGAGGCGACTCCCCCCCGCCCCCCCCCCCGACCTCTCGGAGGAAGTGACTAAACGAAGGGCCGGCGGGTCCTCAGGAAACCAGCCCCCCCCTCCCCCGCCTCCCCGGTCTCTCCCTGCCCCACACCTGACCCCTCTTTGGCGGGTCCGAGTGCCTCAGGCTCCGGGAGAAAGCCAAGCTCTCGCCGTGACGTTGACCTCTTTCCTTCTGTTTAAGAAGAAGCTGGGGATGTTTCCTTCTCGTGCTCCTGCCCCGTCTCCTCTGCTTCTCTTGTTCCTGCCCCGTCTCCTCTGCTTCTCCCTCAGTTTCTCAGCAGGGAGGGAAGTCGCCCGGGGATAGCAATGAAGTTCTGAGTAAAGCTCGCTCCACCGCAGCCCCGGCCTGTCTGGTGTGGGGGTGACTGTCAGCACAGTGAGCTGCCCCCCCACCCCCCAGTCATCCTCGGGCATTAGTGATTCCTGTGCCAGCTGCAGGCAGGTGCGTGTGTGTGAGCTCCCCGCGGGCAGTGCGCGCGTGTGAGCTCCCCGCGGGCAGGTGTGTGTGTGTGAGCTCCCCGCGGGCAGGTGTGTGTGTGTGAGCTCCCCGTGGGCAGGTGTGCGTGTGTGTGAGCTCCCCGCGGGCAGGTGCGTGTGTGTGAGCTCCCCGTGGGCAGGTGCGTGCGTGTGAGCTCCCCGCGGGCAGGTGCGTGCGTGTGAGCTCCCCGCGGGCAGGTGCGTGCGTGTGAGCTCCCCGCGGGCAGGTGTGCGTGTGTGTGAGCTCCCCGCGGGCAGGTGTGTGCGTGTGAGCTCCCCGCGGGCAGGTGCGTGCGTGTGAGCTCCCCGCGGGCAGGTGTGCGTGTGTGTGTGAGCTCCCCGCGGGCAGGTGTGCGTGTGTGTGTGAGCTCCCCGCGGGCAGGTGTGCGTGTGTGTGTGAGCTCCCCGCGGGCAGGTGTGCGTGCGTGTGAGCTCCCCGCGGGCAGGTGTGTGTGTGTGTGTGTGCTCCCCGCGGGCAGGTGTGAGCTCCCCGCGGGCAGGTGTGTGTGTGTGTGTGAGCTCCCCGTGGGCAGGTGTGCGTGTGTGTGAGCTCCCCGGGGCAGGTGTGAGCTCCCGCCTCCGCCATGAACCCGCGGCGCCCGCGATGGTCGCGGCTGTGGCTCCTGTTCCGATGCTGCTTCCCGACTTGGGACTTCATTTCTCAGCCCGAGGACAGCCGTGCAGGCCCCTGAGCGGGGCGGGGTGAGGCGCCCGTGAAGCAGGACACAGCGTCCCGTGCTGGTCGGCGACGCCCTTCCAGCTGGAGAAGCGGATTCGGGGTTCGGGTCACAGCAGCGCAGCCTGCGAGCCCCGGCCCGTTACCGCGGAGTTCTCGGGGGCCGGGTGGGCGAAGCCCCGGCGGGTCAGCACATCTGGACAGGATGGGGGAGAGCAGGCCGGAGGGCAGGTGGCCGGCGAATCTGCAGCCTGTGGGATGAAACTGCCCCAAGAAGGACTCTCGGGGAGCTGGTGTCTTTAGGGGAGAGCCTGGGCTCTTTCCCCGGCCAAGGCCGACGAGGGGACAGGTCACGAAGCAGTAGGAACAGTGACGACAGTGGGGACAGAATCGGACCAGCCCACCCAGCGGGGAGAATGCTGAGCCACTGACTACGCTGCTGTCCCCAGGATCGATGCCATTCTTCGTTGGGAAAACAAAAACAAGGGCAGCGTCCAAAGGGTTAGCTTAGACACAACCTCAGAGCCTTATCTTCCCGAGTCATTTGCTTTTAGGCATCTCTGTTACTCATACGGGGCATAGAACAGTATTTAAACCCAATTTGCTATTTAGCAGGCAAGTTTAACCCAGTCACATTTATTGCGATTATGAATTTATTGGGATTTAATTCTATCATTTTGTATTTTTTATTTTCCATGCCCCCCCCCCCTTCTTCCTTCTATGGGCTAATAGTGTGTGTGTGTGTGTGTGTGTGTGTGTGTGTGTGTGTGTTAATTCTTTCGTTTCTTCACCGTGTTGGAAACGATAGCTTATCTTTCCGCTTTTCCTCTGTTACCATAAATATTTCGAACACAAAGACCACCTTCCCCCAAACAAACAAGGGGCCTTGCCAACTCAACCTCCTCCCTCCCGTTTTCCTTGCTGCTGCTCCGGAGAAGTTTACATTTATCTTTGGTTGACACAGAAGCAGCTTCTTTTCTGACGGTCAGTAGTTTTAATACGATTTATCAGATTATTTAATTCTGCATTTGTTGACTCCTGCTTCCTGTATTCCGGCCCCTCACCAGAACGCCCTTTCCCTTTTTGCTGAAGTGCGTTCTCTAGTAGCTTTTTTATTGGGGGGTGGGGGTGGGGAAGCATTTGTGGAGATAAATTCTTTTCATCTTTTATATGTGACACAAAACAACCTTCTTTGTCCTCACCCCGAGTGACAGCTTATCTGGGTATGTTGTTCTAGATTGACAGTTGCTTTTCTTCCGCAGACTTGCTTCCTGGCAGCTAACGTTACTGATGAGATGCCTGGCTCGTGGTCCTTGCTTTGTGGGCAATCTCGGTCTTCTCCCTGGCAGCTCGGAATCTTTTGCTGTTTGGCCAGGACTGGGCCCCGGGAGGCTTAACGTTCCAGCAGCTTCTGCTCCCCATAAGCTGTGGTTCTGTGTGTATGCGTCTCTCCAAATGCCCAGGCAGCCGCTTGCCCTCTGACCTCAGTTCTGTGATAAATCTAAAAAAACTGTTGGTTTTCCATTTGTTTAGCTTTTTCCTTGTTGTGAGAACAGGAGTGGTAACTTCCACGCTCTTTACATTTGGGAGCTGAAACTGGAGGTCTGTTTTCTGTTTTTAATGCGTGTGCATGTGTGTGTGTGTGTGTGTGTGTCCTGTTGTAGGTTACTTCATTTTTTTCTACTTCCATTTTGATTTAATTACAGTGCTCTTGAATGAAATTCTCTCTTTTATAGATTTGTTTGTTGTTGCTCTAGGTATGACATTATATTGCAGAACATTTAACACCCTATTGGAATCCATATCTTAGCAGTTGAGTGAAATGTACAAATCTTACCTTTTTTCGTGTTCCTTTATCCTCCCCCCATTTATCATCTTACTGCGAATCATATCAGACAGTGTTATGATTTTTGCTTCAACCATCAAATAATTTAGAAATTTCAAGAGGAGAAGAAAAGTCTACTATATCCTTTCTTCTTTCCTTGTGTTCTAAGAGTCCTTCTTTTATCATTTCCTTCCTTTTGAGAAAAACGTCTTCAGTTACTTTTCTAGCTTATGTCTACTGGTGACAAGTTCTCTTAGCTTCTATTCATCCAAAAATGTCTTGCCTGGCTGGTGTGGCTCAGTGGTTGAGCATCAACCCATGAACCGAGAAGTCCCTAGTTCATTTGATTCCTGGTCAGGGCACATGCCTGAGTTGGGGGCTCGATCCCCAGTAGGGAGTGTGCAGGAGACAGCTGATCAATGTCTCTCTCATCGTTGAAGTTTCTCTTCCTCTTTTCCTCTCCTTTTTCCTTTCAGAAATCAATAAAAGCATATTAAAAAACAAGCAAACATAAAAAATGTCTTGATTTCTGCTTCGTTCCTGAAGGATGTTTTTACTGGGTATAGAATTCTGGATTGACAGTTATTTTATTTCAGTACTTGAAAAATGTTTTGCCACTTCTTTCTGGTTTCTGGTGGGAAATTCATTGTTATATGAATAGTTTTTCATATAGATAAGGTCTCATTTCTCTTCTGTGCTTTCACAATGCTTTTCTTTTCCTATTTTATTTTTCAACTAAAGAGTTCTCATAAATTTAACTATGCTGTATCTTTCAGTCTACCCTGTGGGAGGTTTATTCAGATTCTTGAGTCTGTAAAGTTATGTCTTTTGCCAAATTTGGGACTTTTCAGCCACTATTTCTTTGAAGACTCATTCAGTCCCACCCACTTTCTCCTCTGCCTGTGGGACTTGGAGCATGAATGTTAGTGCTCCTTTGTTTTCCAGCCACAGATCCCGGAGGCTCAGCTCATTCTCTTCCCCCACTGCATTTTCTCCCAGTTCAGATTGGGTCATTTCTATGGTTCCTGCTTTAAGCTCCCTCCTTCTCTCCTCCGTCCTCTCCATTCTGTTGTTAAACCCCATCTATCGACATTCTTTTTCTTGGTTGTATTTTTCAGTTTAAAATTTTTTATTTAAAAATATATCTTCTGTGTGTGTGCTGAGACTTCCTATAGTTTCATTCATTTCAAGTGTGTTCATAATTGCCCATTAAAGCGTTTTATGGTGAGTGCTTTAGAGTCTTTCGTCAGACAATTCTAACAGCTGTATCACCTGAGTGTTCACATCTGCCTTTGTCTGCTAGGGCTGCCATACAAATCACCATGAACTGGGTGCCTGAGACAACAGAAATGTGTTCTCCTGCAGGTCTGGCGGCCAGGAATCTCCGGTCGAGGTGTCGGCAGGGTTTTCTCCTCCTGGACTTCGAGGGGTTCTGCCCGTGCTGCTCTCCTGCTTCCGGCGGCTCGGGCGGCTCCGGCGATCCCGGGCGTTCCTCTGCCTCTGTCGTTCCATGGCCGCCTTCTCGGCCTATTGCTCCGAGTCCCCCCCTCTGCTTAGATGGACACAGTCATTGCATTGAGTTAGACCCACGAAGACCCGATTTCCAGATGCCCTCCTTCCGTCTTTGAGGATTATAATTGCACTTGTTTGAAGTCATTTTCAGATCGCTCGAATGTTTTCATTTGGGGGGAACAAAACGTTTGTTGGTCCTCTCCTGTAAGATGTGCTTTGGAACTTTAGTTTTAAAGCTTATCTTGAATAGAAGGTGTGAGTGTGTGTGTGTGTGTCCCCTTCCTGGGGTCACCCCTCTGTGACCAGCAGAGTTGCAGGCCCCCGTCCGGCCCACTGGGTTCCTGAGTAACAAGGCCTGAGACTGGCGGCTCGGGGTTCTCGTCCTACGGGACATGGACGGGCTGTGATTTCCCACCAGGTCGGTCCCGCCGGGCCTCTGCTCACTGCTGCCCCCTCGGCGACAGCCCCGCGGCCGGCCGCAGCGGCTTAGCCTCTGCCCCCGGCTCCCCTGTCCCGGGTGCACGGAGACCGGGCCCTGCTCGCCCTTCCTCACAGGATCAACCCCAAGGGATGTCCGTGTTTCAAGGGCAGTTAGATCTTCAAACCTGTTTTTACCCCTGGCCACACTTCATTCCGTGGTTTGGAGCGGGAGGGGGAAGCCCTGTGTGAACTCGCGTTGCTGTTTTGGTGGGACTTCACACACACACACACACACACACACACACACACACACACACACACACACAACACACACACACACACACACTCCCCCCACACACACACACACACACATACACACACCCACACCCACCCACACACACACCCACACACACATACCACACACACACACACATACACACACTCCCCCCCCCCACACCACCACACACACACACACACAACACACACACACACCTACACACACACACACACACCCACACCCACCCACACACACACACACACACACACACACACAAACCATACACACACACACACACACACACCCACACACACCCACACACACACCACACACACACACACACACACACACCCCACACACACACACACACTCCCACACACCACACCACACATACACACACACCCAACACACCCACACACCCACACACCAACACACACCACACACACACACACACACCCACACACTCCCCCCCCACACCATACACACACACACCACACATTCCCCCCACACACACACACCCACACACCACACACACCACACACACACCACACACTCCCCCCCCCACACACCATACACACACACACACACATACCACACACATACATACCACACACACACAACACACACACACAACACACACACACACCACACACACACTTACCACACACACACACACACACACACACACACACACACACACACACACCATACACTCCCCCCCACACACCATACACACACACACACACACATACCACACACATACATACCACACACACACAACACACACACACACACACACACATACACACACACACACACACACACACCCCGGCTTTGAAGGGAAATCAGTGCCCGGAGCAGGGCTCGCGCTGGCCCCGGGCCGCTGTCCTCATTAGCGGGTCGGAAGGCGTTGGCCGGACAGCCCTGGGTCGGCACTGGCCGCAGTCCTGTGGGCGAGGAGGAACTGATACTTTAGATTTTTGAACCCAAAACCTCAAATTGCAGAATGACCTCTTCCGGGCCTGTGTTAACTGGGTGACCAAAGCTAAGAGACCCCGCTGCACCCGGAGCCTCCCTGAGCTTCCTGCTCCCTGCACAATTACAGTGTTTTTGTGAAATTACCGAGGAAGTAGGAGGATGTGCTGTGTTCTCTCCTGACAGCAATTTCGTTTTCCCGGCACAAACCCGGGCCTGCAATTCCAGGAGCCACGCAGGGCGGCTGCCACCTGCTTCCCGATGGTTTCCCACCGTCAGCCAGGTGATCAGCCAGAACACGTTTGGACGAAAATAGCAATTTCGCCCCCCCCCCCCCCGATCCGCTTTCTCTTTGTCCCTCATCACCATTCCAATTCGGCCATAATTGTGCCGTTCCCATAACAACAGCCAAGGAGCCGGGCTCCCGGAGGGCTTACAGCAGGGCAGTCCACAGAGCGGGCGACCTGCGCAGCCGCGTGTCAGCGTCGCACAAAAGCGACAGCGACGGGGTGAGCGTGCTCGGCAGCCCCGGCTCCAACGCACAGCGGAGGGCAGCCACTGCGTTCCTGCGCGAGGCCTGTACTGCACCCGTACCCTGCACCCCGCACCTCGCACCCTGCACCCCGCACCCCACACCCTGCACCCCGCACCCTGCACCCCACACCCCACACCCCGCACTCTGCACCCCGCACCCCGCACCCTGTGTTTCCACTCCCTGCCTCGTGGGCACTCAGGCCTCTGGTCATCACTGTGGCGGCCTGGGACAGCTAAAATGCACGCACACAGAGGAACACAACAAAAACTCCTCCTCTGCATATATTTTACCAAGTCGTGCCAAAAATCGAAGAGGAGCACTCTTGAGGGGCTGCGCTTCAGATTACCGGAGAGCACAGGGCAGCACCCAGAATCGCCACGCCCGCAGGGGCCCCCGCTCTCACACGCATGTTCCTTTGTGCTGGGCCTCCGCGGTGTCGGGGAGCGACTGCTTGGACTGCGTGGTCAGGGTACCGGAGCTGCTGGTTGGGATGCTCCCTTTGTCACCGCCCACAAGGTGTGTTGTGCTGTCGATGTGTCCCCACCAACAGCTATTTTCTCTCCGCAGTCCTCACCTGAGAAGAGGCTTTTACAATTTTTGAGAGCGAGAGAGCGAGAGCAAGCGGGAGGGGGAGAGAGAGAGAGAGATCAATCGGTTGCTTTCCATATGCACCCCAACTGGGGGATCGAACCTGCAACCTTTTGGTGTACGGGACGACACAGTTCTGGAGCTGGAAGTCCAGGATCAGGGTGCTGTCTGGTGAGCCCTCTCCTTGGTTCATAGAAGGCTGTCTTCTCCCTGTGTCCTCACGTGGCAGAAGGGCAGGGAGCTCTGTGGGGTCTCTTTCTAGGGCACTAATCCTATTCATAAGGGCCCCACCCTCATGCCCTAAGCACCTCCCAAAGGCTTCCTGTCCTAATATCACATTGGGGGGTAGGATTTAACATATGAATTTGGGGGGAAGAGGTCAACATTCAGTTCATTGCAGCTGGGGTCTTATAAGAGGGGAATGGTGTTACGGGAAGACAGAACCCAGAACGCTGTGAGGAAAGCTCTGTGGGTGAGAAACTCTGAATTACCCACCTGTCGAGGCGAGGCTTCTACCTGCAGCCTCCAGCTGGCTGTCCTGTGGCCGTGCCACGTTCCTGGGGCCAGTGTGGGCCCCACAGTATATATGTCTTCCAACATTTTACTTTGAAAAATTTCAAATATACACTAAAGTCCAAAGATGTTTACAATGCACATCAATCTAAGTACCACCTAGATTCTACCATTTACATTTTTTTTTACTTAAAAAAAAATCTATTTGTCTGATTTAAAATTTCAAACATTGCAAGTAAAGATTTAGCAAATGAAGGTCCATCTGTGTTCTTTTTTAAAAAAATATATATATTATTGATTTTTTTACAGAAAGGAAGGGAGAGGATAGAGAGTTAGAAACATCAATGAGAGAGAAACATCGATCAGCTGCCTCCTGCACCCCCCCCCCCACTGGGGATGTGCCCGCAAACCAAGATATATGCCCTTGACTGGAATCGAACCTGGGACCTTTCAGTTCAGAGGCCGACGCTCTATCCACTGAGCCAAACCGGTTTTGGCTCCATCTGTGTTCTTAACCTTCTAAGTAACCACAGTGAATGGTTTGATGTCAATTTTTCCAGACTTTTCCATGCAAGCACCATGATTATAAAAATGTACATACCCACACGCACTCACACACCCACACACAGGACTCCCCGAGTTCTTCCCCAGCACAACCCCCATCACCATTGACATTTTACTACACTTGCTTATCATGTATCGATCCAGCTCTCCACCCTCTGCCCATTCATTAACTACCTGACTTCTGGTGCATTTCAAAACAATGGCAGCCATCAGGAAGCACACTTCTGCAGTAAGCATACCATTATCTGGAGTTCAGTATGCCAGGCGTACCGGTTAATAATAGTGATTTTGTAATCAAAGAAAACAGGATATTTTCAAGAGAAACATCAAAAGTTCTTTATTCAAAGTAATGTCCATCGCTAGCTACACATTTCCCCCATCTTTCAGGTAATTTGTGGGTACCGTTCCAATAGAACTTTTCTTGTTCTGAGGCAAACCATTCAGAGACCCAATTTTCCACTTCTTCGTATGTTTTGAAGTGCTGCTCAGAAAGTGCGTGTGCCATCGATCGGAACAAGTGGTAATCTGAAGGGTAAGGTCTGGTGAACACGGTGGGTGGGTTAATACTTCCCAGGCAAGATCTTTTACCGTGTCTTTAACTGGTTTTGAAATGTGTGATGGTGCGTCATCATGAAGCAAAATTACTTTGCCGTGTCTTCTGGCACATTCTGGTCGTTTCACGATCAAAGCATGGTTCAGATTGATTATTTGTTGTCGGTAGCGATCAGTATTAACGGTTTCACCTGGTTTTAGAAGCGCATAATACACCACACCTTCCTGATCCCACCAAACACAGAGCATTGTCTTCTTTCTGAAGCGATTTGGCCTTGCAGTCGATCTTGATGGTTGACCTGGATCAACCCATGATTCTGTGCGTTTGGGATTCTCAAAATAAATCCACTTTTCATCGCCAGTCACAATTCGATGCAAAAAACACTTTCTTTCATGCTGTTGAAGCAAAGATTTACTGATGACTTTTCGGTTTTCCATTTGTCTTCCATTCAGTTGATGTGGCACCCATTTTCCTTCCTTTAAAATCTTTCCCATTGCTTGTAAATGATCGGAAATTGTTTGCGGAGCAACGTTTAATCTTTCTGCAAGTTGTTTTTGAGTTTGACACGCATCTTCATCCAATAATGCTTGTAATTGTTGGTCTTCAAACTTTTTCGGTTGACCTGGATGTTCTTTGTCTTTCACATTGAAATCATCACTTTTAAAGCGTTTAAACCAGCGTTCACAAGTATCTTGAGATGGAGCATGTTCACCATAAGCTTCCCCAAGTATTCAGCAGCACTTTTCTTCAAAATAATGAATTTAAACTTCCTAAAAATGCTCTTTTTTTGGCACAAAATTCAACATTTTTAAGCGTAAAAATATCTACGATGTTAACACCTTCAGCAAATTTGACATATGAAGTTTTGAAGCTCGCTGTCAATACAATAAAATAGCATACATATCAAATTGCATATATATCAACGTACGTGTAACTCCATCTATTGAAAAAATCCGCATTATTAACTGTACACCTGGTTTGTTTACAGTTTGTTTGTTTTGAGGTAAAACTTTACACACACTGAAATGCATAAATCACAAACGGCACATGGCCCACGCTTTGAGAAATGCAATGTCTGTGTAACCGCAACACCTACCGAACTGTAGGAAAAGGCTGTATAACCCCCGAGAGTTCTCGTCTGCTCCTTCCCAGCGAATCCTCACCAGAGGCAATGACTTTCAGAGGCAGTGACTTGTTTTCCTGCCTGTTCCTTGTTTTACATAAACACAAGCACACAGCGCGAACTCTCAAGACATCCTTTACTCAGCATAATGTATTTGACGAGAGGCCCGATGCACGAATTTGTGCAGAGGGGTGTCCCTCAGCCCGGCCTGCACCCCTCCAATCCAAGACACCTTGGGGGATGTCTGACTGCCGGTTTAGGCCCGATCCGTGGATCGGGCCTAAACCGGCAGTCAGACACCCCTCTTGCAAACCGGGACCTCTGGCTCCTAACTGCTCACCTGCCTGCCTGCCTGAGCTCCCCTAATCACTCTGTCTGCCTGATGCCCCTAACTGCTCCCCTGCCAGCTTGATCACCCCTAATTGCTTCCCTGCTTGTCTGATCACCCCTAACCGCCTCTGCCTGCTGGTCTGATCGCCCCTAACTGCCCTCCCCTGCTGGCCTGGTTGCCCCTAACTGCCCTCCCCTGCTGGCCTGGTTGCCCCTAACTGCCCTCCCCTGCTGGCCTGGTCGCCCCTAACTGCCTTCCCCTGCCAGCCTGGTCTCCCCTAACCGCCACTGCCTTGGCCCCCACCACCATGGCTCTGTCCGGAAGGACGTCTGGTCTAATTAGCATATTACCCACCTCGCCTTCTCCTCCAGCCCGCCGCGTTTCCCTTCGCCCCCGGCCCAGCCTCCGCCCCGCCCTTGCCGCCCGCCTCGCCTTCTCCTCCAGCCCGCCCTCGTTTCCCTTCGGCCCCAGCCCCGCCCCGCCCTTGCCGCCCACCTCGCCTTCTCCTCCAGCCTGCCCGCGTTTCCCTTGGGCCCCAGCCCCGCCCCTCCCTTGCCGCCCGCCTCACCTTCTCCTCCAGCAGCCCGCCCGCGTTTCCCTTCGGCCCCGGCCCCGCCCCCGCCCCGCCCTTGTCACCAGCCCCGCCTTCTCCTCCAGCCCGCCCGCGTTTCCCTTCGCCCACGGCCCCGCCTCCGCTCCGCCCTTGCCGCCGGCCCCGCCTTCTCCTCCAGCCCGCCTTCGTTTCCCTTCGCCCACGGCCCTGACTTCGCTCCTCCCTTCATCCGTGATGTGACATATGTTAGCATGGCATATATCAATAATTCATTCCAGTTGATTGTTGAATAGTATTCCAAGCAGCAGTATTTTGATCACCATATTCACACTGATGAGTCACATGTACCTACAGGTAAATTAAAGAGTAGTTCTAATCCCACACATACAAGTAATTACATTAAATATAAGTGGTCCAAACACACCCTTTAAAGACAGAGCCAGCAATACTACATGCAGATACACACGCTAGAGAAGCTCTGGTGCACGTGTTCATGTTTGTCCCTACAGGGTTTGCTGAAGGAACGTTTGGAAGTAACCAAGTGATCATCAGCACAAGAACAGGCAAATAAATTGTAAAATATGCATCGAAGGAATATCCGTTAAAAATAAATCCACATGTGTCAGAATGAATATATCTCCTAGAACAAATATTTCAAAGTAATGTGAAAAAGTGCCATTTGTACAAAATTTTAAGGATACACAAAGCTTACCGTACATTATTTATAATTGCACATATATGTAAAAAATATTTTTGTATAAATATTTATAATTGCACATATATGTAAAAAATATTTTTGTATAAATATATGTAAAAAATAGAATTTTCATTCAAGAATTTAATGAATTTATGATGTTGGCTGCCTCTGGAGAGAACAAGGAAATAATGGTGGTGATAATGGTGATGATGATGGTGGTGGTAATGGTGGTGATGAGGTGATGGTGGTGGTGATGAGGTAATGATGGTGGTGGTGATGGTGGTGGTGATGGAAGTGGTGGTAGTGATGGTGGGGGTGGTGGTGATGGTGGTGGTAGTGATGGTGGTGGTGATGGAAGTGGTGGTAGTGATGGTGGGTGGTGGTGGTGGTGGTGTTCATAGTGGTGGTGATGGTGATGGTAATGATGGTGATGGTGGTGGTGGTGGTGATAGTGTTGGTGGGTGGTGGTGGTGATGATGGTGATGGTGGTGGTGGTGATCATGATGATAGTGGGTGGTGGTGGTGGTGATGGTGGGTGGTGGTGGTGGTGGTGGTGATGGTGATGATTGTGATGGTGATGGTGGTGGTGGTGATCATGATGATGGTGGTGGTGGTGGTGGTGATGGTGGTAGTGATGGTGGGTGGTGGTGGTGGTGATGGTGATGATTGTGGTGATGGTGATGGTGGTGGTGGTGATCATGATGATGGTGGTAGTGGTGGTGGTGGTGGTGGTGATGATGATGGTGGTGGTGGTGGTGATGATGGTGGTAGTGATGGTGGTGGTGGTGGTGATGGTGATGATGGTGATGGTGATGATGGTGGTGGTGATGGTGGTAGTGATGGTGGTAGTGGTGGTGGTGATGGTGGTGGTGGGTGGTGATGGTGGTGGTGGTGGTGATGGTGGTGGTGATAATGATGATGGTGGTGATGGTGATGGTAATGATGGTGATGGTGGTAGTGATGGTGGTAGTGATGGTGTGGTGGTGGTGGTGGTGATGGTGATGATCATGATGATGGTGATGGTGGTGGCGGTGGTGATGGTGACAAGTGGAAACCTGCACATTTGGAAGGTAAAATGGACAGGATTTAGTGATTCTCAGAAATCAGTAGAAATGGAGGATGAGAAACAAGGATAAGTCAGGTGTATTTTACAGAAAGTCTGTGGCCACCCAAGCTGCTCCCTGTTAACCTCTGAGCGAACTCCAGCCCTCGCCTCAGGCAGGAGCGCGCAGTCTCCACCACAAGGGCCGCTCGCTGTTCCTGTCGCTGCGGCGGGAAAGATGGCGGCACGTCTGCGACAGCCCTTCCATCAGGGGCGGCCCGGCCCCTCCCGGTGCGGGTGCTGGGGCCGCTGTGACAAACAGCTGTGGGAGAAGGGATGTGCGCGGCCGCACGCAGCTCGCACACCCGCCCGAGGAGTCAGGCCCGGGTAATGGATGCTCCACCGACAGGCGGGTCCCCGAGGGGGGCCTGATGCATTGCCTCGTCACCGAGGGTATTTAATGACTCGATTGGAACAGTCCTCCCCACGGAAGAGATGAAATCCCAGCTGACAGAGAGATGCACGGACGCGGGGCCGGGACCCGCCAGCCGCTCTCCAGGCCTCCACGCCGGGGCCGCGTGGCTGCGGAGACCGAGAGCAGGTGCCACTGAGGAGCAGCCACACGAGGAACACGCCTGGACGGCTTCACGTGGCAGCTCCTCCGAAGTTGCGTGGCCCAGTTGGGCTCTTGGTTACCGTTTCACTGTGAAATGGCCTCTCTCCCCGGATAAAGGCGCGTGGAGACGGTGCCTTCCCGGGAGCATATGGGCCGTCACACGCTGCTAACTTTATGTCCGGTTAAAACTCACGCGTCGGCACCTCCCTGGGAATAATTGCAGGCTCTTCAGCAGGAGGCGGGAGCTGCTGTGTCCGAACACACCCGAGTCGGCAGCGATGGGGCGAGGGACATCAATCCGGCATCATGTCATTCGACGGTAATCGGAGAGAGAGGGATTGGCGTTCTGAGAGGGTGCGCTTCCGTTTGGGGTGAAATAGGGTGCACGCTCCATTCGAAACAAGCGCCCTGTCTGTGGGCAGGGAATGGATGAAGCAGTTTATCTCCGGGGGCGGAGGGAGGGCCGTTATCACAGGGGCCGCTGTGCCCGGGAGGGAGCCCCCGGCTGCTTGATCCATGGACGAGCGCCGTCTAATGCTCTCCCCGAGGCCCAGGCCCCTAAATCTCCCAGACGTTTCCAGTCTTCGGGAGGCGCAGTCTGGAGCCGCTCCATCACGCCGTGGGAACTTGACAGCGGAATGGACTGCTATCATCTATTTTCACAGGAAGCACTGGCTTTGACCTTGAAGCTCCTCACCACACTTTATAACCCTCAGCCCATCCTGGCCAGCAGGGCCCCTTAAGAAAAATGCCCTGGCAGCGTGTGAGTCCGTGAAGCCTCGGGGCGGGATGGAGAGCCGGGGTCCCGGCGGCTCTGTGGACCCACAGGGCCAGGAGAGTGGGGGGCGGGGGGGTCACAGACAGTATTAACCGCCACAGCCTCCTGAGCCCCTCGGGGTGCCAGCCCTACGCCTCACGGGAGCGTCCCCTTCCTCCTCGTGACTTCCGTCCGCATCATTGTTTCCTGGATGGGACCTGGAGGCTCAGAGAGGCTGAGGAACTTACCCCGGGTCACCCAGCAAGTAAGTGGCAGAGTCCGATTCACACTCAGGCCTCGTGACTGCAGAGCCGGAGGGCCCAGCGGCTGGTGCTGATGGTGTGGAGTGCCCGCTCTGCTGTGGCGAAGCAGGGGCTGGGCGAGCTCCCTGTGCTGCGTCTACCTTGCTCAGCTCTCCCCTCTCGCCACCCCCGAGGGCAGCGTGCGGGCCTGTGTCTTGCTCTGGAGATGCCGCGTGTCTCTGGAGTGGAAAGCTGGGGGCGCCGCAGAGGTACCTGCCTGCAAACCGCCGGCTCGGAGCCCACTCAGGGCCCATCCTGACAACTGGGCCACCCTCGGCCCCGGGGCGCGCGTGAGGCGCCTGACCCCGCAGGGCCGTGCCTCGATGGCCGAGCTGAGGTCCTGGGGCCGCGGGGAAGGTGGACAGCCACACGGCCCTCAGCCAGCGGGGGTGCGGACACGGGCTGGGAGGAGCCTCGCTCAGATCCACGGTGGCCCCGACTCGTGTCTTCCCGCAAGCCGTAGGCTTTCCGTTCTTGAGGGGTGACCCCCGTCTAGCAGTTTATCAGCCCCTGGAAAGCAGACAGCGCCACGGGCCCTGCGTCCTGTCCGCGGGCTAACACGGAGGCCACAGCCACGGGGGCGGGGCGGGGGGAGCCATGTCCCTGCCCGGCGCCAGGAGAGGAGGCGCCTGCTTCCCCGGGGGAGGCGGAGGCAGAGGCCCCGCAGTGCAGGGCTGGGAGGCGGGCAGAGGCGGTCCCCGTGGGTCCCGCGCGGTCCTGTCCCTCCCGGGGCACACGCACCCCTCCAGGCGCTGGGCACCCTGCAGCCGCCTTCACGGCCTCGCCCTCTCCCCTCAGGAGCTGCCAGTGGGGGGAGGTGGGTCTAGAAATAAACAGTGGCCGCATCGCGTGCCAACCACAACCCGGGGCTCTGATCAGGGCTGTGGGGGGCCCGGAGGAGGGGTGCCTGAGCCGGCCATGGAGGTGAAGGCTGTTGGGTCTCGGCAGCCTCCTCCGGGGCTCAGGGGGCCTGGGGGCTCGAGGAGGAGGAGTGACAAGAGGAGGCGCTGGGGAGAGGCCTTGGGGAGAAGGGCCCGGGAGGACCACGCAGGACGCGTCGCTGTCCAGGTGTGCAGGAGCGGATGGCTCTGGCCGGCAGACAGCCCACCTGTTCCCAGTCTCCGCCCCTCCCCTGTGCCTGCACCACGCTGCTGGTCTGAGGGCAGAGTCCGCGCTGCGCATTCCCCACCCCACCCCCCACTCCCACTCCCACTCCTGAGAGAGGAGAGGAGGAGGGCGGCGAGAGCAGAGGGAGTGGCCTTTGAGGATGAGTGAAGGGAGAAAGGGAGGAGTGTGGACTGTTAGGGAGGAGTGTGGGCTGTTAGGGAGGAGTATGGGCTGTCAGGGAGGAGTGTGGGTTGTCAGGGAGGAGTGTGGGCTGTAAGGGAGGAGTGTGGGCTGTTACGGAGGAGTGTGGGCTGTCAGGGAGGGGTGTGGGCTGTTAGGGAGGTATGTGGGTTGTTAGGGAGGAGTGTGGGCTGTTAGGGAGGAGTGTGGGCTGTTAGGGAGGAGTGTGGGGTGTTAGGGAGGAGTGTGGGCTGTTAGGGAGGAGTGTGGGCTGTTAGGGAGGAGTGTGGGTTGTTAGGGAGGAGTGTGGGCTGTCAGGGAGGGGTGTGGGTTGTTAGGGAGGAGTGTGGGCTGTTAGGGAGGAGTGTGGGCTGTTAGGGAGGAGTGTGGGCTGTTAAGGAGGAGTGTGGGTTGTTAGGGAGGAGTGTGGCCTGTTAGGGAGGAGTGTGACCTGTTAGGGAGGAGTGTGGGTTGTTAGGGAGGTGTGTGGGCTGTTAGGGAGGAGTGTGGGTTGTTAGGGAGGAGTGTGGGCTGTTAGGGAGGTGTGTGGGTTGTTAGGGAGGAGTGTGGGCTATTAGGGAGGAGTGTGGGCTGTTAGGGAGGTGTGTGGGTTGTTAGGGAGGAGTGTGGGCTGTTAGGGAGGAGTGTGGGCTGTCAGGGAGGGGTGTGGGCTGTCAGGGAGGAGTGTGGGTTGTTAGGGAGGAGTGTGGGCTGTTAGGGAGGAGTGTGGGTTGTCAGGGAGGGGTGTGGGTTGTCAGGGAGGGGTGTGGGCTGTTAGGGAGGAGTGTGGGCTGTTAGGGAGGGGTGTGGGTTGTTAGAAAGGGGTGTGGCCTGTTAGGGAGGAGTGTGGGCTGTAGGGAGGAGTGTGGGTTGTTGGGGAGGAGTGTGGGTTGTTAGGGAAGAGTGTGGGCAGTCAGGGAGGAGTGTGGGCTGTTAAGGAGGAGTGTGGGCTGTTAGGGAGGAGTGTGGGTTGTCAGGGAGGGGTGTGGGCTGTTAGGGAGGAGTGTGACCTGTTAGGGAGGAGTGTGGGTTGTTAGGGAGGTGTGTGTGCTGTTAGGGAGGAGTGTGGGTTGTTGGGGAGGAGTGTGGGTTGTTAGGGAAGAGTGTGGGCTGTTGGGGAGGAGTGTGGGTTTTTAGGGAGGTGTGTGGGCTGTTAGGGATGAGTGTGGGTTGTCAGGGAGGGGTGTGGGCTGTTAGGGAGGAGTGTGACCTGTTAGGGAGGAGTGTGACCTGTTAGGGAGGAGTGTGGGCTGTTAGGGAGGGGTGTGGGTTGTCAGGGAGGGGTGTGGGTTGTCAGGGAGGAGTGTGGGTTGTTGGGGAGGAGTGTGGGTTGTTAGGGAAGAGTGTGGGCAGTCAGGGAGGAGTGTGGGCTGTTAAGGAGGAGTGTGGGCTGTTAGGGAGGAGTGTGGGCTGTTAGGGAGGAGTGTGGGTTGTTAGGGAGGAGTGTGGGCTGTCAGGGAGGGGTGTGGGTTGTCAGGGAGGGGTGTGGGTTGTTAGGGAGGGGTGTGGGTTGTTAGGGAGGGGTGTGGGTTGTCAGGGAGGGGTGTGGGCTGTCAGGGAGGGGTGTGGGCTGTCAGGGAGGGGTGTGGGTTGTCAGGGAGGGGTGTGGGCTGTTAGGGAGGAGTGTGGGCTGTCAGGGAGGGGTGTGGGTTGTCAGGGAGGGGTGTGGGTTGTCAGGGAGGGGTGTGGGCTGTTAGGGAGGGGTGTGGGCTGTCAGGGAGGGGTGTGGGCTGTTAGGGAGGAGTGCACGTAGAAGCCGTGTGAGACCTCCCAGACCTCCCAGTGCAGTCGGCCCACTCAGTTCTTGGGCTCTGGGCCCTCCTTACTGACCTGCCCGGTCCTGTCTCCCAGAGCCAATGCCTCTAGCGCTGACCCAGCGTGAGCTCCAGCATCGCGGCCACCTGAGTGCTGACAGTGGGTTCCCAGCAGCTGTCATGCCCTGGTCCCAGGAGGGAGCCAGGTGGGCGCTTCCCGGGGAGACCACACGGTCTGTGTCCCCTCAGGGCCCCGAGCTCCCGCTGCTTATGTGGGTCAGGATGAGGCCTGGAGTGAGACACAACGGATTCAGTAACAGGCCCCAACCCTGCGTGTTCACTCTCTGGCCTCCGAGCAGTCTTCCTGGGTCTCCAGCAGCCCCGTGAGGGAGCAGCCCCGTGAGGGAGGAGCCCCGTGAGGGAGGAGCCCCGTGAGGGAGCAGCCCCGTGAGGGAGGAGCCCCGTGAGGGAGGAGCCCTGTGAGGGAGCAGCCCCGTGAGGGAGGAGCCCTGTGAGGGAGGAGCCCCGTGAGGGAGCAGCCCCGTGAGGGAGCAGCCCTGTGAGGGAGGAGCCCTGTGAGGGAGCAGCCCCGTGAGGGAGGAGCCCTGTGAGGGAGGAGCCCCGTGAGGGAGGAGCCCTCTGATGGAGACGTGTGCATTGTCTCCTCTTGGCTGATTGAGCAGCAGCCCAGAGAGGGACAGTGATGTACCCAGGGTCACACAGCTCGGAAGCATCAGGATCAGGGCTGGAGTCCAGACGGTTGGCCGGCTGAGCTTTGGAATCGTGAGCCACAGCCTGTCTCAGGAAAACCAGGAGGCTCGTTGCCAATCCTGGAGGGGCGAACCCCAAAGTCCATTCCTCAGTCGTACACTTTCCTCTGAGGGCTGTTGCTTCGCTTCTGCAGGTTAGCATTTGAAAAGCGGTGTTTGTATGTCCCTCCTCCCCTCGTAACCATTATGTTCAGATAAACGAATGGCGCTCACTGTGCGAGAGGCGGCGCTGCCGGGTCAGGTGGCCCCACCGCCGTCCTGCCGCCCCGTGGCCCGCGGGCGGCTGCACAGTCCGGACAGGATTCAGGAAAACATCTGTGTTTCGCAAGGCTGCGCGAGCTCCAGACAGAACAGCTGTGTCTCCCCAAATGCTCGGTGACTTTTAAAATATGTATATTTTTTTATAGGTTTCATAGAGGAAGGGAGAGGGAGAGAGAAACATCAGTGATGAGAGAGAATCATTGATGGGCTGCCTCCTGCACGCCCCACACTGGGGCTTGACCTGCCACCTGGGCCTGTGCCCTGACCGGGAATCGAACCGTGACCTCCTGGTTCATAGGCTCAAATTCAGCCACACCAGCTGGGCGCTGGTGAGGGTGTTGACCTCCGGGCCAGGTGTGGTTCAGAAGAGGCAGAGCGGATGCTGGGCTCCCCCCGCCAGACGCCGTGGCGGCCCGGGACACAGAGCCGTGTGCGGAGGGGCAGAGGGATGGGGCCACCCTCGTGTTGTCCTCAGAGCCGGTGAGTCACGAGCACGCTGCCCTCCTGGGTCTTAGGAGCCGTGGGTAACGCCACGTGGCACTGCTGTCTGATTAACCAGCCTCGGCCTTGACCTTCACCAGGACCCGCCAGGGGTCGACCCTCCAGAGGGGAGGCCCCACCGAGACGCCCAGGGGCCTGGAGCTGTTGTTGGTCCCGGCAGGTCTCGTTTGGCGGGAAAAGACAACCTAATCGCCAGCGGGCGCAGCGGCTCCCGGAGCACATGGCTCTCGGATTTGCCAAGAGTCCGGCCCCCGGGCGGCTTTCTTCCTGTGGTTGTTGCTCATCTTCACTTGAAAGAGGTGGAAAGCCGCCCACTGGGGACACTGACCCCGCATCTCTGCAGGCGACGGCGAGCGGCAGCGCAGAGCGGAGCGAGGACACTTGTCCGTCCACAGGAGAGGGCTGCGGGGCCGCCTCCGCGCTGACTCCTCCCCGATGGAGTGGCGCCCCGGTGCCCAGACCTGCTCTGAGCCTCCGACAGGCTCGCTTTCCCGGTTCTGCTGGTCCCTCTGGGCGCGTCCTGCCTGCCTCCGGCCGGTCCCTGGAGGGCGTCCTCCTCTGTGGGTGCTCCCGTGTTTGAGGGGAGCCGTCACGGCCGAGGGAGGCGCAGTCCGGGGGAAGGCCTGTCCTCCACGAGCCGAGGGAAACGCGGTTTTAAATCTCGCTCACACATTCGCGTGGCGTCTTTGAAACCCGTCCTTCTCCCCTCTCTGTCCCTCCCCACCGTGGCTGTCAGTGAGCGGTGTGGTCTGGTGAGTGACCAGGGGCAGGGACATGCCCTGAGGCCTGATGGGCAGAGAGTGTCTGAAATTGGGGGGGGGTAGTGAGGAGGCAGTTTGAGGGGTCAGCGTGCCATCTGTCTATAGAAACCGCCCGGAAGCGGGACTGTGGGTGTGAGACTGACGGTCAATGGAGAATTGTTAGGACTGCGGCTACGGGCAGGGGGTGGGGTCAGGGCCGGCGGGTGCCCTGGGGCTGTGTGGATGCCCCGCTCCCTGTGCTGACACGCAGGTGACCCCTGTGTCCTCTAAGGGCCGCAGGCCAGGTGCTTTCCCAGCCCTAATCGGGCCTCCGGTTTCCTAAGTGGCCAAATCGAAGGGCATTAGTGCTCTCAGGGGGCCAGCTCCCACCAGCTCCTGCGCAACGGGCCTCGGACCCCTCCTCCTTCCTAAATGGGCTAATGCACAGTCCGCGCGTCCTCACACGGCCTCCCGAGACCGGGGCGAGTCCTGAATATTTCATCAGCGCTGGGCCTGCCTGTGCGGCCACATCCGGGCGCCATCTGTCCTGTGGGACACCCTTTCCTGGAGGGAGCCACCAGCAAGGGGGCGTCACTGTCCTTCGGAAACAAGGGCTCAGCCAGGCTCCCAGCGAGACTGGAGCCCGTTCTCCTTCCGTGAGCAGGTCTCTGTGGGTAAGGGGAGCACCCACCGAGGCCTTGCCTTCACTAAGGCCTGTCTGCCCAGCCCCGGGCAGCGGAAGAGGGAAGAGGACGTGGACAAAGAAAGTGCGAACCCCCAGGACTCCAGGGAGCGCCTGTTCAAAAGGCACTATTTCCTGAGAGGGCGGTTTCTGTCCTTCTGTTTTAGAACGCGGGTGAATTCGCCGAAACCGGTTTGGCTCTGGTAGAGCATCGGCCTGCGGACTGAAGGGTCCCAGGTTCGATTCCGGTCAAGGGCATGTCCCTTGGTTGGGGCACATCCCCAGTAGGGGGTGTGCAAGAGGCAGCTGATCGATGTTTCTCTCTCATTGATGTTTCTAACTCTCTATCCCTCTCTCTTCCTCTCTGTAAAAAATCAATAAAATATAAAAAAAATAAAATAAATTAGAACGCGGGTGAATTCATTTCTTTCGTTAATGAATGTTTATTTAGTTCCTGCTACCTCACACACACAGGCCAAGGCACTAGGACTCAACCCTGAACAGAAATATGCCCGCCTTGCCCACAGAGAACAGAGAGCCCAGTGAGGGACTCATTCATTCATTCATTATTCATTCAGTACTACTTATTGAGTGTGTATTACGTGCCTTGGCATTGTTCTAGGGACAGGCGTACACAGTAGTGGACAAAACAAACCAATGTCCTTCTGGTGGGAGACAGACCCTTTCCAGATAATCGTACAACGTGTGTAATTATTCCATGCAATAAGCACAATAAAGACACATTTCTTAAAAAGGCCTTCCGGAGCTTTAGCTAATAATGTGATTCAAAGAAGGAAAAAGCAAACAAACTAACACCTTCACTGGAGTTCGATACCCAGCTAAACTGTCACTCAGCAGTCAAGGCAAACCAGAGGCATTTCAGGCATAAACAACAATGGATAACTCCTTGTATTGCCAGCAGAGACTCACTATCAGAGGGAAATGAGAAAGAGCCCAAAAACTCATGACATGCAGGGCCCTGGAGACACTCCCGGGTGTGCACAGTGAGACCGATCCGGGGCACTCGCTGCTGAGTGCTTGTCATCACCCCCAGTTCTGTCCGTGAGGAATGGCATGGACTGTGCGGAAGCTAGGCAGAGAGACTAACTATGTAAGGCTTATTCTCTCAGGTCAAAAGTCCAGGCCTGGGGAGAAGGCTCCACAAGTCACTAGGGACCCAGTCTCGTCTGTCTTCCTGCTGTCAGACCCACAGGTGGCTTCCCTCCTCAGCATGGCCACGTGGTCCCAGGCGGCTGCGGGAGCACCAACTATCAAAACCCCAAATCTGAGCAACAAGAAGAGGGAAAGGGAAGAAGAGCAAAGTCTGCCCATCTTTAAAGGAGCCCTCACTTCAGTCCCACCCAGAACCCCCAGAAGATAGACGTGGCCACCCCTGGGAGCAAGACCGGCAGGGGGTCTTAGTAGGAAGTTACTGAGGAAGAGAGAAGGGGATTTGGGAAGCAACCAGCAGTCTTTGCCACGCCGCTTGAATGTCTGTCTGTACAAGAATGGATAAATAAACTGCGGTGTGTTCTTGCAGTGGAGTACTATATAGTGGTTGCGAGGCAGGCAATAGAGCGACATGGACCTATAGAAATAATCCTCAAAACAAAAGCTCTGGCCTGGAAACGCAAGTGGTGAATGGTTTCCATTTAGGCCAAGTTTAAAAGCCTGCAGAATAGCACAATATGTCTGTTACGGCTGCACAAAGTGCTTATGCGGGGAAGGTGTAGAACATGAATGAGAATGGAAACGCCAAATGCAGAGCAGCAAGGCCAGCCGTGGGACCAGACGCAGGCACGCCAAGGGTGTCAGCTCCCCGGTAACGCTTTATTTCTTCACAAAGAAAAGAAAAAGGTTTGGAGGAAACAGCACAATGTTAAGTCTGGTTAAAATTAAGTGGTGAGTTCACAGTGTTTAAGCTGTCGTTCCCTATACATTTCTACGTGTCTGACGTTTCTCGGCATGTGAGTCAGAAGTGGGGGGGAGAGAGAGAGATGATAGAAAGGCATCATGGATGAGGTGTGACATAGAGTGAATTCACACACCCCAAGTGCACAGCTTGATAAACTTTGTCAAGTAAACACACACAAAGCCTGTAGAGAGCCCAGCGCTCCAGAAAGTTCTCTCAGGCCCCTCAACCATAGGCCCCTCGAAGCAGGAGCACCGTGGGTGGCCGTGTCTGTTTCTGGCTTTTGTATGAAGGAGTCATGCCGCCTCCTACAGGTGCCCCCTCTCCTGGCAGCTTCCTCTCCCAGCCTCACGTCTGTAAGGGTCATCCGAGGGGATGTTTCTTTTTAAAAATATATTTTATTGATATCAGAGAGGAAGAGAGAGAGGAGAGAGAGAGAGAGAGAGAGAGAGAGAGAGAGAGAGAGAGAGAAACATCAATGGTGAGAGAGAACCATTGATCAGCTGCCTCCTGCACACCCTTCTCTGGGGATTGAGCCCCCAACCCGGGCACGTGCCCTGACAGATTGGAACTTCGACCTCCTGGTTCATAGGTTGATGAACCGGCTGGGCCTGAGCAGCTGTTTTCTAACCGTCCTCCTGGCTCCGCCCTCACGGTGAGGAAGGACTTCATGGTTCGCCCCCCGAGCCTGGAAGCAGAGGAGGGAGAGCTGAGTTTGGGGCGGTTTTTGGAATCCTGTACCCATGGCTGCTTGGGGAGCTGAGGTCCTTCCACCCGCTGTCATGATGTGACAGTGCTCCCACATCCCCTGCTGGCCCCCCTCACCTGGGACACAGAGCAACCACCAAGCATGGGGCTGTGGGCGAGGCGTGGGGAGCCTGCCCAGCTCAGGCCTGACAGCTCAGCAGAGTGTCAAAATCATTAAAGCGGAGCAGGGAGATGCAGGTATTATTTTAACACTAGAGGCCCTGTGCACGAAATTCATGCACTTGGCGGGGGGGGGGGGTCCTTCAGCCTGGATTGTGAGAGGGTACAGGCCAGGCCAAGGGACCCCACTGATGCACCATCAGGGCCGGGGAGGGACACGGGAGGTTGGTCAGCCAGGGAGGGACCGTGGGAGGGCTCCAGGGCATGTCCGGTCCATCTCACTCAGTCCTGATCAGCCGGACCCCAGCAGCAAGCTAACCTACCAGTCGGAGCACCTGTCCCCTGGTGGTCAGTGCACGTCATAGTGAGCGGTTGAGAGGCCTTAGCATATCATTAGCATATTACGCTTTGATTGGTTGAATGGATGACCGGACGACCGGACACTTAGCATATTAGGCTTTTATTACATAGGATAGGTCCCAGGTTTGCTTCTCTTTCGTGCCCTGCTCCAGTCCCTCCCTCACGACCAGAGTCTAATGTTAGCGCCTTCACGCTGCTTTTGTCAAAGATGTTAATGAACAACACAAAACCTCAAGGAATGTCCTTGCCGAATGGGCTGGTGCCAGTGTCTGCTTCCAGCAGGACCGCAGGAGGCAGCCGTGAGTTCCTGGCGTGAGATCAGTTTCCTGGGTGCTGAGTGCTGGTGGCCACGCTCAGCTGCCCGCTCCCTGACGTGCAGGCCAGATGCTCCCATTGACCACGCTGCTCCCTGGAATCCATTCCTGAAATTAATGGAGGATGGAAGTCTCTGGTTCCAAACACACACACACACACACACACACACACACACACACACACACACTCACACACACACACACTCTCACACACACACACTCTCACACACACACACACACACACACACACTCACACACACACACACACTCACTGACACACACTCACACACACAGACTCACACACACACACACACTCACACAGTCACACTCACACACACAGTCACACTCACTCACTCACACACACACTCTCTCAAACACACTCACACACACTCCCCACTCGGAGCCCGCCAAGCCCTTCTATTATAAACGAGTCACTTTCACTTCCACACGATCGATCGCTGTTTTGCCTGCAGCGGGAGTCCAATCCGAGGTGTGTGCACTGTTGGTGGGTTTCCTGGGACAATCGACCACCAAGGATGACAGTCTGAATTGGACCACCAGACCCAACACCTACACACCCGGATCCCCTCCCTGGCCCACCCACAGGGCCCGTGCCACCGTGATTCGATTTCACACCAAAGGAGGCAGCACGGGTGATCCAGGCACAAGGGCGTCCTGGCGAGAATGCGGTGCCCAGTCCCTCTGCGAGGAGTGTGCAGAACATGCCATCCCAGTGAAGCGGCTCCTGGCTCGCTCCCCATCAAGGGAGAGCCTGCGCTTATTTCAGCAGAGACGCCACCTGTGGGCGAGCTGGCGGCCCATCCCACCACCCGCCCTGAGGGCGTCTGTCTGCCTGCGCCCTCTCAACGCTGGGGAAGAAGGACGGTGGCCAGGCCAGCGGGTGCTGATGCTGGGGAAGAAGGACGGCGGCCAGTGGGTGCTGATGCTGGGGAGAAGGATAGCGGCCAGTGGGTGCTGATGCTGGGGAGAAGGATAGCGGCCAGGCCAGTGGGTGCTGATGCTGGGGAGAAGGATAGCGGCCAGTGGGTGCTGATGCTGGGGAGAAGGATAGCGGCCAGGCCAGTGGGTGCTGATGCTGGGGAGAACAGCGGCCAGGCCAGCGGGTGCTGATGCTGGGGAGAAGGACGGCGGCCAGGCCAGCGGGTGCTGATGCTGGGGAGAAGGACAGCGGGCAGGCCAGCGGGGGCTGATGCTGGGGAGAAGGACGGCGGCCAGTGGGTGCTGATGCTGGGGAAGAAGGACGGCGGCCAGTGGGTGCTGATGCTGGGGAGAAGGACGGCGGCCAGCGGGTGCTGATGCTGGGGAGAAGGACGGCGGCCAGGCCAGCGGGTGCTGATGCTGGGGAGAAGGACGGCGGCCAGGCCAGCGGGTGCTGATGCTGGGGAGAAGGACGGCGGCCAGGCCAGTGGGTGCTGATGCTGGGGAGAACAGCGGCCAGGCCAGCGGGTGCTGATGCTGGGGAGAAGGACGGCGGCCAGGCCAGCGGGGGCTGCGCGATGCCCGTGGAGTGATGGTCTGTCCAGGGAGGAGGGGTTGTGCGCTTGAGGAGTCGGCCATGGAGAACAGGGGAAGCCAATAAATTTCGGCTGCCCAGGAGAAAAACCTGTTGGAGAAAAGGCTCAGCACCCGGGACTGGGAGGAGAGGGGGGTTGAGTCAGATTTCCATCTGGTGCCAGCGCCGCCGACGTGGGAGACAGCTGGTCCGGTGGCGCGGGCAGTCCTCCGGCTGAGCTCCCGGGGCCTCGCCGCAGGCCCGGCCTTTGTCGCTGCCACCGGGAGTCGGGAGAGACGCTCTCCTGTTAAAACTACAGCCACTCCTGCATCCATCAAAACTCGGATCCTCCGGGTGTGCCCTCACCAGGGATTAGCGGACAGCCAGAGGCCATTGAAGGCTTAACAAAGGGAACACCCCCGTGCAGCCGAGCCCGCGGACTGCCGATCCCGTCAGATGGCTGATTAACACCGCCCGCTTCCCGCCGCAAGGAAAACATCGCTAATTAGGTCGGGCAGCCGGCGCGTAATCACTCCAGCTCCTCCTTTGTATGTTGTGAACGTGCTCGCACATTTCATGAGCCGTTTACTTTACAAGGTGGGTGAACGGCAGACGATTATGGCGATCTCACGGCTGAGGTGCGTGGTTTTATGTCTTCGCTGTAAACGGTGGCTGTTCAAGGCGGCGGGGAGGGCTCCCCCCCTCAGTGCCCTCCTAGGGCTTGACGGCAAATACGCGTTTCGTGAAGAGGGGAATGTTCAGTTGGTGATAATCACACCACCTATTCCAATAGCAGTTAATTTAAAATTCTCTTGGTGGGCACGGCTCAATGAGATTAATCACACCAGCACCCACTCCCGGTGAATGGAACACGAAGCATATTAACGACTGCGTGTCACTTCCCTCCGCGGAGACAAAACGTGCTGTTTGGACAACGAGCAGGCGGGTTTGCTCTGGAAAGATCTGGAGGACACGGGGATGAAGTCTTAGTTTCTTATTGGAAGACAGAGCATTCCCGTGTACCTCTCAGGACACGACGGGGGCGCAGGGGCCTCAGAGAGTCCCGAGCAGCTGAAGGAAGATGAAAAGTCAAGGCTACAGTCCAGCTGGCGTGGCTCAGGGCTTGAGCATCGAACCTATGAACCAGGAGGTTAGGGTTCGATTCCCGGTCAGGACACGTGCCCAGTGTTGCAGGCTCCATCCCCGGTAGGAGGCGGCTGATCCGTGATTCTCTCTCATCATGGATGTCTCTCCCTTTCTCTCTGAAATCAATAAAAATAGATTTTAAAAAAAAAAAAGTCTATGTGTGAAGAGTGGCTACAGCATTTGAACAGGTTCAAGCCTTGGACTGACGAGAGGGCACGGTCCTCTCATGGCAAAGCCACGTGCAGGTCCCAGCTTGGAGGGCAAAGCCCTCCCAGCACAATTATAGCCAAAGGCTGTGGTTGTAGCTTGACCTTATGGTCTGAACCTGTGGTCCCAGGTGGCTGAGTGATGTAGGCTGCAGGAGGTGCAGCAAGAGCTGCCAAACAAAGCTTGGTAGAGTTCTCAGGTGCATGTAATTGAGTAGATTCAAAACCTGCGAGAACATTGTAAACATCTTGACCACGCCCTTACTTTGCCTCGTGGAAACTGGCTATAAAATAAAGACTCTGCTTACAGGCTGTGGCGCTGTCTCTCAATCAGAGAGCAGCATCCCACCTAGCCCCAGCTTTATTCTCTTGTCTGTCTTCTTTAATCCTTCACTGCCCCCACCCCGCTCAGGTTCACCCCTGGCCCTTCTGGACACGGTTCAGCTATGGGGAGATCGGGCCACAGAGGCCTCTGAGCACCTCGGGCCTCTTCCGTCTCGTGCCCGTTTCCTCCCAACTGCCCTCAGTTAAGGCGCCAGGGGCGTGCTCACAGGCAAGAAAAGGGGCCTGTGGGCTGTGCGAAGAGGTCCCAGGGGGTCAGGTCGGGATGACCCCTCTCAAGGCTCCGCAGTGCACAGGGCAGAGCACGAATTACGCCGTCGCTGGCGGCTCTCCTGCGGGTGAGAGGTGTTTCCAGAGAACAGGCCGCCTGTGAGTGATGGAAAGATCCTTCCCAAACTCGCACTCAGCAAGCTCAGCAGGACCCTGCCGACGCCCCCACGGTGAGCCTCCTCCAGGGGCGTGGTGCCTCCGGAATGAGGTTAGGGACGTGCCGCTCAGTCGCCATAGCGGGAGGGCAAACGAAAATGCCCTTGTGTTTCCTGCCTCCTGAGTTTTGAATGCTTTGAACATGGCCACAGCCAAAGCCACCCCTTAAGGCCTCTGGCATTTGCAAGGAAGGCCTCTGGGGCGTGGCTTGATTCTGCAGCCCCTCGGCCCAGCCCTCACCCTGCCGGGCCAGGCCTACAGAGAGGGCCAGGGCCCTGAGCCGGGCCAGGCCTACAGAGAGGGCCAGGGCCCTGAGCCGGGTCAGGCCTACAGAGAGGGCCAGGCCTACAGAGAGGGCCAGGGCCCTGAGCTGGGCCAGGCCTAGAGAGAGGGCCAGGCTCTGAGCCGCCATTTCTAGGACATGATGACAACCACCTGGCTCCAAGAGCACTCTCCATTTTACCAAAGTGGATTTGCAAATGTCAGCTCTTTTGTGTGAGAACTCAAGATCCCTAGCACGTGGCGGTGGCGGTGGGTGGGTGGTGTGTTGGTTTATTTATTTTTAATCATAATAGGAATGGAAGCAGGGCCATGTGACCATTCAGTCTCATGGGGCTCTCTCTGCCTTCTCTCCTTCGCCAGGAACTCCAGGTCTGTGTTGAGCTCCACGGACCCTCACCACGTTGTCTGTGGGTGCCGATCCTTATATCACATAACATGTGGGTGCCGTTCCCTCCATCACATTTGCTGTCTGTGGGCGCCGTTCCTTATATCACATAACATGTGGGTGCCGTTCCCTCCATCATGTTGTCTGTGGGCGCCGTTCCTTATATCACATAACATGTGGGTGCCGTTCCCTCCATCATGTTGTCTGTGGGCGCCGTTCCTTATATCACATAACATGTGGGTGCCGTTCCCTCCATCACATTTGCTGTCTGTGGGCGCCGTTCCTTATATCACATAACATGTGGGTGCCGTTCCCTCCATCATGTTGTCTGTGGGCGCCGATCCTCACCCCTAGGGTGCTGCAGCAGCTCTGCCCCCTCTCAGAAGGCCAGGCAGCGACAACTCCCCGCTTCCCCAAGGCCCTTCTGAAACGTGATCTCCACTCTCCCCGTCACTGGTGCTGACGGAGCAGCTGGCTGTGCCTCGTGGGAATATCGTATCTGCACGCGCTCCCCTGCGAGGTGCATGTGTTTGGATGACACGTCCTGCTGCTGAGAAGCCAAGCTCGCGTTGCAGCCTCTTGGAGGAGCAGGGAGGAGGGAGGCGGCAGAAGGCGCTCGTCGGGGAGAGCCAGCTGCTCGGGGCTCTCGGGCCATCCCCGCGATGAGCTCACGCTGCAAATCTAAACAGGGAATCGGCACAGCGCTGAACGGCGGGGCACCAGGAACGGGAAGTGGCTTTGCAGCCAGCTGGTCCTAGGCATTTGGGGTTCGCAAATATTGCCACTGGGCCCGAGAGAGCACCGCGAGCAGACCTTCTGGAGGAAAACAGCCATCTCCCACTTGAGCTGATGGGCATCTCAGGAAGCAGTGGCGGCGTGATGGCTGTTATCCTCCCTGTCGGTCAGCCTCTGGGAGGTAACAGGCCCATTAGCACTTGAGCGGCCAGATGGTCCACTCGGCAGACTGCAGGCTCCCCCTTGACCGGCCTCTCACGCAGCCCTCCCAGGCCTGCCGCTCCGGGGCCTCTCTTAGCTGGTGCTCTTTAGTGAATAGCATTATTTGAGGTCTTGAAAGTCTAGGTGTTTTTCAAACGTTTCGTAGCAGCGGAACCCTTAGTTACCCCACTGTTGTGCCACCACCGGACGCCTAGAAAGGTGAAAGTATCGATCAAGACCTGGAAAGGCACGCAGTCAATTAGCAGCTGAGCATGAATAGCAGCAAGGAGCCCGGGGAATGGAGCGACACAAGAAAGCGCCCTTTCCTGCCTGGGTCGCCTTTCAGTCTTTGCAGAATCAGCCTCAGATAGAGGCTGGAGAGGAGCCCATCTTTCCCAGGTCACCCTCCGGCTCCCCTTTCCATTCCACCCCCCAATCCAGGGCTCCCGTCCCCACCTTCTGGCTCCCTGCACAATCAAGCCAGGGAGACTGTTGCTGTTAGTTCTACCCCGTAGGGCAAAGGAACTCACCACAGAATTCTGTGGGTGTGGTGATGCTGATGGTGAGGAGATGGTGATGGTGATGGTGATGATGATGAAGATCATGAGGAAGATGGTGATGATGGTGGTGATGATGATGTGGGTGGCTTTCATGATGATAATAATGATGAAGACAATGAGGAAAAAGAATAATGATGGTGGATGTTGGTGGTGATGATGGTAATGATAATGAAGGTCATGAGGAAGACAGTGATGATGATGGTGGTGGTGGTGATGATGATGATGGTGATGGCGGTGATGATGGTGATGATGATGATGATGGTGATGGTGGTGATGACAGCAGCAGTTAACATTGCGAGGCACTGTTCTTTGCAGTTTACATGTGTCAATTCATTTAATACATTGCCTGTATTAATCCATTTAATACATTGCCTGTGTTAATCCATTTAATACATTGACCGCCTATAAGTCAAGTATTTTTATTATGATCAATCCTATTTCACAGGGGAGGAGCCTGAGGCACAGAGCCGTTAGGTAACTGCTTAAGGTAACAGCTCGTGCAGGCAGAGCTGGGATTTTGACCCAGTCAGTCTGGCTCCAGAGCTTATGCTCTCAGCCATGTGGCAGATGCTCCAGAGCCTTTGGGAGGTATACCTAGAGGTAAGTGAACTTGAACTTGTGTTACTGTTATGCAGAACTCTCATTGATTATGTCAGATGACCCACAAGCAGTGCGGATGGAGTGGGAGGTGAGGGGACTGAGAACTTCACCATCCCACACCTTTTCTCAAAAGGAATCTTGGCTGGAAAATAAATACAAGCAGAGTTTTCTGGGGAAAATGGGTAAGAAGGCCTGGGGTCTTGTTTCCTCATCTCCTCAAAGACTCTCCAAACCAACCTGGAGGTTCTGCCCCTGAGACCTGGGCATGATGATGGTATGATGGTGGTGATGATGGTATGATGGTGGTGATGATGGTGGTGATGATGGTGGTGATGGTGGTGGTGATGGTGGTGGTGATGGTGGTGATGATGGTGGTGATGATGGTGGTGATGGTGGTGATGATGGTGGTGATGATGGTGGTGATGATGGTGGTGGTGATGGTGGTGGTGATGGTGATGTTGGTGGTGATGTTGGTGGTGATGGTGGTGATGTTGGTGGTGATGGTGATGATGGTGGTGGTGGTGTGTGCTGTGTGCTGTGCTCAGTAAGGCCAGGGGTGTACCTGATGAGGGGGGCGGTGAAGGATTAAAGAAGACAGACAAGATAATAAAGCTGGGGCTAGGTGGGATGCTGCTCTCTGATTGAGAGACAGCGCCACAGCCTGCAAGCCGAGTCTTTATTTTATAGCCATACTAGAGGCCCAATGCATGATTGAATCATGCACGTGTAGTGGGGGAACCTGGTGCCTGAGCGGACAGGCACCCAGCTCCCACGCTTTTGCTTTGGATCGCTGGTGCACCAGGCCTTCCCGATTTTGATAGTCCGCAACAGGACATGAGCTCTGCCCCAGAGGCCCCTTCTGTGCCACAGCACAGCCATGGCGCAGACGCTGAGCTTGAGCCGCTGCTGGCGACGCGAGCTCAGCCTCCCGCTGGCCCAATCAGCCACCCTGGCCACCCTGAGTCCCGCCCCCCTGCGCCTCCTGGCCAATCGCGGGCATAGCGAAGGTACGGTCAATTTGCATATTTGTCTATTATTAGGTAGGATTCCACGAGGCAAAGTAAGGGTGTGGTCAAGATGTTTACAATGTTCTTGCGGGTTTCGAATCTACTCAATTACATGCACCTGCTTGTATCAGCAGCCTATATCACTTAGTCACCTGGGACCACAGGTTCGGATCCTAAGGTCAAGCTTACAACTATAGCCTTTGGCTATAATTGTGCTGGGACTTGCACGTGGCTTTGCCATGAGAGGATCGTGTCCTCTCATTAGTCTGAGGCGTGAACCTGTCCAAACACTGTAGCCGGTCTCCACAATGATGGTGATGGTTGTGATGATGGTGGTGACGGTGGTGATGGTGGTGATAAACTCAGCTGGAAAATTCTTTGGTTTCAGGCGTAGTGGGTAATACTGGCCACCACTTACTCCCTGCCTGCCACGTGCCAGGCACTTTCCTTACCAGTTCTAATTCTCAACTGCCTTTGGAATGAAGCATAATTATCCTCATTTTACAGGTGAGGACACTGAGGCTCAAGCAAGTTCTGCCACCAGCCAAGTTCACGTGGGCTAAGTTGGTGGCAGAGCTGGGTAGGGGTCAGGACAGTGTGACTCAGAAAACCTGCTCTTTCCTGACTGTATCGGCTGCTTGCTGCACGTCACCCGTGGGAATGAGAGCCATCGGTTCCCGGTGCCCAGGCTGACTCCCCCCTGGCCTCAGAGGACCCGGCACCTGTGTGGCCCCCACACCTCACTCCTCCCTTGCCCTGTAGGTTAAGTCCGCAGGCCTTTCCTTTATCCCAGTTGCCAGCAGTGCGGCCTAGATGGAGGCTGAGAGCTGACTCGTCTGCGTCATCGTTCCCCAGGTCCCACTCAGGGGCTCTTATGACCAAGGTCACATCTGTGAGCTGACGTCCTGGCCGGCCAGCAGCCACTTGCGCCGACAAGTCCCACTGTCCTGCCAACCCACCAGCCGTCCCAGTTTCACCCACGAGCCCCTGTGGCTCTCGGGGGGCCACCTGCTTGCAGCGACTGACCCGTGCGTACGTCTTTCCAACCGGGCTCAGAACATCATGGATTGACCATGGCTTGATCCGGGACCATCTGCTGTGGAAGCCGCTCCGACAGCCTCCGTATCCAAGGCCAGAAGTCCACGCAGTCCATTAGCTGCTTCCTTTTCATCCTCCTCCCCGCAGAGAAATCTGAGGCACAGCATCCTTTTCACAAGTGGAGTGAGCAGCGGGCTGGTGCTCCTGGCAGGATGCTGACCCTGCCTGTGATCAGGGAGTCGTGTTGCTTAGTGACTGAGAGGACCACTGCGGAGTCAGGCCGACCAGCGGAAGCCCCGGTTCCGCCCCGCCCACTGGGAGCTTGCCTGCCTGGTCCCACCTCCTCTGCCTTTGGGGGACTGCTCTCCCCATGCTCCCAGTACACCAGCCCCTTGGCCACGGGACCCAGGACTTTTTCTAAGTGCAGCCGGTGGGGGAGCCCTTCCTTCCCATGCAGACACTCAGCCCTGCCACGCCCCTCCTCTCCCCTCTTCCGGGGTCTGCGTGGGCAGGAAGGAGCCTGGCCGGTGTGGCTCAGTGGTTGAGCGCTGACCTACGAACCAGGAAGTCACGGTTCTATTCCCGGTCAGGGCACATGCCCGGGTCCCGGTTGCAGGCCCAATTCCCAGTCTGGGGTGTGCAGGAGGCAGCCAATCAATGATTCTCTTTCACCTTTGATGTTTCTCTCTCTTCTCTCTCTCTCTCTCTCTCTCTCTCCCCCCTTCTCTCTGAAATCAATAAAAATATTTGAGAGAGAGACAGACAGACAGACAGACAGAGACAGGAAGGATTGGGGAGACAGGAAGGATTGGGGAGACAGGAGTGAGGAGGAGAGCTGTCCCCTGAGCCCGGTTTCCGGGGTGTCCGGAGCCAGCGACATGGCCTGCCTTCCAGTGGTGACATGAGCTGCTGTGTCGGGGTCTTGTTGACTTAGCCAGCGTGCCCAGACCAGTCAGGCCCAGCCCAGTTTCCTATGGAGCCTTTCCTCTTTCGTGCCATTGCAGGGCCTTTCAGGGCTGCCTGGAGGCAATTGGTCCACCGGGTGGGGGCGCCTTTTCCAATGAGCACAGAGGTACTTACGGGCTGACAGACCCCACACTCGCCCCTCGCTTTCACGCAGCGGAACCGTCCGGGCCAGTCCTCCTTCCTTAGCCAGGGCGGAGGGCCTAACCCACAAGTACCAGGGGGAGCCATGGCCCAGCAGCCCTTCTGAAAGGTGATCGCAGCCCCCCTGACCAGCCGCCACGCGCGTATCGCCAGCGGGGCAGCGCGGCACCCTGTGGCCCCAGGGATGCGTGAGAAGCACCTCGCTGGCTTCTGGTCGGAGTGTTTAACCTGAAGGTCACAACGAGGCAGCAGCAGGCAGATCCAGAGAGCGGGGCATCCGAAGGACAGCCATCCTGGACTCCCCCCAACATGTCATGTCACGAGAAGGAAACCAGCAAAAAGGAATGGGGGGCCGTGTCCGAGTCAGAGTCTGCAGAGCCGGGGCACCCACCCACGGCAGGCCGCCGGAGTGGGGCCCGTGGAAAACAAAGCAACAGCTGCAGAGCACACTGCGGACCGACGGAAACGTTAGATCACGGGTCCTGTGGTCCTTACAGGCGTGACACGGGTGTCAGGTTATTGTCAGCAAGCCATGGACAGCAGCCCCTCCGTGCAGGCGGCTGAGGGTGCGAGGAGGTGCTCTGTGACAGGGAAGGTAGGAGAATGCTCTTCAGGTGCAGGTCGGGGTGGGGCTGTGAAGGGTTCAGTGAGGAGAGAGCCAGAGAGTGACAGGGAGGGAGGGAGACAGAGTGAGGGAGACAGAGTGAGAGAGACAGACAGAGAGACAAGGGGGAGAGAGAGAGGTGGGAGAGGAGAGGGAGGGAAAGACAGAACCGCCAACTATGAACACGGGTACACCCAGCAGAAGGCCCACGTGTGCTCTCTGCTCCATTCTGTCAGCGTCTCCGTGAGCTGAGAGTTAGGACCGCTGCCTTCTAAAGCACTGGCCCTCCGTCTGCTCAGCGAGCCTTGGCCTCCCCTGCAGGGCGGTAGAGGTGTGCGTCAGGGCGAGGGCCATCCGCCTCTTCTCTCGGACCCGGGTCACCGGGCCAGGGCATGGCCACGGGGCAGCGCAGAGGAGTGAGCAGTGCGGGTGGTGAGAGTACCAGAGCCTTCCATTGCGGCGCTGGAATCCGCCCCCCTCCCACTCCTCCACCGCCCCCTGGGATTCCCTGAGTCTCCTGGTCAGGTCAGTGCAGGGCCAGCCCACCGTGATCAACCCCGCCCTCCCCGACAGGCTCCCCGCACCCTCTCCTTCCACGTCTGGGCCTAGAAGCTCACCTCACCACTGCCCCTGCCCCTGCCCCCAGCGCCCTTAATGCCAGCGACACGGAGCCCCGTTGGCCGCCGAGGCCCTGGCACTGGGACACACCCTCCGCTTCCTTGGGCGTCCGCTCCCCGCCCACCCACCGTGTCCTTGAGGGTCTCTCCAGCCGCTCGTTTATCTTCGAAGAAGGCCTCGAGGCCTGTCCTCCGCCTCTCTGACAGGGACCTCACCAATCCTCATCGCTGCCTGGCATCCTCCACTTTACTTTAACTTAGAACATCCAGTGACATGAGCGGGGACCTCTCTCCACTCTGGTAACAGAACCCGTACCACGTGAGCTCGCGCTGGTGACGGCGGGAGCCATCGGTACTAGGATGCATGGTTTCCCGTGGGCGGCCGCTCTGCGCCTCGTTCCCAAGGGCCGGGACGGCGGGTGCTCCGGCCCCTAGGTTGTGTCTGGTAGGCAGCAGGGACTCAGCAAACATCTGCTCATTGGACAGTCATTCAGGAGGGACAAGCCTCGTGGCCCGAGACCCCAGAAGGGTGAGGGGTCACACGGGCCCGCCGGGCCTCGGGGTCTGCCCGCCCTCGTGACGCAGAGGAAGAGCTTGCGGGGCTCTCCTGGCCCGCAGGGGGGAAGGAAGGGCCGGGCCAGCTCTACTGGTGACCGGCTCGCCTCTCACCAGCGCCGTCCACAGCCTGCGTCCCGGAGCCCAGGGTGAGATGAAGGGCCACCGACTGCTCCCCAGGAGCCGCGGCCTCTTAGGGGAGGGGGACCGCGGACACGGGACCATCAGACGTGGACGTGGCAGGAGAGGAGCGCAACACGCCTCCTCCGGCTTCTGAGATGATCGGAAGGCTCCCGACGAGGAGTCGGCACAGTGACAGCGGGTCTGGGGAGCTCGTCCTCACACGGCACCTGGACGCGATGCAGGGCCTCGTGGGCGAAGCGCGGAACACGCGGGTCCTGGAGGAGTGCAGGCTCCGAATGCGCCCGGCGGGATCCCAGCAGGTAGAGGCCCTTCCCCCCTTTCTCCCCTCCCCCCCTTCCCCCCACTTTCCCGGCCCCGCCCTCTGAGACGCTGGTGGGGGGCTGGCTGCTCGGGGGACTGGCCAGTTTCCCCCAGTCCCCACTCACGTGACCGGGGTCCCTGTTTCCCAAGCTCCTGGGGCTCCCCGGGAGGGCTGCTGTGTATCGATCGCATCTGTTCATCCTGCCTTTTGTTCTCTCTCAGCCTTGCAGATGCAAGGCCTCAAAAAATTGCTTCAAAGCTCAGAATTGTTCCTCTCCGCGGAAATCTGGAGTCAAAGGCGAAGGATGTGTGCGACCTGAAGAGGAAGCAGAGTACACCCTGCATTTTCGATGCTCTGACATCTTGGGATCTTGTTGATCCTGGGGGGACCACCCTCCCAAGGTCAGCCGAGTCCCACGGCTAACAAACAGCTCACCTGGGAGCGTGCCTTTCGGACACAAAGCCCCCAGCCCCGAGCCCACACCCACCTCCTCCGTGGCCTCTCGCGCCTGGGCCTCTGTCCTCCTAGAGTGCAGCGGACTGGGCACAGCCCTGGGCCCGAGCCTGCAGGAGGCATCCAAGCTGCCCACCCTCACCCGCCCCCGCCTGCCTGTTCCTTTCTGAGAAAACACGGGAGAGGCTCCTGTCCGTGCTTCCCCGCTCCCTCCGCCTCCCACCCGACCCAGGTGCTTCCCCCGTGGCCCCTATAGGAGGCCGCCCCCCTTTTCTTGGGATCTGTGTGTCGCCTGCTCTCCCTTCCAGGGCACTCATCCCCTGACCTTTGGCCTCGCCCTCCCTAACTCATAACAAAACCTGTGTTTTAAAACACGAAGGGAGTGCAGATCCCAGCAGTGTGGGGTCCCCGCCGAGATCCCCCTCTTGCAGCGTGGCTCCCCTGTTGTCTGGTCCACCGTGGAACTTTATTTTTTGTTTTAATAAGGGAGAGGGACAGAGAGAAACATCAAGATGAGAGAGAATCATGGATCCGCTGCCTCCTGCACGCCCCACGCTGAGGATCAATCCTGCAACCCGGGCATGTGCCCTGACCGGGAATCAAACCGTGACCTCCTGGTTCCTAGGTCGCCGCTCACCACTGAGCCACACCGGCCGGGCCATAGTGGAATTTGAAACACCATTCGGGCCGTGGCCTTCTCTTGCTCAAAACACTGTCATGACTCCCCAGAGCCTAAGTTCTTACGACCTCAAAGGCCCTCCTTCCATGGACCGTGCCCCCTGCCCCCGTGAGGCTCCTTGCTGCTCCTGGAACCCTGGAGGCAGAGGCAGCCCCCTTCAGAGCCCTCCCCCCAGGTAACCGCACGCTCAGCCCCTGCCTCTCCCTCAGGCCTGCTCCCACGCCCCCTCTCCGTGGCGATCCCCGCCTCTCTGCTCTGCCTTACCCCCCAGGACACGGTTACGGGAGGACAGACAATCCATGGTGCTCACGGCCCTGTCGCTCCTCCCTGCCTCCCTGCCCCACTGGGCTCAGCCCCACCGACCAGGGCCTTTGTCCGGTTCCCGCGTGTATTGCAAGGCCCGGGACAGTTGGGGCGCAGAGCAGGCATGGAGGCGCATTTCTGTCGCATGAGTCCGTTTCCACTTCAGGTTGTGTTGAACCCAAGTTTCCTCAGTTTAAAAAAAGAGTTTTATAGGGACTCGCCTGAGCCTCTCTAACCGCCTTCATACCGAGACCACCCTTGGCCTGCAGCGCCCACTGTGAGGACGTCTGTAATAATGTGGGGGGTGCCGTCTGGCAGGGCCCGGGGAGCAACCGGTGAAGGTCGCTTCTGCCCGGGGCAGGATGGTGGCACGTGGACAGAGTCTGACCCCCGAACCCACGCCCCTGGAGGTCCTGGAGGGAAGCCTCGCGGTGCTGGCGCAGGAGGGGGGCCCCGTGGCGTGTCGTCGGAGGAAACCCGTGGGAATAGAACTCCGGTTTCCAAGCCCTGCACGGGGCGCCCCCCCCCCCCAAGCCTGTTTCTAACGCTTTCGTTGGCAGAGTGGGGTGGGCAGCGTGGTTTTGTTTGTTTAATGGATGAGAAAATGACTTAGGGTGTCAGCGGCAGGACCGCCAGGACCCCTGGAAATGGCCCCTGCTGATGTTTCTTGCAAATGATCTGGAAGCAACCGTGTCCAGGGAAGCCAGCAGCTCAGCGCGTGACCTTGGACCTTCCGCCCGGTGGGATGTCAGGCCAATGGAGACAGATGGCGGGAGGCCTGCCGGGCTGAGCGCGGGCAGGGACGTGGCAAATGCGCGGTGCTGGGGAGCCGTGGCAATGCCTCCGGGGGAACGGCTGGAGCCGTCAGCCAGGGCCGGGAGAGGGCCTGGGGCCGCGGGCCACTCGTTCGGGAGCAAGTCAGCCAGGCCGGCGGGAACGCTGGGTCTCACCGGAGGGGCTTCAGCCTCTGCTCTGGGAATGCCTCATCTCCCGCGGTCTCCCCACCCCCGGCTCTCCCCTGTATCGGGGATCCTCGGAACTCTCCCTGCCCCCCTTTCATAACTCCGTGCCCCCCACAGAGAGCACCACATCCGGAGAGTTCCGAGTGCCCTTCCCACCCCAACTCGGATGCCCGCTTCTCGTGAGCCCGGCCACGGGCCAGCGTCCTTGCTCAGAGTTCATCTCGCCTCCTCGGTTCGGGTTCCGGTTGGGTTCCTGCGGCTCTCGGCTCAGACCTGTGGAAAGCGGGTTAAAATGACCTGCTTCATGCTGGGCTCACGCGGCCAGCTCCTCAGAAGCGAGAGCGGGCGGTCAGTAACTGTGGACACACGTGGAGACCCGCTCTGTGTGGCTCAGGACGGCCCGGAGATGGGACCCTGGGGAGGGGCGCAGGGGGAGAGGGGCGCAGGGGGAGACGGGCGTGCAGTCTGGACCGAGGCCGGCTGAAGTGGACACAGCGACGTGTGGACATCCTCCAATGGTCTACAGCCGCGAGTTTCGACCTTTCCCATCTCGTGGCACGTAAACTAATTAGGAAAATTCTGCGGCGCACCAAGAAATAGATATATTTTGCTGATCTGACAAAAATAGGTATAAATTTGATTTATTTACAAAAAAATAATAGGAATAGTAATTACCTACCCTTTTTTGCTCCAAAGTGACTTTGAAAAAAATCAGTTGCCTATACTCATACTAGAGGCCCGGTGCACGGATTCGTGCACTGGTGGGGTCCCTAGGCCTGGCCTGCACCCTCTTGCAATCCGGGACCCCTCAGGGGATGTCAGAGAGTTGGTTTTGGCCTGATCCCCACAGGCCAGGCCAAGGGACACTGGGCCTCTAGTATGTATATAAGATCTTCGGTTAATCTCTTCCCGCCCTCCCCCTCCCCCTTCCCTCTGAGATTCATCAGTCTGTTCCATGTTTCCATGCCTGTGGTTCCCACTCCTGCGTTGAGTGTCTGCCCCCTAGTGGTCAGTGTGCATCATAGCCACCGGCCGGTTGAACGGTCGGACGGTTGTTTAGGCTTCCTATATAATAAAAGCTTAATATACAAATCAACTGAACAGTGGAACAACCAGTCGCTATGATGTACACTGACCACCAGGGGGCAGACACTCAATGCAGGAGCTGCCCCTAGCCCACAGGCCCCAGGCCAGCCAAGGCGTGTCCAGCAGGGCCCCTCTGATCAACCTGCCGGTTGCCCCGCAGATCGGCCCTGATTGCTGGCCAGGCCTAGGGACTCTACCTGTGCACGAATTTTGTGCACTGGGCCACTAGTAAGTAAAATAAAAGAGATAGAATCTCCCACTTGGAAGGGGACGTTGACAGAAACCCTAGCCCTCGCTAAACTCAGCCCTCTGCCTGCTGCTTCCCCTCGCCGGTCACATCCCTGAGGGCTGGCTGTTGGGTCTTCACTTGCCCCCCTGACGGGGAACTCACTAACTCTCACGGTAGGTAGCCTACTCGGTGTGGGGAAAGCTGCAACTGCTAGAACGTTCTTCCTGAACTGAATTTTGACTGGCCCCTGGCTAGGACCCACCCACTGTGCTGAAAGGAAGTCCAATTACTTGTCGGGTTTTTAAAACAGCCCCTATTCACTGCAGCTGTTGCCCATCTTAGTCTACGCATCCTGTGCTCTGCCAGCCGCGTCACTCGGGGCTCGCTCCAGCTGTGGCCGTCCCTCTGAGCTGCACCGAGAACTGACCACCGTGCCCAGCAGTGGCCAGCCCAGCCACCCCCTCACACCACAGTGATGCGACTGTAGCTGGGGAACCCCCCTCCCCGCCCACCACAGATGCCCACAGAGCTCCCAGGCAGCGCGAGAGCTCCCATCCCACAGTGGGCAGCAGATTTATGGAAATGGCCCGGCTTGGAAATATGGATAGCTTCGGAAATGACCCGGACAACTTCATGGTTGAGAGACCCATAATGGCCTATTGTGGGAGACGGGGTGTTGTACATTCTGGCTGTCCCCGCCGACAGGATAAATAACTGTGGGACTGGACGTTGCTGGGCCCCTCCAACCTCTCCGAGTTCGTGATTCCGACAGGGGCAGCGCTGGAACACGGGGCCAGCTGGAATTGTAAGAGATGTGAACCCTGCTCTGTGGACCCTGATTGCTTTGTTCTGATGACAGAAGGCCCACGCTCACCTGGCTGGGAGTTGCACAGGGACCCGGGAGCTCACCTGGAAAGGCGGCCCATCCTCCCCACCCGGGAGCTGCCTGTTATCGTGGGAAGATTAGCAACCTCGTTGCAGAAACCAGAGCCGCCAGCCCCTTGAAGACCCCCAGCCTTGGCCTACCCACAGGCCTTGGCAAATCTCCAGCCTGCATTACCCATTTGGCATTCCTTTTGCCCACTTCCCCGTGTAATCGTTGTCCTCCTCCCCAATATGAGCAGCTGGCTTATGGGGGGGCAGAGCAGATGTCTGTGGACGGCCTGCTGCTCTCCTCACTGCCGGCAGGACTGGAATAAACGCTCGTATATGATTCACCCGTCCCTGCTGAATTGGCTCACGCAGTGACCGGCAGCACGGACCCATTGGCTGTCTGGTTACATTTCTTTTGTCTTCCCACAATGTTCTGTTGGCCCCAGAATGAAGCCGAGGAGGCCAGGAGGCTGATCCATTGTAGCGAGGTTTGAGAGGAGAAAAGGCAGAGGAAGAAGGAAGGAGGGGTGAGGAGAAGCGATATTCAACTCCCAGCGTCACCAGTGTGAGCTGGACAGGACTCACTGCTCGTGTGGGAGCAGAGAGCTGTGGGCACCGCCCCCACAGAGCTTTCTGTAGTTCACTTTTTATTGTAAAGCAACATGTATTCAGCTTAGAATTCTTAAATGCCAAGGAAAAGAGCAATGAGAACATCACCTGTAATCCATACAGGACCTGCCACCATTAATGTTTTGGTGTATTTTCTTCTAATTCTTTTACAATGTTTATTGTTACAGCCATTCCTCCATCTATGCATCCATCATCCATCCATCCATCCACCCACCCACCATCCCCTCATCCATCCATCCATCCATCAACCCATTATCCATCCATCATCCATCCATCCCACCCACCATCCACCCATCCATCAACGCATTATCCATCCACCCATCCATCCATCCCACCCACCCACCCATCCATCCACCCACCCACCATCCCACCCATCCATCCACCCATTATCCATCCATCATCCATCCATCCCACCCACCATCCATCAATCCATCATCCATCCATCCCACCCACCATCCACCCATCCACCAACGCATTATCCATCCACCCATCCATCCATCCCACACACCCATCCATCCACTCATCCATCAATCCACTCATCCATCCATCCACCCACACACCATCCATCCATCCATCCATCCATCAACCCATTATCCATCCATCTACCCACCCACCCATCCATCCATCCATCCTTTTGTCCCTCCCCCCTTCCTCAATGTATAGACCATGTGTCCCAAATTGTTGTAAAGAAAAATGGCAGTTTCCCCCACTTAACCCTCTCTTGGCCCTTTCCCCGTGTCAGTGCCTGCTCTTTGGAAAGATGGACACACTATTTCGTGGCGGTCCGCGCAGCAGATAAACCACGATGTCCCCCCTCCTTGCCGCTGTGCTGCTTCCACTTCTTCCCTGCCACAGTGTCCAGGTCGGCATGCTCGCGCACGAAGCTTCAGATTTCCGGCTAAGGATGCACCTGCTGGGATGTCCTTCTGAAGGAGTCTGACCGTTCTTACGGCTTTTCCTGCACCCGCGCCGCACAGGCCTCCCCATGACCCCCGTGTGACCCTCAGCCAGGCCCTTCTCCTACGACTCTCAGGGGGAGCGGATCGGCGCTGTTTCCTTCCTAAGTGAGCGGAGCACAGAGAGCGAGAGGTGAGAACTATACTCAGGCCCCGCGTTTCTCCCCGATCACCCCCAGCACGTGAGCTCCCCGGGGACCCCAGCACGTGAGCGGGGAAGAAAGGCTGAGCAGGAGCAGGGAGATGGGAGGGGAGCTGCCGGGACTGGGAAAACCACGTGATGGACGGCTGGGCGGAGGCAGAAACCAAGGGGCCCACAGGGCGCACGGAGGGGAGGCCATTCCCTCCTCTGGAGTGGGCGGCCTGGTGCCTGGCCTCCGCCCACAGGCCCACGCGAGAGATGCACACCCCCCGGGTGGGGTCAGAGGCCGTGTCCCCTCGCACCTGCTCTCCCATGCCCGCCGCCCCGTGGCGAGGAGCCCACGCCGCTGGAGACCCACGGAGGCCAGCCCGCAGGCCCGGCTCAGGCACCGCGTCGCGTCCCAGGTGCTGGCGGGTGATGCCGCCCTCAGCCACCCCCCTGCGCCCCCAGAGCCCGCGAGCGGAGGAGAGGGGTGTTTTATGCCTCGTTTTTGGATGAAAACTGAAGGCAAAAGAGAGGCTGTGACGGATTCAAAGTTTGAAAGCCCGGCCTTTCCAGCGCTCAGCCCCGAGCTCCTTCCACCCTCACCCTTTCAACAACCGCCCACTGGCCCGGCCCACGTGGCTCAGGGGTTGAGCATCGACCTATGAACCAGGAGGTCACGGGTTCGATTCCCCGTCAGGGCACAGGCCCTGGGTTGCAGGCTCCATCCCCAGTGTGGGGGCGTGCAGGAGGCAGCTGATCCATGGTTCTCTCTCATCACTGATGTTTCTCTCTCCCTCTCCCTTCCTTCCTCTCTGACATCAATAAAATGTATTTTTAAAAACAAAACAAACACAAACGCTTGCTGTACGCAGTGCCCCTGGCACAGCCTGGGCACGGGAGAGCGGTGACCCTGCAGGATGCGGGCATTGCAGAAGGCCGATGCCACTCAGGTGAGAGGACCTTGGCCGTGACTACAGCCTCCTCCTCCGAGGCAATGTGCCCCAGCCAGGCAGGACGAGGAGGAGCCGAGCCACAGGCAGAGCTGGAGGACCACATCCCAAAGGGATTTACCAGTAAGAGCTTCCTTTTATTTGACTTAAGCACTTCTTTTATTTTTTAATTTTAAATATTTTTATTGATTTCAGAGAGGAAGGGAGAGGGAGGGAGAGAAACATCAATGTTGACAGAGAATCATGGATCGGCTGCCTCCTACACGCCCACATTGGGGATCGAGCCTGCAACCTGGGCATGTGCCCTGACCGGGAATCGAACCCGGGACCTCCGGGTTCATAGGTCCAGCCTCAACCACTGAGCCACACCAGCCGGGCTTAAGTGCTTCTTTTACACAAGATGCTCTGCGAGACCCTTCTGGTGCGCTGTCCTGGGGCTGGCTGTGCAACATTAGTCCTTCCTCCCCCTCCACTCACAAAGCAGGAGGCAGCGTCTGGAGCCCCAGGCTCCAACCCGGCCCACCGCTCCCTGGCCCAGCAGCCCGGGGCAAATGATTTACGTGGGCTGAGGCCCAGTGAAGTGCAGAAGCGGACTCCCTGTCGCACAGGGATTGGCGTGAGGATTAACGTGCTCCTGTGAGCACCAGGTGGAGAGATGTCAACGGAACCTGTTGCTGAAGTCTCCCCCTTTGCCAAAGTGGAGGTCTCAAATCTTCTACACGTTGCTCTCAACAGCTGCTACCCGACCCCCCCCCCCCCCTTTTTGAAGAGAGCGAGAGGAAAAACTTGCCCTGGGCACTCAAACTGAGCGGCGCCCTGTGCCGGAGTTTGAGGTGGTGCCCCAGAATTTGCGTTTCTGATCAGGTGATGCTGATAATGCGGGGGGCCGGGACCACCTGTAAGGACTTCTGCTTCGTTGAAGCAGCCTGAAAGGTTAGGAGGGGGGGTTCCCTTTAAGGAGGGCTGGCCGAGGGCCTGGGGGCTGGGTAGTTCCTGGTACCTCTCTTCTGCTTTGCTTCCTGGGAGGTTAGCTTCGGTAAGAGATCTCAGGTGGGCGCTAAGGTAACCAAAGCACACACCCCATTGGGATCAAAGCAGCACCTGCTTGCTCCTTAATGGGTTGCCAGGCAACCAGACAAAGGTGAGGCTGAGCCTGGGATTAGCAGTTGGCAGGGGCTTTAGAGGAGCTACCGAGGCGTCCAGAGGGTAGACCTCTCCTCCGAGGCCACAGAAACCAGATGTAAGAACCCCTCCCCCACCCCCACCCCCACCTCCACCCCGGGATCATTGCCTTGACTGGCACTCGGAAGGGCACAATCCCCAAGCAGACAACTTCACGCTGTCACGTGGCCTCTAATAGGACGGGGAGTGTTTTCCTCAGAAGAACCACCGAGCACCCACGGGGAGGAAGGGGCGAGGCTCAGCGCCGCCTGCTCGGTAAGAATAAGTTCTGTTGGTTTATTTTGGATTATAAAACACATATCCACATGGGAACACTTTAAAAGTGCAGGAGAGCAGGAATCCCATGGCCCTGAAGGAACCCTGATGAAACTTGGCATCCATGCCCTCGGGAGGAAGTGAGGTGACCACGAAAGGGGCTGTTCTGGGAACCCCAGGCCTTCGGGAGAAAACACCTCCCTGCGTACGCCGGCGTTTCTGCACCAGCACGTCCAGCGCCGCGTCGTCCTCTCCCCAGCACGTCGCCCTCCTGGGTGGGTGTGGGTTGTCCGTGGCTTTGCTGTCGTCAGCAGTGCCGCAGCAGGCAGCCTGTGCCATGACCTCTGTGTGTTCGCGAGGTGGTGGCTGGTGCTAAGACATCCCACAGACCCTCACCAGCATTGCCATGGCCAGCCGTGTAACATTTTCATAAGCCCCGTTCCTTTAATGTTTCATGTTTACTTTCTTTGATTGGGCGCCCCATAAACACCGATTTTCCCTTTATTTCCCCGAGACTTGCCTACTCCTTTGCCCACCTTTTTACAGGGATTGCTCATCTAGTCTTATTTGTAAACACTATTTATATAGAGAGACCCATGGGACCTTCTTGAGTTTGTTGCTTGTTTCTCTCTTTTTTAAAAAAAATATTTTTATTGGTTTCAGAGAGGAAGGGAGAGGGAGAGAGAGATAGAAACACCAATGATGAGAGAGAAGCATTGATCAGCTGCCTCCTGCACGCCCCACACTGGGGATTGAGCCCACAACTTGGGCATGTGCCCTTGACCGGAACCGAACCTGGGACCCTTCAGTCCATAGGCCGACGCTCTATCCACTGAGCCAAACTGGCCAGGGCGCTTGTTTCTTTTAACATTCCCCTCCCCCACAGGATATCTTCGGTTTTCAATTTGTATACAGTTGAGTTTTATTGATATTCTAGGAAGTAAGTTGAATGTTTTCCTTTTCAAATAAAAAAAAATAAAATTATAAGTCTATTTTTAAAAGGCTTCCCTTTTACCTCATGGCTCATTCAGGGCAAAAGAAGAGGGAGGAGGAAGACAGAATTTCTGAAGGAGAACAGAAAGGAGAGCTCTATCCGCCATGTTTATTGAATTCCTCAGAGATCTGGAGTGATTCTCAAACTTTATATGTGAATCACTTGGTCTTGTTGAAATGTAGATTCAGGCCTGGCCGGCGTGGCTCAGTGGCTGAGCATCGACCTAGAAGCCAGGAGGTCATGGTTCGATTCCCGGTCAGGGCACAGGCCTGGGTGTCAGGCTCCATCCCCAGTGGGGGGCGGCCATCCTTTATTCCCTCTCATCATCGATGTTTCTCTCTCTCTCTCTCTCCCTCTCCCTTCCTCTCTGAAATAAAAAAAGAAATGTAGATTCTGGCCCTGGCCAGTGCGGCTCGGTTGGTTGACCGTTGTCCTGTGAACTGAAAGGGTTGTGGGTTCGATCCCTGGTCAGGATGTGTACCGGAGGCAGCCCAGTGAAGTTTCACATCAGTGTCTCTCTCTCTCCCTCTCCTTCCTTTCTCTCTAAAAATCAAAAAAATATATTAAAGGGGAAAGAGAGAGGAATGTAGATTCTGGATTCAACCAGCTCCCCGCTGGGTCTGCCCGCCCACGGACACTGGGGTGGTGACTTCACGTTATGCCAACGGGAAACACGGAGGGTCTCGCTGATAGTCCTGACCCCACGTAAATGGTCATTTTATTCTGAAAACTGTTTTCTCTCTCTCTCTCTCTCTCTCTCTCTCTCTCTCTCTCTCTCTCTCTCTCTCTCTAGTCAGCAGGGAAACCCTTAACCTGGTCTGGAAAGGAGGAGAGAGCCACAGTTCATTTCTGAGTGAAAAATAAGCCCGCGCTCATGGAGTAACGCCCTCTCCCACGTGGCCTTTTAGATTCCACACCCGAGACTCCCCAGGTGCTGTGGGGGCGTTAGGTGTCACTCCTCCAGGCCTCCTCACGGCTGGAGACAATGAAAGTGAGGGATTGGCGCCGCCGATCTCCCTTCTCCAGCAGCACAAAGGGCCTGCTCTGTGTTACCTTTTTGAGAAGGAATCGCTACGGTCAACACGCACCTCCTAAGACAGTGATGTAACGGGTCATGAAAAAGCCACGGTCCGGGAGGGAAAGAGTCTTGGGAACGGACTCAGAGGCGCCGCGCCCCGCTCTGGCGTTCACGGAGCCTGGGCCTGCGGTGAACGTCCCCGGCTTAGTTCCTTCCCCGGCGACACGAGACCACGTTAGAGGCTCCCTAGCCGCCCGGCCTGGAAGGAACAGTCCCAGAGGGTCTCCGGGCAGCAGGGTGTCCCCTACAGCTAAGACACACGCAGGCTCGCGTCCCGGTCCCCGAGCAAGTCTCCACGGAGCCGCCCGACACCAATCAGCAGCAGCCAGGAGGCTCTGGACAGGCCGAGTGGGCTTCTGGTCACACCCATGCCCGGGGCTCGCACCATGGCGACGCCCGTGCTGCAGCCTGAGCCACGTTCATGCCTGGCTCGAGAGGTGCCAGGGAAGCAGGGGGCACCGATTTCCATTTGAAAGGAGAAGGTTACACGTGTGCACAGCAAGGCTGGCGCGGGGCAGCCCCCGGGAAGCCAGCGGTGACTGCATGCGAATGGGCGCCGCCCGCGGACAGCCCTGTGCCAGGGGATCTTCCCAGCGCCGCCCGGAACTCAGTCAGCGACGGGCCCACATTTCGCAACCAGAACGCAGCTGAGCCCTCATCTGCGCCCCCGGCCCTGAGCACAGCGGAGGCGCTCCGAGGGGAAGCCACCTGGCCTCCGAGCCTCGGTTTCCCCATCTGTTCCAGTGACAGCACCTCTCACAGGGAGTGGGGGGGGGACCAGTACGATGACCACTGCCCACACTGGTCCTCTTAGCTCCCGCCGGGGCTCTCAGGTCACCCAGCCCTGCAGGTTAGACGAGGCCCAGAGCTGCTGTGGGGAACGTCAGAGTAGGACCCCCCCCACCCCCCAGTCTCCCCGGTGTCCTCAGGACTGCGTGGCCCACAGGGCCCTGCTGGGCGGTGGCTGGAGCCCTCAGTGTGTTCCGTGTCGCCTTGGGTTGTTTCCATCTTTCTGCCCCTCCCCCCGTTGTATGGTGTGTGTGTCTGTGTGTGTGTGTGTGGGGGGGGGGGGGGGGCAGAGGGCACCAGGGGTCCCGTTCAGAGTCCACCTCCGCTTGGCTGCTTCCTCCAGCCTCGGTTTCCCCACCTTCCCTTCACGTGGCCGTGGTCAAGAAGACTTGGGTAAGGTCGGGCAGCACCCAGTAGGTGCTCTGGATTCTGGGGTTAGTTCCACCCAGGAGCCCAAGGCCGGCCCCTCGCTCCTGGGTGCCCCTTGTCTGGGGCAATAACCGGGTAACCGGCACCCGCGCTCCCGGGGAGCCCGCCCCCGCCAGGCGCACGCCCTGCCTGGCCTGTCACCACCCACACCATCTCCATCCTCCACTCCCCCAGCTCCTCCCGCACCGGACGGGGGTCACCTTCCCGCCTCCGCCGCAGAAATGCTGGCCTCCCAGCCCCCAGCCCCAGGCCCCCCTCCCCTCGCTAATGCTCCCCACGTGCTGCCCGGCCCGCCCCGGCCCGCGCCGCCCCTCCCTCCCGCGGCCCTCCCAGCGCCGCGCCCGGAGCCTTCCTCTCGGGGACCCCCGCCCCTAGCAGGCCCCTCCTCTCGGGGACCCTTCCCCGAGGCGCCCACCCCCTGCGGGCAGCGGGCAGCGGGCAGGGGCAGCGGCTGGCCCCGCGGGCCCACATGACCTTGGGCGCCCCGCAGACCCGGCGTCCACGCCTCCCACCGGCGGCGGGCTGCGCCGCGGAGCCCTCGGTGGCTGGGCATTGACAACCCATTGCGCGCGCGTTTCTCGTTTGCAAGCGCGGCAACTTGGCGTGTGACCTCCCGCACACGGAGCCCGCGGGTGGGAGCGGGGCGGCTCCCGGGGGCGGCGGGGCGGGCGGCTGCGAGCGCCGGGAGGGGCGCGCCCACTAGCCCAGCCCGTGGCCCGCCCGCCGAGCCCGCCCTCCGCCGCACGGGCACCGGGCCGCCGGGGCGCCCGCACCGCACGGGCCGGGCCGAGGCGGACACCGGCCCGCGCCCCGCGCCCCCCGCCCGGGCGCCCGAGGACGCGCGCGGGACGGCGCCGCCTGCAGTGCCCGCCCCGCGTCCCTAGGGGGCGCAGCCGGCGCGGGAAGCCGCGGAGCCCAGCGCGGGGCCGGCGCGAAATTCCAGGCGGGCGGGCGCGGCGCGTTTGAAACCTGGCGAGCGCGAGGGGGCGGGGCCGGGCGCGCGAGCCACCGCCCCTCGGCCAATCAGAGGCGGCGGCGGGCGCGGGGGGCGGGGCGTCCGGCCGCCCTGTGAATGAGGAGCGGCGGCCGGGGCGAGCGCGGCGCGGGCGGGCGCACTTTCTCCTCAGCGCCGGGCGGGGGCGGCGGCTCCTCAGCGCCCGCGGACCCTTCGCCAGACGCCGCGCGGCCCGGGCGCTCCGGCCGCGGGGGCGGCGTGACAGGACTCTCCCGGCGGACAACTTCGCCCCGCCGCGCCCTCAGCGCCGCCCGCACCTGGCAGCCCGCGGCGCGCGGGAGCCGCCTCCCTCCGTCCCGCGCGGGGCCGAGGCCGGGCCGGGCGGCGGCCGCTCAGCATGGCCCGGGGCGCGCGGCGGGCGGCGGGCGGCGGCGCGGCGGGCCCGGGGCGGCCGCGGGGGTCCCTGCCCGGCTCCGAGCGGCGGCGGCGGCCCCGCGGAGCCCGCGAGGCGCCCGAGAGCCCCGAAGAGGACGCGGGGGAGCGCGGCGGGCGGCCGGCGACAAAGTTGAGCGCGGGCCGGCGGCGCGGATGGTGGGCGCTCCTGGCGCTGCAGCTGCACTTGCTCCGGGCGCTGGCGCAAGGTAGGCGGGCGCGGCGGGGGCGCGGGGTCAGGGCGGGCGCGGCGGGGGCGCGGGGTCAGGGCGGGCGCGGGGTCGGGGCGGGGGGCCAGGCCGTCGGGGTCCGCGCCTCCCGGGACGGCGCGGGGTCGGGGAGCCGAGCCGGGCGGAGCGCAGCTGGTCGGAGCGGGCGGCGTGCGGGCTGCGGCCGGGGGCTCGCGGCGGAGCGGCGGTGAGTGGCGGCGACGCCGCGCTCCCAGCCCCGGGGCCGGCACCCCGCCGCCCGCCCGCCCCGCCGGGTCCCCGCCGGCCTCGCCTGCACCGCGCACCCCAGCGGGGGTCGCACCCGGACGGCAAACTTAGGCACCCACGGCCCCCCTCCCGCTGCGCCGGCTTCAGTGGGAACCGCGGGGTGTCGGGAAGGTGCAGCCCGGCTGGGGTGCCGGCGGCCCTTGGGAGAGGGAGGTGGGAACCCAGCTGTGCCCAGACACCGTCCCTCTTGGACGCCGGGCACACCCTGTGCAGGTGAGCATCCCTCTCGCCCAGGTGTGCCGGGCTGGAAAGAGGGAGTGCGCGCACCCACAGGGCGGAAGGGACTCCCTGGCTGCGTCCCCTTGTCCAGGGCCTCTGGGATGGGCGCCCCCTTGGCGATCTCTCTGGGATGGGCGCCCCCTTGGAAAGGCCACTGAGATGGGCGCCCCCTTGGCAAGGGCCTCTGGGATGGGGGCCCCCTTGGCGAGGGCCTCTGGGATGGGCGCCCCCTTGGCGAGGGCCTCTGGGATGGGCGCCCCCTTGGCGAGGGCCTCTGGGATGGGCGCCCCCTTAGCCCTCTGGGATGGGCGCCCCCTTGGCGAGCCCTCTGGGATGGGCGCCCCCTTGGTGAGGACCTCTGGGATGGAGGCACCCTTGGGGAGCCCTCTGGGATGGGCGCCCCCTTGGTGAGGACCTCTGGGATGGAGGCACCCTTGGGGAGCCCTCTGGGATGGGCGCCCCCTTGGTGAGGACCTCTGGGATGGAGGCACCCTTGGGGAGCCCTCTGGGATGGGCGCCCCCTTGGTGAGGACCTCTGGGATGGAGGCACCCTTGGGGAGCCCTCTGGGATGGGCGCCCCCTTGGGGAGCCCTCTGGGATGGGCGCCCCCTTGGGGAGCCCTCTGGGATGGGGGCCCCCTTGGGGAGCCCTCTGGGATGGGGGCACCCTTGGTCAGGGCCTCTGGGATGGGCGCCCCCTTGGTCAGGGCCTCTGGGATGGGGGCACCTGTGCTGCGTGGCAGGCTCGGGGTGGGGCTGCGCGGGGGCTTCGGGAGTCGTGGGGCACTGGCACTGAGGCTGTGGGAGGCGGGCACCCGATTCAGATCCGTGTGTGTGTGTGTGTGTGTGTGTGTGTACGGGAGGGGGGACGACCTCTGTGTGGCCACATGCTGGGATTTAAACGTGACGACACCTGGCGGGTCTGCACTCAGAACTGCCTTCCCTGCTTTAACCGCGCCCCCCTAATTCCACTGTCCCTGCTGACCCGGCGGGTCTAAACGGGCCTCCGCGCCCTCCCCACGGCTTCCACAGATGTCCGCTTTCATGTGTAGCTGCACGAAAACAAATTGCCCTATTTCTGGTTAATTTAACTCCTCCATTACTTGGAAAATTTTCATTTCACTTATTTGTGCTTCTTTTTGCTTAATGACTTACTTTTGTAGGAAAGCATTCATTAAGTCATTTTGTAAAATGGGATCCGTAGATTGCCAGAGAAGCCAGGTTCAAATGAAGAAATCTAAGTCACTAGGAATGACCTTTAAGATAGAAATGGTGTTTATTAAGTTTTCCTTAAAAAACAAAAAGAACAGTGACTTGCACTTTGCAGTAATCTCTGTACATTTACACATTTGAAAATGTATGCAAACGTTCAAATGAAAAAAAAAATCTGGTTTTGTTTTGAAACGTAGTACAGGGATTTCAACTTCTTATCATTTGCACTTTGAAGGCTCTGTAAAATGTCACGTTTTTACAACTGATGTTAATGAACGTATGTTCATTTAAAAAAACACACACTAATGCTCAGACTCCGTTAGGGAGGAATATTTTATCCCTTGTTGCCAGTAAAAACACCGGTCCCTGTTTTACATTTATATGGTTTATAAAGTGTACAGATCTTTTAGTGTAACATTTCAAATAGGTTGTCACACATTCTAAATTCATTGACAGGTTTCTGTTCTCTGTGCTCTGTGAAATGTGTAATATATCCATCATTTTTTTTTATATCATATTGAAAATTCATATTACAGGAGAGATGTCACCATTTGACAAAAGCTCATGTATCTTGAAAATGAAAATTCTGGTGCTGCGGCAGAGATTTCTAATGGGATGATGAGTTGGTCATACGGGCAGGAATGTATTGTCTTGAATCTTACCAGGTAAAATGTAACATTCTGAATGGAATCCTTGCCACTGTGTTGGAGCTAGTGAAGCAAGTCTTTATTTCTCTGTGTTTTCTTCGGATGGTGTTCCGAGTGGTTAGGCTCGGTCTGGGCGTCTTGGGGGAAAAGTGTGAGGTGGCCCAGTAACGGTGACGGGCAGTTACAGAGCTTAAGCCAGGGGCCTGTTGTGCAACACCTGGCTCGATCTTCTACGTGTAACTTCAATAGTCCTGAGGTTTTACATGTAATGAGGATTTCTGAGTTATATACTAGTACTCTGCTTATTGCTGTGTGTGTGTGTGTGTGTGTGTATGTGTGTGTGTGTGTGTGAGAGAGAGAGAGACTTTTCTAGATTCCTAAAGATCCAAGACTTGAATTCTGAAAGGCGGATCTCAAGGCAAGCGTCCTTTATGTGGTCCAGCAGCCAGACCTGAGTGTTTTATTTATTTATTTTTAAAAATATATATTTTATTGAATTTTTACAGAGAGGAAGGGAGAGGGATAGAGAGTTAGAAACATCGATGAGAGAGAAACATCGACCAGCTGCCTCCTGCACACCCCCTACTGGGGATGTGCCTGCAACCAAGGTACATGCCCTTGACCGGAATCAAACCCGGGACCCTTGAGTCCGCAGGCCGACGCTCTGTCCACTGAGCCACACCGTCCAGGGCCAGACCTGGGTGTTGTAGAAGGATGGCAGCGCACGAGGGTTCTGTGTGTGACGTTCCTGCTGGGCCTTGGCGGCTTGCAGATTCTGGTAATGTTGACCGCGGCCTCTCCTTAAGTGTGTGCTTCAGCGGGGAGAGGGAGGCGTGCGCGTCTCAGGTCCCTGCTTTGGGTTGTTCACGGTTTCTCCTTTGGAGTCATTCCCGGTCACTGTACAGTGATGGTTCTGGAACTTCCGTGTGTGTCACCATCACGTGGGGTGTAGACCCGCCGGGGGCCAGCTCCTTTTGTCTGTCACGGAGCCACACGTGCCTTCCAGGTGAGTCTGGTACACACCAGAGTTTGAGAGCCAGGGACTTGGATTGTCTTATGTTTTTCCTCATTCCAGTCACTTGCTGATTTCCTGGAACCTCTCCAACCCTGTGCCTCTTGAACTTGGTTGCTCATTGGAATCACCGGGGAGCTTGAAACAATCCTGGGACCTGAATCTCATTCTCAGACTTTGTGTTAATTGACTGGAAGCTTGACCTGGCATCAGGAGATTGAAAAACTCCCCAGGTGGTCCCAATGTTCAGCCAAGTTTGAGAACCATTGCTCAACACTTTGAAATGAGATCACATGACTCGATTTTGGTTTTAACCTTGTCACGGGCCTTGAGGTTTTATGGTAAAACCTCCCCCCCCCCCCCCCAAATTCCAGTGACTTTTGGGTACTTGGAACCTATTTTCACTTAAACCTGTTTCATCTCATGATCTCAAGATTTGAAATTTCTCTCAGACGTAATCAGTTTTTTAGTCACTCATTCTGTTTATCCCAGCTGACATTGTCAAGCTCCTGTTGGTCTGGGGGGGGGTGTGTGTGTCAGAATCACCTGTGACATTTAAAAATACAGTTACCTGGGCTCCACCTCCGCCCTGAGGGTCACTGCAGTGTGCGTTTGTGAAGTTAAAGACGCCCCACAGGTGGTGCTTGTATCTTTGTTACACATGGTTCTTCTGTCTTTGTTACTGTTTGATCCTTGTGTTGGCCAGTCTCATAATCTTACCCTGTTGGCTGTCATCCTTAGCCTGACTTCCTGTGGCCTCGACCCCTGCCTGGACCATTTTTCTAGCCTCGGTGAGGTCTGCCCACTAGGTTCCCTGCCCTGGCTTGCTGGAGAAAGCGCCAAGCGGTGTTCGTCGGGTTCACACCAAATCCAGCTTCTTTTGGGGCCCTCATGGCTTCCCGTTACCCCAGGAGCGCTTTGTTTTCCCCGTCCGGTCACGACTTTGTAATTTGAGTTTCAATTGCAGCTGGAGTTCCAGACAACCTGCTTCACCAGAGTCTGCAGAGACTGGGCTACACGAGGAGGTGCTCAGATACTTCGTGGCTGCGATCTGTTAGAGTTAGACCACTGCGTGTGTGACAGATGGCACCTGGCCCTTGGCTGGTAGCTGTCTTGTAAATCTAATCGGGAGCAATTATCACCCTCCAGGCCGCCTTGCGTGTGGCCACCTGCAGCTAACCTTTGTGGAGCCCTCACTGTGAGCCCAGCACAGGTGCTCCACAGGGAGGCGGGTAGGGAGCACTTGGTACTCATTCACCTGCGAGACACTGAGGCCCTGAGATGTTCGCTAATTTGCCTCAGGTCCCAGGACTGGTATGATGAAGCCACCACGGAACGCAGCCTGCCTGACCCACAGTCCGTGTTCCCAGCCGCTGGCCGGGGCATTTCCCACCTGGTCTCTGCCCTTCTACAGGAGGAGGAGGTGTGAAGGGCAGGTGGCAGGTGGTGTCTTCTAGAGACTTTATCCAGTTACTGGACCTCAAGTAATCAGGGTACTTACGTACTGTTGTAAAAAAAATAAAAATTACATCAGATAATTTGGAAAATAGAGCAGAGGAATATGCATAATGCCCATATACCCTCCCCTCTCCCATAATAATGTGGCTGTTGCCATTTTGATGTTTTTCTTTCCAAATGTTTTTTTTTTTTTTCATAACATACCTGTCAAATTCCAACTGAGAATGTGGCAGTTTGGTGGCAGATTTGAACACCCCACAATTGACCACGAGGAGTGTATCAACCGTTTTCTTTGAGGAACACTCGGGAAATTCTTTTATCTGCACTCAAGTATGTGCATTTAAGTCCTTTAAATGAAAATAAAAGAGTCGGGCTTTGTCAGGTACAGACTTCTTATTTGTTATTTTGCTCCCGCATGCGTTTTGTCTAACCACAGTTACGTTTAGCTGCATGCTGTGGTTACACTTAGCCGGGAGCTTCCCTGTGCCCTCACACGCTGGAGTACAACAAAGTCACGCTGACAAGCAGGCAATTAGTGGAATCCGAGAAGAACTTGTAGTTACCTTCTACCCGAAAGTGGCCTTTATTGCCGTGCGAAGAGCCTCTGTGTTGCTTATGGTATAGGACACGGATCTGGGCCTTTGTCTAGGTGTCCCAGCGATCAGAGACCAGCACCATCAGCTGACTAAACCCAGAGAATGGAACAGACCCAGAGAGGGAGAACACAGCACCTGGATTTGACAAGGTCACAGCTTAAATTTAAGAAAAAAAGGAGTTTTATGAGTAGACCCCTTAAAGTCCAAATCCATGAAAATTGAGTAAAGCTGAGGATGGGGAATGAAAGGTGCAATAGAAAGGGGAGTTAAAGTGGATTTATCTTTTAAAAAGGAAGGGTGCTGATGTGAGTCTTATTATCTGGTTAAATACTCCTATTAAGAGTTGATACATTTCTGCCTAATGCAACTGAGTATTTTAATTTGTATAGTCTCTCTCATTCGAATTAATTTGACTTGAACATTTCTATAAGGCATTTTATCAAATAAATTCTCCCCTAAATTTGTAATTATCTTTTAATAAAAAAGATGATAAACATTTGTATCTTTGATCCCAAGGGAGAGTATATTTTGTCAGCTAGGACTGTGAATATGGCACCTCTTATTATCCTTTTGTAGTAGCACAAAGAAATTATCCTGAAGTTTTTCAATGAATCCTTGAAATGCAAAAGTCTGCCATCGTTTGATAGATCTTTGCCTGCCAGTTGTTGATCCTCTACCTGAGACCTCTCTGGAGAGCTATCTTGTTATTAGTCTTATAGTTTCATTATATTAATACTATTCTTACTGTATCTAAATACAAAACCTAAACATGCTGTTAGGAGAGCCCTGCTTTAGGAAGCCCTAGTCCCGTGGTCGGCAAACTGCGGCTCTCGAGCCACATTCGGCTCTTTGGCCCCTTGGGTGTGGCTCTTCAACAAAATACCACGGCCTGGGCGAGTCTGTTCTGAAGAAGTGGTGTTAGAAGAAGTTTAAGTTTAAAAAATTTGGCTCTCAAAAGAAATTTCAATCGTTGTACTGTTGATATTTGGCTCTGCTGACTAATGAGTTTGCCGACCACTGCCCTAGTCATTTATACACTTGCTAGTCTAGGATTTAGGTGGTCTGACCTCCTGACAGTCCGCTCTACAGCTAGGACTCATTGCCTTAGCTTGGCCCTCCTCCCACTCCAGCTCCTGTGGTCTCTAGTGGGTATTGTGGGAATATGAATATTTTTTAAAAGCTTTCCTTGAAATACAAATGTGGTGAGTGGAAAAGACATTGGGCTAAGTATCAGTAGACCTGGTTTTTATTTCATTCTGTACCTAACTTGCAATATGAGCAAGTCTGTTAGCCTCTCTGAGTATAATTTCTCAGCTGTGAAAGTTGGGGGTTAGACTAGATTTTCAGTATTGTTCTTTACTGATTCCCTGACCTTCTGTATGTTGTCAAATCTCTGCCCTTCACCCAGACTCTGTGTGTCTCCTTTTTGGGGATTCTATAACTCCGTGTCTTAGCTCTTGGAATCTAATTCTCTTCATTTTACATTTGCCAGGGTAGTTGCAATGTTGAAGACAACTAAGATGCAATATGATATTTCTCTTTAGGTGCTGCCATCTAACATGTGATGTATTTACTCTACCCTGATCATGGTTTATGCTCAGAATTTTAGGTTCTATAAAATGAACTAGTGCCATAACTTGTCAGTGTAAGTCTGAAGTTTGGATAAATAAATTTCTTTAAAATGTGAGATGCTGCCCTAACCCGTTCGGACTGAAAGGTCCCCGGTTCGATTCCAGTCAAGGGCATGTACCTTGGTTTTGGGCACATCCCCAGTGAGGGGGTGTGCATGAGGCAGCTGATCGATGTTTCTCTCTCATCGATGTTTCTAACTCTCTATTCCTCTCCCTTCTCTCTGTAAAAAATCAATAAAATATATTTAAAAAATGTGAGATGCTTATTTAAATGGCTGGAAGAAGAAAGGGCAAGACTGATTAAGATCTGCTGGAGGTAATTAATGCAGTGAGAAATGAGAGGAGATATGAAATAGTGATGGATGTGAGAATGTTTATATATGCTGGACAGTGACCATCAGCAATGAAAGAGGTTAGTAGATGGTTTCCGTTGGCATTTCTGTTCAATCTAACATTAGGCTGGTTGTCTTCATTGGGGACTTTTAGTAAATCAGAAAGCCCTCAAAATTAACACAAGAATTCTTTTTCACTTTAACAGGCTTAGCTGGGACTCTGTTGACATATAGACAACATCTAGTGAAGATTAACTGCTATCAGTTAAATAATCCAATATCTTGACCATAGATATATCTGTTCACTAAATCTACTAATTTAGTGATCTTTGGAGATTAGCTTGTTAAACATGGGCTAGGGAAATAGTTTCTTCACTGTTTTTGTGTTTTGTTTTGTTTTGTTTTTTTTGCTGTGTGTGTTTTAAACTGACAAGGCCAGCCTTTGGAGGTGTGGGCTCTAGAGAATGGGCTCAACTCCCAGGCCCACGTTATTACATGAACAACATTAGCCTTTGGTGCAAAGTTTTGTTGCCTTTTTTCCCTTTCAGAACTCTCCTCTGTACGTATTCTAGACATGCTTCCTTATCATGAGAGGTTAGGAAGCTCTCAAGTATGTAAGCTTGAATTTATAAAGATGAATGATCTTTCCTAGAAAAAAAATATAGGGAGGTAACCTAAGAATACTGTCCGGACTCAAAGAGGACTACGGCTATTCCAGGAGTGCCAGTAGTTTCCTTTATTAAGAAAGATTGGTGGTGGGACTCTTAGCAGCCCCCATAGGCTGTTTAGGAAAACTTTAGATTTGGGGTAAGGAGGGATTTCAGAATTTACATTGCATAGGTATAACCTGTCCTACTTGGGTGAGGATGGTCATCTCCAGAGGTTGCTGTGTCTGTGGGGTCTTCTCTTCAGTGTGATCCTGCGTGTATTTGTGCTGCTTCTCAGGAAAGAGGGCCTGTTTTCAAAGTGAAGGTTAGTTCTATCTTGCCTTCTCCCTAGGTGTTAGAAGTGAAACTCCCCACTCCCCCCCAAAAGAGGATTTGAATTTGTGGATCAAGCCCTTCTATGTAATGGGTGTCAGCATCGATTTAATACAGGAACCACCAGATGGCAATAGAAAAAGTGTTCCTATAGAATATAATCTGTAGTTTTCACAGCTGATTTCCCCCCTTCCTTGATACACTACTTTTCAGTATACTTATGCAATATATGAAATTGTTGGTTATGAGCAAGGTGAGTTTATAATACCTGACAATGCTAATCAAAACCAGGACATAGAATAGTGGTAAAGTGTTACTAGAAAATGACATTTTATTTGCCTGAGCGCATGTATGAATTGTTCCTGGAGAGTGGGTTTCCAACAATGTAACTTAGGGCTTATGTTATTATATAGTCATGATTTTACTTCTAAATTTTTATTCGGCATTTAGCTCTGCAGTAAGCTGTGATGATTTGCAGAACATAAAAGAAAACATGGCTCTTATCTTGCAGCATTTTATGCAGTACCTCCTAAAGGAGGAGATGTATGAGTTTACAAACATTGCACATATTTATATATTTTCTGGCAAAGGTATTTCTACCTTTTGTAGAATTTGCTTTATTTTTGCCTGGTGGGCATGCCCCCCTTTTCTAAGTACGTCTTCTAGGCTCTTTTAAGGCTTTCTTTTTTCTTAGCTAAGACTCTTGGTTGCAAGCTAGAAACTCAATCTGAACTACTTAAGAAAAAAGGGTTTCATTGGAGACTTCCTAGGGTATCACAGTGTGACAAGAAGAATACCTTGACACTTGGCAAGTTTAGGATTCAGCTCTGCCTCAGGAACAGCTAGAGCCAAGGGTTTGAAATCCCTCAGGCACTGCCCTCTCTGTCCTCTCTGTTACGCGTTGGTACCGTTCTTGGCTCTTACTGAAAATTGGCTTTCTCCTTGTGCCTGAAACCCAGCTATTACCAGTCTTTGCCTGACTGTTGCTTCGGACCCCGAAGTAAAGATTGACTTAAAGCTTTGGTCCTGATTAAAAATTTTGTGAAATGATCAGATTTATATATTAAAAGCATGACCATGAGGGAAAAATAAAGCATATTGATTGCAAAATTGAAAATGGGTCAGGAGAAACCAGCATGAATGACGATAGACCAGTGAGGATGTGTTGGCAGTTGAGGCGAGAGGAAGTAGTCGCTTGGCCTGGGTGGTAGTGTTGGAGATGGAGAGAGCTGGACAGAGGAGGGAGATTTAGGAAGACACTGAGATGGGCAGGATTGGGTACTGGATGTGGAGGGTGGTGTCCAGGTGTTTGGCTTGCATGACTAGCTGATCGGGCATTCACTCAGTGAAGTTGGACCACCTCAATCTGGGCAGTGTGATCATGTTTTGGTTTTGACTGTGTTAATGTGAGGTACCGTTAAAGCTTCCACGTGGATTGTTAAGTAGGTGCTTGGATATGAGTTCTGCATTAAGGAGAGGTCTAGGTGTTTGGTATATTGCTTAAGAGGATGGGCTTGGCATAGAATAAAACGGGCTCAGCCACTTGCTAGCTGTCCTTCCCTCGGTGGGCTGTTCAACCTTCTTAACGTATTATTTCTCATCCCTGAAGTAGGTATAATCATTGCACCCACTTCAGACAGTTATGGTGAGGATCACTTGGTATGATCAGAGGTACGGTGTTAGCACCTGACCAAGTACATAGCACGCATCCTGTAAGTGTCGTTATTTTCACGTTTGTGGCTAGGGCATGCCTCATTCACCTTTTCCCACGGTGCTCGGTAATTTATGGACCACTGCAGGGCCAGAGCGGGGAGGCTGAAGCATTGACTGGAGTGGAGCCTAGCAATGCTAATCTGGCTGTGATTTACTGGGTAAGTTGGAGGAGATTGGAATGACAGAAGTGAATTGGAGAATAGTTGTGATGATATGGGAATAATAAGTATTTGACCCGGGGTGATACTGGAGTGGAAAAATTGTCGTGGTCGGTATTGCCGCAGAGAGGGGAATAAGATTAGGAACAAGAAAAGGCCGTTGCATTTGTTGATTAGGTGGGGAATGTTGATCTTGTTGAGTATGATTTCACTGGAGTTGTAGGAGAATGAAGTAGGCTGAAGTTGATTACAGAATGAATGGGTGGTGAGAAAGTGGAGCCTACAGGTGTTCTCATACTGCGGAAATCCTGAAGCAAGAAAAGAGAATGAGAATTTGAAGTGGGTAGTGACAAAATGATCTCAAAATGCCTTAGGAATATTTATTTTTTTCAATTTGAAAACTGTTCTCGAGGCTGAAAAAAATGTGGGCTGTTGTCATCTGGCAAAATGGTAAGCAATCATCACAATTCTCTGAAGGGATCATTTCAGTTTCATATTTTGTGATGACTGGAGGCTTCACACTGCCGCCAGATCTGATACAGTGTTTCCACCCCCACCTGCTGCAGACACAGCAACTGTGGGCAGAACGTAACAAGGCCTAACCAAAGCCTTCCTGAGCCTGCGAGGTCAGGAAATCCCACCTTAAGCCCGGTGAGGTGGGGAGGCCAGGTCGGTGGAGGTTTCAGATCCGGATGGAGGTCCCAAGGGCGTGGTCCCCACGGTCTCCTGAAGGAACAGCAGTCACAGCCTGAAGTCCGCGTAGCGGGAGAAGATGGAGGTGCGGGCCACCCGCCTAAAACCTCGAAAGGCTGGCCCAGCAGTGAACAGAGGGCGAGAAAAACCTTGCCCACTAGTCTGAGGAAGTGCAGAGAGACTTGCTGTCATTCTGGAGTTGTGCATAAATAATTAAGAGAAAAGGGAGAGAGAAACTTCTAAACCTCAAGGCTGGATCTCACAGTGGGGCTGGGTTAAAATTTAACATTCCGTACTATGCAGCTAATCCTCATGGAAACCAATGGAGCCCTGCAGAGCAAATGAAAAACCCAGGACTCTCGTAGTACAAACACCTCATGCTGAAGATAAACTTTCTAGCTGCCTGGCTGGTGTGGCTCCGTGGTTGAGCGTTGACCTGTGAACCAGGAGGTCATGGTTCGATTCCCAGTCAGGGCACATGCCCGGGTTGTGGGTTTAATCCCCAGAAAGGGGTGTACAGGAGGCAGCCGATCAATCATTCTCTCTCATCATTGATGTCTCTCTCTCTCCCCCTCTCCCTTCCTCTCTGAAAACAATGAAAATACACTGAAAAGAAAAAGTTGCTAGCCACACAAGGAAATGCATCACTCTGCAGGCGAGTGGGCAGATGTAACTAGGAGAAGTGGTCCTCCAGGAGATGCTCCTGGGCCCCGGGCAGAGGCTACTCTGTGAAAGATTGGAGCCCTGGCCGGGGAGGCTCTCTTGGTTGGAGCATCATCCCGGGCACCAAAAGGTGGAAGGGCACATCGCCAGCTTGTAGATTCGAACCCTGGTTGGGGCCCAGGTAGGAGGCAGCCATTTGATCTCTCTCTCTCTCTCTCTCTGTGTGTCTCTGTCTCTCTCTTCCTCCTTTACATTCCAGTTTTTAGCTGTGGAGACATAGGATTTGAGCTGCATTAAATGCACAAGGATACATTTTTAACATTCGAAGGAGAGTGTACCTATGGAGGAACATGGGTAAGATGCCAAGTGCAGTGGGTGAAAATGAATGGCAGGTCAGAAGGTAGGCATTTGCGGTTTGCGGCAGCTTGACATGGTTGGCTGGTTGTTTTTAACCAGCAACTCCTGGACTTTTAAAATTACTTAAATCTAGTATCACAAAGTGTTATAGTGGGGAAGACAAAGGTTGTTGGCCTCTCTAATTTTGCTGTTGTCTATCAAAAGTATGAGGCATAAGTTGTGGCTTGTTTCTGTGTAGGTGGATACTTCATAGTAATTTAAAAATTATAATTTAGCATTTTATTTGCTGCAAATATAGCTTAAGAGGTTTTTTTTTTTGGTTTTTTTTTTTAAACCACAGTTTATTTGTTTCGATAGTTGCCCCCTTCTGTTCTGCTGACCCATCGTACATTCCAGTACCGGTACCATCCTGAGTCAAGTACATGGTCATAGGTATGGCAAGGCAAATTCCCCTCCAGTCTTTTTCTTAACACTGTTCTTGGCTGTGTTCAGGCATTCGTTCTCCCACATATACTTTAAGATCATTTTTATTAAATTGGTAGTATTAGATGTAATCAAGTTTTCCATCCCCTTTAGGTTGGTTGTGATAATTTATAATTAGCCAGAAAATAATTCCTCTTCATTTTCAGGGCATTCTTCTTCATTTGTGATTTTGTTACCATCGGCTTGTTATTGTGTTTTCTTAAAATCCCTTTACACTCTGTTTCTGTGGTTGCATCTTTGTTCTGTTTCTAATTAACAACTAATTTTACTCTCTTTCTCCTCATCAGTGTCTTGAGGGACATATCTAGTTTGTTAATCTTTCCCAAGAACTGGGTTTTAGATTTATATATCTTTTCTACGTTGTCTGTTTCATAATTTCACTCTTTAACTTTATTATTTTCTTCTTCCAGGTTTCTTTTGGGTTATCTGTTCATGTTTGTTCCAGTTGCTTAAAACGTGAGGTATGTGGGAAAGGACTTGAACAGACATTTCTCCAGAGAAGATATATGTGTGTGTCTAGTCAGCGCCTGAAAGGTGCTCAATGTCATCAACCAGGAGGGAAGAGAAATAACATGACAGTGAGAGACCACTTCGCACACCCATTAGGATAGCTACTACACGCTTCCCCCCCCACAAAAAAAAACCCCCACAAAAAAAAAATCAAAAACAACAACCAACCTCAGAAAGTAAGTGTTGGTGAGGAATGTAAAATGACACAGCTGCTATAGAAAACAGTATGACGGTTCCTGAAGATTTTGGGGGCGGGGCGCATGTAGAGTTTGTGGCTGAGAGTTCTTTTCTCTCAGGGCTTGGAAAAGGGTGTGCCAGTCCCCCTGTCCTCCATGGCTCCAGACGAGAAGGCCCTCCTGCGCACTGCTTTTCCTGACAACTCTGTGCTTTTCTCTGGCTACTGGCAATGGTTTCCTTTTGTCTTTAGTTTGCAGGTCATAGATTTCTTTGCGTTCATTATGTTTGGGATTCATCCCGCTTCTTGAATCTGTAAGTTTATGTTTTTTACTGAATTTGGGGAGTTTTCAGGTATTTCTTTGGATACTTTTTTGGTCACTCTGTCTCTCCTTTCCTTCTTGGACTGTGTTGACATGCGTATGAACTCTTTTCTTACTGTCCGACAGGTCTGTGGGCCTTAAGTTCTTTCAGTCTATTTTCCCCGCTGCTCACATTGGGTACATTCTATTGGTTTATCTTGAAGTTCGCTGATTCTATCCTTGTCATCTCCACTCTACTATTGAGTCCACTCAGCATTTTTTTTTTTTAATTTCAGTTATTTTTTTCAGTGGTACTATTTCTTTTTTATTCTCTTTTTAATAAATTCTGTTTTTTTCCTTGGGGTTTCTACTTTTTATTTATTGTAAGATAATTTGTAAAGGCTTAAAATATTTTTATCATGGCTGCTTTCAAATATTTATCAGATTAATATCAGTGTTGGCACTGGCTGATGGTTCTTCTCATTCATGAGTGATTTTCCTGGTTCTTGGTATTACGAGTAACTGATTGTGTCCTGTACATGGAAGAAACTGTGGATCCTACTTCACCGTCTTTTAGTAGGCAGTCCCCCTGTGAAGGCTTAATGCCAGGATGGGTGGGTATACATGCTCAGCTACCCTCTAGGCCCTTCCCCAGCCCAACACCCAGACAAAAGTGAGGGGCTGACTCACTATCTTGTTTCAGACAGGTGAGGTAGAAGTTCATATTACTGACACCTTCCTCGCAGAAGTGTAGCTCCAACCCACCATTTTTGTTGTCTTCGTGTGAGAGAAGCTGCCCCGTGGGCCAGGCTGCCATTAGGGAGAGGAAACGCAAGGGCTAAGCCATACCACTTTTTGCTGCAAAGTCACTGCACCCTAATGAGCCCCAGTAGACCATAGGAGGGGAGAGAGGAAGTGGAGTACCAGCTAGCCCTTCTCCCTCCACCCATTCCATCTTCTCGATGCCATTGGTTGTGGAAGCTCAGTTCCCCTCTGGGAGGACACTGGTGGGAAGAGAAGGGAGGAATACCAAGCCTGTCGGCAATTAGTCCCTATTTGCACCACCTGGTTAAATCTCATTGAGGCTGGTTGGCCCTGTCACACCACCTGGTAGGAAAATTGAACTGCCACCTGCTCCTGCCAGGGAGGGAATAGCTGATTAGCTCCCTGATCCAGGCAAAGCTCCAGCCTCCAGGCGGGGGGCTGGAGCCTGCTGCCTGATTTGAGGGGTGTGGGGGGAGAGGTTAGACAGCCAGCGCCTTGCTCAGCCCGTCACAGGAGAGCTCCCTTAGTGATGAAGCAGGGCGCGGACCGGCGAAGGGCTTTCCTTGGCCCACCTTCTCTGACCACAGGCTCTTCTTGGAGCCTCCCCCTGTGCCTGTTCAGGGTAAGAAGCTTCTAGCGCCCTATCTGGGATGCATGAGAGACGGTGAGGAAGTCCAAGGAACTCGCCCCAGGTTCCTAGACTGTCTGCTGCCCTCATCCCGCCTGTCAGTCTCCGATCTTGCTGGTGTGTCCTCTCCAGGGGCTCTGAGCTGTGACGGGTGGCACTGGGTTTCCTGGGAGTCCATGTGGGGAGAACAGGAAGCCTCTGCCCGCTGCCATTTATACCTTTCCTCTCGCTCTGCTGTTTCATTCTGTGTCCACTTTCCTGACGCCTGCTGTTTGGTCGGGTTATTCACTCCATTTTTTCCCTTATTAATTTGCAAGTTCCATATTCATAGCATTCCTTAATTCTTACCCGCAGTAATAATCAGTCGCATATTTTACCACTCTTACAAATTCCCCTTCCACAAAGACACTTTATACTTCAGTCCTGCTAAGACAAGACCACTAGAATAATATCACTGCTCCACCTTCCAGTCAGTACATATTTGAGGATCTGCTATGTGCCAGGCAAGAAGGCATGAAACAGGGAGAAAAAAGTTCTACCCTCATGAAGCTTACATTCTAGTGGGGAACAGAAAAAATTACATATACCACTGTGTATCTATCCCAATAAATTACACGGGGAAAACTTCGGAGGCCAGTGTGGAAAAAGTTTAGTGAGCCAGAGGGAAGGAAGCAGGAGGTACGGTCAAAAACATAGCCAGGACCACACGACATAGAGCCTTGCAGGCCACAGTAAGGCCTTTGCATTGTATTCCAAGTGCAATGGGTTTTACATGCCAAGTGGCAGCGGAAAGGCATGATCGGACTTACTCGCTCTGGCAGGTGGGTGCAGAAGGGTAAAGTGAGGATACCCATTTATAAGGCTTGTTAGTAATGATGGTGGCCTGGATGGCAACAGTAGATGGATTACAAGAGGTCAGTTTCAAGATTAAGTCTGAGGGCAGAGCCCACAGACTTTATTAATGAACTAGAGGCCAGTTGCATGAAGAGATTCGTGCAATAGGCCTTTCTTCCCTTGGCTTCCAGCACCGGTTTTCCTCCGGCACCTGGGACCCAGGCCTTCGCTCCATCCAGTGTCTGCCATCTTCATCTTCGTCTTCTCTGCAGACTCGGGAGTCTGCAGTCTTGTCTTCACTGCGGCACTCCGATCCTTTAGATCCCTTCGACCATTGCCTCCCCCCCCCCGCCCCCTTCTGCCCTCCCTCTCTCTCATAGCAGGCATCCTGCCCCACCTGGCTGCTCTGCACCTGGAGCAGCTGGGCGGCCGCCATCTTTGGCCTTCTAATTTGCATACTCACTCTGATTGGCTGTGGGTGTAGCAGAGGTACGGTCAATTTACATGTTTGTCTATCATTAGGTAAGATTAAATGTGAGAAATGAGAAAGTGAAAAGACCAAGTTTAACTCCAAGGTTTTGGATTGAGTTACTGGGTAAATTATAATGTCATTCACCAAGATAGGGAACAATGGGTGAGAGGCAGCTTTGGAGGAGAAAAAAGAATCAAGAGTTTGGTTGTAGACATTAGATTTGAGAAGATCTGGTATATCTAAGAGAAGATCAATGTAGGTCACTGAAAATGTAATTGTATACTTCTGAGGAGGGTTAGGGGAGGAGGCAAGGGATAAATCAGCGAGGAGATTGCCCACAAAGAGAAAAGAAAAGAAGGACCGAGCCTGAGCCAAGGAGAGGAGAGGATTCAACAAAGACACCGGAGAGGGTTTTTTTAGTTAGCGAGAGGAGTGGGAAGTGTCCTGCACTCCGAGTGAAGGAAAGTTCTCAAGAAGGAAAGAGGAAATGGATGGTGTCAGACACTCCTCACTTGTTTTTGAAGCCTCCAGAATGTTTTCCTTGCTTCCTCAGACTTGACCTTCTCACCTCGTGGACCCCAGTTCCAAGGGTGTCTGCATCCATAATTCCTCCTTTTCCCTCTATTCCATACTGTGGTGTTGCAGCCACTGACAGGGATTTGAATGGAACAGAGAGAAGGCCAGAGGAGCAGTTGAACACCTGCCTGAAGTAGCAGCGTCTTCTTTACAGCTTCGGTTGCAGTCATCTGCTAAGAGTAAAGGCCTCCGTCAAGTGGAGTAGGAACTGCTGCTTTAAGAACAGAATCCCCTACCAAGGACAGGGGAAAGGACAGTGTGGCAACTCGGATGAGCCGGCTCCAGTTGGAAATGAGACATTGTGGGAAACACCGTAGCCTGGCTCCCTCAAATCTGCAGCAGCCTCCACCAGCAGATGCGGAAGCTGGGGGGCTGACCATCACATTTCCCAGCTCTCTCGTGTCGGGGTCTGGACTGACTGCAGTTCTGCCAGCCAGGTCATGCCGAACGTGAAGCATACAAACCATGAATTCGTATGATTGATCCAGCCTAGTTAAGACTGAAACGGAAGTAAGTGGGGCGAGAAGGTGAGACATGTCCATCACTCCTGTGGACGGCAGCCAAGACAGCGTGGTTCTGGGCCCAGGAGCTGAGCAGCAGCATCTCCTTCAGTCAGCCCCGGATCGGGCCGGCACGCTGGCTCCCCGGGGAGCCCACTTCCACAGGGGAGACCGGGGAGTCGCTCCTAGCAGGACAGGCTACAGCCTGTTGTTAAGCCCCCTCCACAATTCAGCAAGGTATTTAACCCCCTGTAACAAATCCCTTCCTGTTTAGAAGGAACTAGATTCTGTTCTCTACCACTGAACCCTGACCAATACAAACAACAGTCTTTGAAGTCGCTCTAATTCACCCCAAAGTACTGAGCAATGTGGCCACAAGAGCAGAGAGGATGAGGAGTCCGTGTTGGGTAGGGAGATGCATGGCAGGAGAAATGAAAGCCTAAAGACAGTGCAGGTCAGGGGACGGATGTAAGCGTCGGAGTTGACCCTGGCACCCAGGCTGAGTGTGGAAGGAAAGAAAGCCTCCCCTAACCACAAGCCAGAGACAATGAAAGACACACAGGGGTACAGGAGGCCAGCTAAAGGGAGGCAGAACCCAGACCTGAGCATTCCACAGCTGCAGTAGGCATTGCTTTCACTTTGTGAAAGGATAAAAGACAGTGAGCATCTCTCAGAGTGAAACACCCCTTTCATGTACCACTGGTACGCACTCTCCAGAAGCCAGTGGCTGCCCTAGAAATAAGAAAGCCCAGATATTCTGCAAGTAGTTTCTGAGCACCACAGTGTCCCAATATCTGGCCCCATGGGCTCTGTGCATCTTGGCCTTCATCAGGAATCAGGTCCCCCAGCACAACAGAGGCACAGCCCCCAGTTCTGAAGCATACCTGTGAGAATGCCCAAGTTGGACACCTGCCTGAAGTAGCAGCGTCTTCCTTTCTCAGCAATGCCCTTATAAAAGGTTATGACATACTGACAAGGGGAAACGTAAGAGCCTTTTTTGGACAATGAAACCCATTCCCCAGGCTCAACTTAGCCTTCACTTCTAGTCAGTGGTAATGTCAAAGTGGTCAGCTGAATAACTGATTAACTTAAAATGTTAATATTATTTAGGTTCCTTCAATAATATAATGAGAATCATGTAAAAAAAAACCAACAACTTGGCAGATTTACCAAAAATACTTCTTTTTTTTTTTTTTTTAAACATATTTTATTGATATTTTATAGAGAGGAAGGGAGAGGGACAGAGAGAGAAACATCAATGAGAGAGAAACATCGACCAGCTGCCTCCTGCACACCTCCCACCAGGGATGTGCCCGCAACCAATGCACATGCCCCCGACCGGAATCGAACCCGGGACCCCCCAGTCCGCAGACCGACGCTCTATCCACTGAGCCAAACCGGTTTCGGCCAAAAATACTTCTTGTATCTATTTCTGGGGCGGGAACGGGGGGCGGGGGGTAGTTATTTGGAAATCAGAACAACATACTGGCTGAATGTCAGAACCTTTAAAAATATTACTGTCCCCTACAGCACATTATGACATTCCTAGAAACGGTTTCAGTTTCTGCTAACTTTAATTATGAATGCAGAGTCTTTCTAGGGCCTAGAAATATAATTATTTCTAAAATAGGGAGTTTAGAGGCTGGGTGAGAAAGGTGAAGAGATTAAGCAAGGGGAAAAAAAAGACTCATGGACACAGACAACAATATGGAGATTGCTAGGGGTGTGGGGGAGGTAGAAGGAGGTAAAAGGGGGTTAAATGGTGATGGAAGGAGACTTGACTTGGGGTGGTAAACATACAACACAATATACAGATGATGTTTCATAGAATTGTATACCTGAAACCTGTATAATTTTATTAAACAATGTCACCACAATAAATTCAGTAAAATAAAAAGGAAAAATAAATGGAAGGACATTTATCCTATCTAAAAAAAAAAAAAAAAAGGGTAATATGCAAATTAACTGTCACTCCATCACAAAGATGGTGGCGCCCATAGCCACAAGATGGTGGCACCCAATCCTCTCAGCCCCACCGGAGTCCCCCAGTCCTGGGAGGGCGGCTGCTGAGAGCGGGCAGCGTGAATGGCCTGGCAGAATGCTTGCTTCATCACCACAATGACAAGGCAAGCGTTCCGCGCCTGGCTGCGGATGGGCCTCTGGGCCACGGAGAGCCTCTGGGCAGCGGGCGCGGAGCGGCCAGGCCCTGCAGAGAGCTACTGGCACACGGATTCGTGCGCAGGGCTACTAGTATTTATTATAAATGGCAATAAAACTTGGTTTTCCAAATAACAGGTTCCATTATCATTTCTTTATAATTACTCTGAGTTTACTCTGAATGAGTTATTACTTATTAGAAATGAGAGGGAAGGTGATCTTTAAGTTCTTGAATCCCGTTGAACTTGTATCCCTTTTCACCCACAAAATAAGAATTTATATCTACATCGGATATAATGCCAGAATAACCAGAGTAATATGAGAACAATTCACAGCACTGATGTTAAAAGATGGAACCCTGCTGGGATTAATTTGTACAGCTGTAGTCATTCAGTAAGCCATGCTAGAGCATTAATTATATAGGGAAAGGTGAGGAAATTTAAAACTACAATACAGAAAACTTTTAAACTGTGTGTGGAGGACCAAAAATAAATCCGTTTAAATCTCAAAAAAATTGTTATTATTTAGTGTCCTTTGAAAATGTTAGAGATGTTTCTAAAATTAATACTCGACCAAGGGTATGTTTTTATTAATTTTAGAGAGGAAGGGGGAGAAAGAAACATCAATCAGTTGCCTCCCATACGTGAGCAGACAGGGATCAGACTCACAACCTAGGTATATGCCCTGATCAGAAATCGAACCCGCAGTCTTTTGGTGTATGGGACGATGCTCCAACCAACTGAGCCACCTGGCCAGAGCAAGAGGTACTAACTTTTAAGATAATCATAGTTTGGAGAAAGTATTTTTTAACCTGCAACAAATTCATCACCATCTTCTTAGCATAAAGGAGAAGCTTAACACTTCATCAATCAAAATAAAGTAAGGCATGAGAAAGCTACATTCTGAAATTGCAACAGTTTTTTTTTTTTTTTTATTACGTATAAAGTAAGTAAGAACAGATGTTTTACCATATATATGCAAAAGTACATTGCAAGGTCACAATTTATTGTAAAAGCAGGTTAGTTTTCTTAGGAAAATACCTTCAACCATACTTGCAAGTAAAATATCTAAGTCATGTTAGCCGATGTAGCTCGGTTGGGTGTTATCTTGGGCACCAAAAGGTTGCTGGTTCAATTCCTGGTCAGGGCACATGCTTGGGTTGCACTCAGTCCCCCATAGGGGGCGTGCAGGAGGAAGCTGATCAATGTTTTTCTCCCTCTCTCTCTTTAAAAATAGTTATTTATATCATTGGCGCTGCTTTAGAATAAGCTGCACCTGAGGTCACCTCACAGACTGAGTGGTTGAGGTAAGAAACATGTTGCCTGTACCCAACCTGATGAACCCCATATCCAAAGGAAAGGTGCTTCATCAAACAGTTTCACCGATTAAAAAGGTGAGGCTGAGATATGGCACCAAAAGCACGAGCAACAAAATAAAAAATTGATAAATTGAACATCATCAAAATTAAAAACATTTGTGCTTCAAAGAATACCATCAAGAAAGTGAAAAGAAACCCACAGAATGGGAGAAAATATTTGGAAATCATATACCTGATAAGACATTTATATCTAGATTATATAAAGAACTATTACAATTCAAAAATAAAAAGAACTAATTTAAAAGTGGGCAAAGGACCTGAATACATATTTCTCCAAAGATATGCAAATGACCAATAAGCACATAGATGTAAAACCTTATTAGCAATCTAGAAAATGCAAATAATAATGAGAAACCACTTCACGCCTATTAGGATGTCTGTGATTTAAAAGTTCTTTTTAAAAAATAAAATTACAAGTGTTGGCAAAGATTTGGAAAAACTGGTACCGCACACACAGTTGGGGGGAACATAAAATGATGCAGCCCCTTGGGAAAGTGGCAGTTCCTCCAAAGCTCCGCCTAGAGTTACGATGGGACCCAGGACTTCCACTTCCAGGTAGACACCCAAGAGAAATGAAAACATACGTCTTCACAAAATGTCGTATATGGCAGCTTTATTCAGAACCACCAAAAAGTGAAAACAACACAAATGTTTGTCCATCAGCTGATGAGTAAGTAAAATGTGGCCTCTCCATACAATGGGAAACCATTCAGCCATAAAAAGGGATGAAGTACTGATACACATTTCAAGGTACATGAGCCTTGAAAACATGATGCTCGGTGAAAAAAGCCAGACAAAAGGCCACATATTGTGTGATTCCACTTTTATGAACTGTCCAGTGTAGGCAACTCTAGAGAGAGACAGTAAGGTAGCTGCTAACCTAATTAACAATGTAGTAGACTGGGAGCCCAGTGCGCGATTTGAAATCATGTGGCGCCGCCCACCCTTGAGTTGCTGGTCCGGCTCTGCCTCACTCTCCGGGCCCTTGAAGCAGCCATGGCCGCTGCTGATCAGGCCCTCCCCCAGTGCAAGCGCGTGGAGGCCCCTGCCACCCCGCCCCCAACGCTGCATGCACAACCTCCTCCTGTTCAGTTGACCCATTATGGTGTCCTGGTTAATTAGTATATTTCTCTATGTTATATATATATATATATATATATATATATATATATCCTATCTAGTAAAAGAGTAATATACAGATTGACCATCACTCCAACACACAAGATGGCTGCCCCCATGTGTCAAAGATCCTGCCCCCATGTGGACACAAGATGGCCACCACAGGATGGCCAGCAGGGGAGGGAAGTTGGGGGCAAACAGGCTAGCAGGGGAGCAATTAGGCATCAATCAGGCTGGCAGGGGAGTGGTTAGGGGGTGATCAGGCTGGCAGGTGGAAGCGGTTAAGGGCAATCAGGAAGGCAGGCAGACGAGCAGTTGGGAGCCAGCAGACCTGGATTGTGAGAGCAATGTCTGACTGCCCGTTTAGGCCCGATCCCATCAGGATTGGGCCTAAACGGGCAGTCTGACATCCCTCGAGGGGTCCCAGATTGGAGTAGGTGCAGGCTGGGCTGAGGGACACCCCCCCCACCCCCAGTGCACGAATTTCGTGCACCGGGCCTCTAGTATATATATATATATATATATTAGGATTAAGCTAATTAACCCCCTAGGACTCCCAGGGATAAACAGCATTCATGAACACAGTAAAAAGATACACTGATGAGACCTTGTATTTGGGTGATTCAACACTATCAACATAATATTTAGATGTACATAACCAGCATTTCCATACCAGGGATCTATTAGATTTTCTTGCAAAAATATGTACAATGCTGTTCACTGCATGGTCATTTCTAATAAAAAATAGTCTAAAAGGGGGGGGGGGTGTGTTAGGAGCGCCCAGGGGGAGATCTGTGGGGAAATAAGGAGACTTATGTAATACTTTAAACAATAAAGAATTAAAAAAAAATAGCCTAAAGGTCCATCAAGGTTATGAAAATCATGTACACATGGAATACTATGCATTGACTAAAGAGAAAGTAGATCCATGTGTGAAACATTTCTACAGCACATACATGAAAAACTAATGGACAATATACACTGAGTGGCCAGATTATTATGATCTCTGAAATGCATAATAATCTGGCCACTTAGTGTATATCCTATATAATAAAAGGCTAACATGCAAATTGTCCCCTTGACCAGGAGCTTGAAGAGCAGGCAGGCCGGCCAACTGCCCATGTCCCCTTCCCCTGACCAGGCTGGCTGGACCTGACCCATGCACGAATTCATGCACTGGGCCTCTAACACACACACACACACACACACACACACACACACACTGAGTGGCCAGATTATTATGCGTTCAGAGATCATAATAATCTGGCCACTCAGTGTAAAGAATATATAATCTTATTTGTATAATTTTTCAAACGTACATATATATTGACACAGATAAGTTTTTTTAAAAATATACCAAAACTTTAATAGTTACCTTTGGGCAGAAGGATGGGGTGGAGATATTTTTTACATATTATGTTTTTCTGCTGTTTATTTTTTTAACCAAGTGAGTTGTTGCTCTTTTTATAAATAAGTACATTTTGAAACCATACTGCCTTTCTTTCTGTGTGAAGTTTGTGTGTGGCTTACAATACAAGCCACTGAGATCATGTGAACGAGAATGATAGCATGATCTAAAATGAAATCATCGTCATTTACAAGCAACTTTAATATACATGCCTAAAAGAAAATTCAAAGAGCTCATAAATGTAGGTTTTTAAATAGACCTGATTCTGCTTTATGATACATTACTTCATTTCAAATAATTTGAAGTAACACTATTCTGCACTAATCAGATTGGATAAAGTGAAAGATTTTAAAATGTCACCTGTCATTTGCCTCTAGAAGACAACTCTTTGTTGAACAGTTAGGATAGTTCAACTATATATTTCAACATTATTCTTCCCACTTTCAGAAGGAATGTTAAACGTGCAGAATAATAATATCATACTAGTAACTTGTTATTCTTCGGCAGTCCTACTCTGAATATGTTCTACATATTATTCTAATTTTCACAGCCTCCAAAGTACAAACTTTTTACTTAGTGGCCAGGCATCAAATACACAGTATATAATTTGACATAGAAAAAGTGACATTATAGGTACAAAACCCTGTGGGCCAGAAGTGTTCCAGAATTCAGACTTCCTCGGGTGTTGGGAGGGTAATAACCCAGCATTACCGAACACGCCTGGGGGTGCGGAAAGCGCACTGTAATCAAACACGTTCCTGCTTCTGCAGAGAAATGTACGACTGCTCACAGCCTGTGGGAGAAGGACATCCATTCAGGTCAGGTTTGCCTCCCAGTGAGTTACGGGAAACATCTCAGGACTTGTATTTTGAACTATAGGTGTAGGGTTCGGGGCCTACGTCGGGCAGCTTTCTAGCTGGACATGTTTTGTGTTTGTTTTTCCTCATGGAGAGCATTTTCTTTTACAGCAAAATAATGTCAAGCCTCAGAGTTAAATCCTTGTCCGGAGAGGTGGGCGGGCGAAGTAAAACCTGACTAAGATCATCCCAGGTTTTTCTGGAAACTCAGAAGCGTCATTTGTGCCATAACCAACCACTTGCTTTCATCAGCTGCGTATAAAACAAAACCAGTGAAAGCGAAGTATGAGGAGCCAGAGGAGATACGATTTATTGCTGCTTAATTAGCTGCTGCTTTGTTATCCCAAAGCCCTTCCACATGACGCATCTTCCGATAGTTGTCACCATTCATCACCTCTCCCTCAGCTTGGACTTCTCCGAACGGCAGACCCCACCTGCCCCTTCCACCGCTCCCTGAGGCGTCCCCACGCTTCGCCACGCTGGTCCCTCTCTTCTGGATGCGCTCGTTTACCCAAGTCCTGAACGCTCACAGCCAGGCCAGATGCTGCCCATGCTCTCTGACCGGCACGGTGTTCACTTCCCTGGAACTGAACGTGCTCCTTCCATCGAACACCTTCAGAGGAAACCTTTCACATCTAACGTCTTAAGATTATTAAACCCAAGTGCTAAATCACTCTAATGCAACTGGTATAAAATCAGAGAGAGAAAATCAGCTGCTTGACTACTAAGTGGAAATGTATAGCCACTCATTTCTACATTCTGAGATGCATCACATGATTACACTTCTTGTCACAGATGCAGGAAGTGAGACCAAGGAGCTTGAAGAACTGGAAACAGGTCATGTAAACCCTGAAGTCAAAAGGCAGAGAAAGAGACTTTGCACTGGCTGAGCAGAGCCTTCCCCCAACCTGTCAAAGCAGCACTGCACTCTGAGCAGCACGGTAGGCAGGGTTTCAGAGGTGCCCGCCCGTCTCTGGACTGTGACTGTGATGGCATCACCTCGGTGATGGTCGTGGGATACGGCACATTTCACCTTCACTCACACAGAGATGATCCCGGCGGGCCTGTCGGGGCGCAGGAGCCCTGAAACGCGGAGTTCCTCCGGAGGAGAGCGATCGTCAGAGGTCGCCCAGGCCTGTGTGCGGTTGCTGGTTGGGAGGTGGGGGGCCACACGAGAAGGAGGGGGCGTGGCCTCTAGATGCAGAGAGTAGCCCTGGCTGACAGTTAACAAGGAAGTGACCTCAGTCCTTCAACGCGAGGAACTGAACTTGATCAACAACCCGAGTGAACTTGGAAGTGGATTTTTTCCTGGAGAATTTCTAGATATATTCCAGCCCACCCAATGCTGGCCCATGTCAACCACGTATTTTCTTCCTATCTTGTACAGCAGGCTCTGGAAATTCAGTATGCACAGGCATAAATGGTGATAAAGGAAAAAAAGTTAACAATGTATTATTCAACAAGTGTTTATTGGGTTCCTATTATGTAAAATGGGCACTGTGCCAGGTGCAAGAAACATAACGAGGGATAATATAATCCTATCTTTTGAAGTTCTCAAACTGGCGAACGAGACCGATACAGCACACTGTAATGAGGGAAGTACTGGGGAGGGAGATGCGCAGAGGACTGTGGGAAGCAAGGCGACGCGTGGTGTGGAGGACACAGCTCAGAAAAGGCTGCAGGGGGGCAGTGGGACCCGAATGAGCTGAAGTTCGTCTGGGTAAAGGGTGGGAGAGGGCGTTAGGAGGCAGCATTCAGGGCTCCAGGGACCTGCGAGACCGAGGCAAGGAGGCACAGTGAGTTGCAGAGAAGGGAGCAACCGGGTGGACCTGCTGGCGACTGGGTGTTCGGAGAGGGCCAAGTGAAACCGGGGAGAGCAAGGCTCGGGCGATGAACCTCCCCGAGCTTGCAGTAAGAGCCACGATAAGCAGAAACTCAGGGTGAGATTTAGGTTTTGGGAGCTTTGTAGGGGATGAATTTCCCCAAGAATATAGGCAGAAAGTTCACTTAGAATGATGAGGGCAACTTTGAGAAATACTTAGAGTAAATCATAGGCTTTCACAACTGACTAACTGATGGGTGGGATGGGAGTCAGGAAGGAAGAGGTAAACTCAGACAAGTCTCAGGTTTCTAGCTGAGGTGACTCAGTAGGCGACGGTGACACCAGGAAAATACTGGCTGAAACACAGACGAGGTTACAAGGGTAAGAGGACAGCCTGGGAAGGAGTCTAGAGACCTCTGGGGGCTGGTGAGTGTGGAATCCTAGGCTCTACTTGGTAAGCTTTGAGAGCCAAGTAAGGTTTAAGGGACTAACAGGGTGAAGTCCCAAGGCATTCTCTGAAAAAGCACTGAGTCATTATAACAGCCGGGGCAGTAAGCGGGGTCCACATTCCGGTCAGGCAATAGAAAAACGGGATGTGTATGAAATACTCCCACGTAGAAACAGTGGGTCCTGAACTGACGAGGCAGGCAGGTAGGCAGTAAGGTCTGCGTGACATGATTAAAAAAAAAAAGGTCAGGAAAAGACGAGAAAGTGTATTCACTTACACATTTATTTCCAAAGTGCACATGCTCCCTGTAGGTCAGACATCGCACTAGGTAACACAGTGACCACGTGCGCTAGGGGAGCTGCCTTGGCGGTTCTGATCGGATGTCGGGCCCACAGCCCAGATCGTGGGCTGGAAGGAGGAGGTCCAGAGGAAGGCAGGGTGTAGGAATGGTTAATGACAGAGAGCAGAGGAGATTACAAGGAAGACAAGCCCAGATGAAACCCTGGGGAACACTCACACTTATGGAAACAGCATAAAACCTTACACATTAATTCACTCTGAGTGCTTAGCTGCAATTGATTGAGCATGAAATAAGTCCCAGGCTCTGAGAAAGACACACACTGGTATCAAGGAGTCTCTGCAGTACCACAGGGGAGTGTATTGTACATAACAACACTAGACTAGTCTTCTGGGCAGTATAGTGAAGTTACACGAAATACAGTGGGAGATGGAATGCTATTCTAGCTTGAGTGAACTGGGGAAGATTACATGAAGAATGCATTGAACGGACCCTTTAAAGAGAGAGAGGAATGTGGACACAGATAAGGAGATAACAGAATAAAGGGAGTGATAACCAATAACAGTGGTGGACTTTGACATAGCGTTGGTCAATCTTTGCAGCTACTTTCATTTTATTTTTTAAAAGTGGGGAAGAATCCTCAAAAAGTTGGGTGTGGTAAGCGTGTGTGTTGTGGCAAGGAAGAGGGGCACAGATCCTTCTCCATGGTTTCTATGACCGGGAATAAAAAGCCAAAGTGGATGTTCACTTAACTGTTTAGATTTTTAGTTGAAGATAATAGATCCATTTATATGAAGTAGAACAATGCTCTCCTGGAAAACACTCATAAGTACCCACCACAGAGGCAGCTACAGTTCCGGGTGAGCCATAACTCTGACACTGTGTAGCAGTTCTTACAGGAATAAAGTATGATAAAATGTAATGGGAGCAGTAAAGAAAAATCTCAGGTACCAGTAAGTGAATTTCTGCTTTCAGAGATACCTTATGTAAGACTACAGACCTTGGCTGCAGCGACCTCACTTCTGAAAATGTGTCACACAGACACACCAGTACAGGTGTGAAACTACCCACATGTATGGGCTATTTGATATGGACTGTCTGGAATAGTAAAAGGCTGCAAATAACCCCAGTAACCTGGGGACAGGTTGAACACACTTTAGTATATCCATACAATGAGGTACTATGCAAAGAGGGAGGGGAGGGAGGGAGGGAAAGAGGGGACCCCTATATACTAACATGGAAAGATTTCCAGATTATAGTTAGTTTGATAAAAATCAAGTTAAAGAAAAAAAAATCAAAGTACATCTCTGTGTGTAATATGCTACCTTTTATGCAGGATGGGGTGGGGGGGGGGATGAGAATGTGTGTGTATATTTACTTGTATTTTCAAAAAGAACATGGGAAGAGTGGGAGAAAATACACACATTATCTATCTGATAGGGGTTTAGTGTCCAGCATATATGAAGTATTCTTAAAACTCAACAACAAAGAGAATGCAATTTAAAAATGGGCAAAGGTATTTCTCCAAAGATGACATACAGATGCCCAATGAGTATATGAAAACATCTCAACATCATTAACTGTTAGGCAAATGCAAATCAAAACCACAACGAGATACCACGTCACATCTTCTAGGATGATGATAATTATAAAAAATAAAATAAAAATATTGGCAAAATGTGGAAAAACCGGAATTCTCATACATTGCTGGCCGGAATGTAAAATAGTTCAGCCACTGTAGAAAACAGTCAGTTACTCAAAAAGTTAAGCATAGAATTACCATATGATCCCACAATTGCACTCCTAGGCATATACCCAAAAGAAATGAAAACAAGTACTCAAATACATGTCCATGCATTTTCATAGCTGCATTATTCACAATAGCCAAAGGGTGGACACGGTGCAGATGTCCATCAGCAGAGGAATGGGTAAACAAGCTATGGCATGTACATACGACAGATGATTATTCAGCCATAAAGAGAAGTGAAGCACTGATACATGCTACTGCAGATGAAATAAACCAAGCAGGGAAAGTCTCATATTGTATGATTCCATTTATGTCTCCAGAATAGGTAAGGCCATAAACACAATGCAGACTGGTGGTTTCAGGGGGTGTGGGGAGCTGCTTAGCAGGTACAGGGTTTCTTTGGGGGTGGGTAACCAAGTAACGAAGGAGTTCCGGAACTAGATAGAGGTGAGATTGCGCAACACTGTTAAATGCCCCTGAATTATTTATGTCAAGATGGTTCATTGTTTATGTTATAGGAATTTTACTTCAATTTGAAAACATTTTTTTAAAAGAAAGAAGCTAATAAAAATGATTACCTGTGACAGGGGAGGGGGCCAACAGGCTGGAAGGCAAAGGTGAAAACGAGACCTCTCTATAGTTCCCGTACAGTTTGACCTCTGAACCCTATAAATATGATTAAAAAGTAGTCAACAATAACAACGGCCCATTTATTTTGTTAAATCTTAGGTTTAAAAAATAACTTTTTTTTTTTTTTTTACAACACGAGTGAGTGTTTCTTTGGAAAGTACCAGGTGTACCGGTTAATAATGCGGATTTGTAATCAAAGAAAACACGGTAATTTCAAGAAAAACATCAAAAGTGCTTTATTCAAAGTAACGTCCATCGCTAGCTACACATTTCCCCCGTCTTTCAGGTAATTGGTGGGTACCGTCCCAATAGAACTTTTCTTGTTCTGAGGCAAACCATTCAGAGACCCAATTTTCCACTTCTTCGTATGTTTTGAAGTGCTGCTCAGAAAGTGCGTGTGCCATCGATCGGAACAAGTGGTAATCTGAAGGAGCAAGGTCTGGTGAATACGGTGGGTGGGTTAATACTTCCCAGGCAAGATCTTTCAACGTGTCTTTAACTGGTTTTGAAGTGTGTGATGGTGCGTCATCATGAAGCAAAATTACTTTGCCGTGTCTTCTGGCCCATTCTGGTCGTTTCACGATCAAAGCATGGTTCAAATTTGTGATTTATGCTGGTAGCGATCAGTGTTAACGGTTTCACCTGGTTTTAGAAGCTCATAATACACCACACCTTCCTGATCCCACCAAACACAGAGCATTGTCTTCTTTCGGAAGTGATTTGGCCTTGCAGTCGATGTTGATGGTTGACCTGGATCAACCCATGATTTTGTGCATTTGGGATTCTCAAAATAAATCCACTTTTCATCACCAGTCACAATTCGATGCAAAAAAGACTTTCGTGTTGTTGAAGCAACATTTTACTGATGACTTTTCGGTTTTCCATTTGTCTTTGTTCAGTTGATGTGGCACCCATTTTCCTTCCTTTACAGTCTTTCTCATTGCTTGTAAACGATCGGAAATTGCTGAGCAACGTTTAATCTTTCTGCAAGTTGTTTTGAGTTTGACACGCATCTTTATCCAATAATGCTTATAATTGTTGGTCTTCAAACTTTTTCGGTTGACCTGGACGTTCTTTGTCTTTCACATTGAAATCATCACTTTTAAAGCGTTTAAACCAGCATTCAGAAGTATCTTGAGATGGAGCATGTTCACCATAAGCTTCCCGAAGTATTCAGCAGCACTTTCCTTCAAAATAAAGTAATGAATTAAAACTTCCTGCAAATGCTCTTATTTTTTGGCACGAAATTCGACATTTTTAAGCGTAAAAATATCTGTGATGTTAACACCTTCATAAAATTTGACATATGAAGTTTTGAAGCTTTCTGTCAATACAACAAAATAGCATATATATCAACATATGTTTAACTCAATCTATTGAAAAAAATCTGCATTATTAACCGGTACACCTGGTACCTTCTTCAGATACCATAAGATCTTTACAATATCTTTATTTACCAAAAATAAAGAAGTATGGCTTATCATTCACGTAAATTGATTATTATACTGATTCCGAATCAACCAAGTCAGTGCCATGAGTTCTTCTTACAGTAGCATGACAGGTTCTGATCCACTCGCACCTGATTCACATTCCTGAGCTGAGCACCGGAGTCGGGAGTACCAGGACAGGCCAAGGGTCGCTGCTCACAGGCTGACCACCCAACACCTGCAATCAGTACTTGGCCTTTAGGACCCTCATGTGCTCTGAAGAGATCAACTCAAATGAAATGACCTGGAAAAATCAGAGATGACTTTCTGAATCATTTCACTTTGGCATTGAGGCTTCTAGGCAGTCTGTAAAAAAATTCCACAGTATCATCTTGCCTCTGGATTAAAAAAAAGATTTTTGAAAGTCAAAAAAGAGATTTTCTTTTCATATACAATAAATACACATAATAGTTTTCATTTCCAGAGCCTTCAGTTGATATTCCCTGAAATATCTTAAAAACTGTAGGACAGCAAGATATCCTGAAATCCTATCTTATGTTAGCAGAAGTTAAATTTCAGAAGAAAAGCACAGAAACTCCACGAACTTTGGGATGCTCCCTGTCAGAGTCTACAGGCTACATTCAGTTTTTATCAGGTACAAGGCTTGCAGGAAGACTGTTCAGCCGTAGCTGAAAGTGTTAAGCTACACTTTTCCTGACAGGACCAAAGTACTAATTTCTCTAATCCCTGAGATCTATCAAAATCATTATTTTTAACAATTTGGTTCAATTTTAAAATTATATGTAAAGTTTTGTCTTATTCTATAACCAGTAAAAAAACAACAACATCTTATTTCTTTTCTTAACAAAGAAGAGTAGTTAAACAGATTCCGTGTCTCCGAAGCAGGACTTATTCTGGGATGGTTGTAATTAATGTTAAACAGAGCAGTTGCTTAAAACATAAGATATTTGACAAAAATCTGCAAAGTCCAGGAACTGGCATCACAGATTTGGTTTGATTACTTATTTGTAAATAACAAAAGTTAGTCAAAATTCTTCCTCTGTCTTTAGGGTTTCCATATATCAACCAAGAGAAAAATCAATCAATATTCCAAAAGGCCAGTTTTTTATAGAAGGAACTCTGACACTGAAATATACAATTTCTGAACACTAAGCAGCAATTTACAGGAAAATAAATTCTTTTAAAAAATATATATTTTATTTATTTATTTTTTTACAGAGAGGAGGGGAGAGGGATAGAGAGTTAGAAACATCCATGAGAGAGAAACATTGATCAGTTGCCTCCTGCACACCCCCCTACTGGGGATGTGCCTGCAACCAAGGTACATGCCCTTGACCGGAATCGAACCTGGGAACCTTGAGTCCGCAGGCTTACGCTCTAGCTACTTAGCCAAACCGGTCAGGGCAGGAACATGAATTCTCATTCTGTATAATATAAAAATATACTTTAAAAAAAACTTTATCTTTCTCCATAGAGTTCAAGGTATGTGTAAAATAACAAAAAATAGGAAAAAAAATAGAAGAAAGCTATAACTGCAAAGGAGGGCAAAGATGTGTGGAAATTAGAATCAGGTCTCTTCTCTGGAATGTCTGTCTTGCAGTGTGTATATGCCAGTCTCGGGGTGGGAGACAGGGTGGATGTGTGTGGAGCAGGATTGTCTGAAGCTTCTTAAATGCACATCAGGGCAGAAAGGGAAACGAATCTGGAAGCCCTGTTTCAAAAGGGTCGAAGAATTAGGATCCTGCCACACCACCCCTCCCACCACTTCTGGGCAGTTCTGGGAAGCACACTGAAACTCACTGCCTCCTTTCTCAGAAAGCCTGGGCACACAGCTGAGCCATCATCTCTTTAAACGTTGACATTTTCAGAAAAGTAAATGGAAAAAAAAAAGATTGTTAAGAATGGGTTACATGTAGGCAAATAAAGAGGAAATCAGATTTTTAATGTTAAAGAAGTAGTAACAAAAGTGAAGTCCTTGAAGAGACATTCAGATGGACTTCAGGTACTCCATTTCTGAGTGTGTCCCTCAGTGATGGTAGTCCTAAGGCCGAAGGCGATTCGCGTTGGCAGTAAAGAGCCCGGGCCGCCACCAGACGCCCTGAGAGTGGATAACCATCTTCCTCATCACGGACGCATACGAGAAGAACCCCAATGGGACAGAAACGTGAAGATGGTCCAACAGTACATACATGTGTCATCTAAGCACTGAAAATCCATCAGGCCCACAAGCCAGAAGAACGCTCTAGTAGCGGGGGTAGAAGGAGATTCTAAAATGTCAGCCGGCTTGCTTAGGCCACAGCCAGTGGCTATAGATGGAATCATGGGGTTGTAAATAGCACCTTAGACTCACCGGTGAGGCCCCCAGATGCTCTCATAGGCACTCAACCCGCATACCAGGCACCACACAAATACTTCCAGGTGCACAATCCTGACTCCTCCAAGCATGACTGCTTGGCAGACCCTGCCCAGTGAGACCCATGCCTCAGACGATGAGAAAGGTGGCGTTTCCCATAGTTAGACATCTTGTACCCCGAAGCAAAACATTAGAATAGCTCAGTCAGGCAGCTCATCTGGTTTATATGCAACTTCTTTTAACTCACCACACCCTCTTCCCCATCAGCCACAGTTTCCACTGATCAGGGAGTTACTGACACCCTTCCCGCGCCCCCACGCCTCACCCCTGGCCCCTATGGACAGGCCCGCACTGTCCACGTGCTTCTGGGGCACCCCGGCCCGCATGTACTACTCTGCCAGTTGCCGTCCATCCCCAACCTCAGTTCTATCCCAGCTGAAGCCCCAGTCACAGAAAGAAGCCATCTGTCGAGTGACTTGAATAAAGTTGATTGCCAATATTAGATTCACTGGAGTATCACCACCAAAAACATTCCTTCTCTCTGGAGGTTTTATACTGAATCGCAACTGATGCAATGGCAGGGATGATATGCTAGGTCTGGAAGGTCATCAGCAAGCCGACAGACCTCAAGAAGGAAGAGAAATACGTGCCATCAGCACTTGTCGGGGCGAGGGTGGGGACCGAAGAGAGAGAACATAAACAATGAATTAGAGAAAAAGGACAACCACAGTTATAGGCCAAGAAACAGGTGATGCCTTCTGGGTATTTTATTTTAGTTGAGAAAGGAGAAGCACACTAGGCGTTCATTTGATCTGATAAATTAATGAGTGCAATTATAGCAATGATTTATGAAGACACTGTGCCAGATGCTTTATATACATTGTTTCTTCCAAAATCCTTTCGAGAACCTTGTGAAGACATGTTCACTTTTCATTTTATAAAGGAGCCACTGAAACGCAGGTTCTGTAACGTGACCAAGGTCACACAGCTCATCAGTGGCAGAGCTGGGATTTGAATCCAGCTCTATGATTCATGACACCATCATGTTACAAGGCCAATACACTATAGCCAATGGCTTAAAAGCATTTTCTATGTCTGTATTTAAAAATTACATATATAGCCCTAACCGGTTTGGCTCAGTGGATAGAGCATTGGCCTGCAGACTGAAAGGTCCTGGGTTCGATCCTGGTCAAGGGCATGTACCTTGGTTGTGGGCACATCCCCAGTAGGGGGTGTGCAGGAGGCAGCTGATCAATTTTTCTCTCTCATCGATGTTTCTAACTCACTATCCCTCTCCCTTCCTCTCTGTAAAAAAAATCAATAAAATATATTTAAAAAAGGAAGTTCTTTAATAACTAACTAAATAAATTACACAAAGCTTTTAAAAAAATTATATACACACACACACTCATATGAAATGATTTCTAAGATACAGTGTTCAGTGAAAAAAATACAAGTGCACTGAGGCCAGTTCCCAAGGTGCCATGTGTTACCATTTGTATAAAAGCAAAGGGCGGGGGGCGGGGATCTGTGTAGTTGCATTATACATAAATATCACTGGAAGAATACTTAAGAAACGGGACAGTGCGGCCTCAGAGAGAGGGACGAGGGGACTGAGGATCAGACAAGTAGGGTCTTTCCACTACATGTACTTCAGTTTGGTACAATTCTTTTAACCCAACTCATGTACTTCTTCATAAGGAATAGCACTACATACTGAATAAAATACAATGTAAGTGTGAAAACTAGAATCCTGTCATAAAACGATACCTTAATCCTCCTCACTTCCCAAAGCTACATAAAGAGGCTCAGGAAGAGAGGCATACCTGTTTTAATCATGCATCCTGTCCAGGTGTTTTCGTCTGTAAAGGGTGCCTGTTAACACTTCTCACATGTGATCATGGGCAAACATGCTTCACACACGGAAAGGGAAAAACCAATCCCTGAGAAGATGGGAGGAGAGACTGCAGGTGGGACCTTGGTGAGTTTGGAAGAAAAACAGCCCCTCCAAAAGAGTAAGCAAGAGAGGAGGGGGCAGAGGCAGCCCGCCGCTGGCGGCCGAGGGAACACAGCCGCAGAGCAAAGGCAAGCTGAGGAACGGAGGAAGGGGAAGGCCAGGGTTCCAAAGCGAGGTCCGGAGAAGAAAGTCTCACGCCCCAGTTCGTCTGGAAAACGGAAAGACGGAAACAAAATCAAAACACAGACCAATTTCATCTGCTCACTCAGAATCAATATTGTTCCTTTACTTGCCTTAAAGTATTTACTTTTAGAACGTCCATGATTTTATATTTATAATGTGATTCAAAATGATTGACAATGCTTATTAAGCACCTCCCCCTACCCCATTTAAAAAAGGTTGAATACCATTTGCTCAAAGAAAAGCAACTCGGGCCTAGCCAGTGTGGCTCAATGGCCTATGAACCAGGAGGTCAGGGTTCGATTCCTGGTCAGGGCACATGACCGGGTTGTGGGCTCAATGACCATAGCGGGGTGTGCAGGGGGCAGCTGATCAATGATTCTCTCACATCATTGATGTTTCTGTCTCTCTCTGCCTTTCCTTCTCTGAAATCAATTAAAAAATATATAAAATATATATATACTAGAGTCCTGGTGCATGAAATCGTGCAGGGTGGGAGGTTCCCTCAGCCTGGCCTGTACCCTCTCGCAATCCAGGACCCCTTAGGGGATGTCCGACTGGGATTGGGCCTAGTGGGATCGGGCCTAAACTGGCAGTCGGACATCAACATCCCTCTTGCAATCCGGGACCGCTGGCTCCTAACCACTCACCTGCCTGACCGCCCCAACCACTCATCTGCCTGCCTGACCGCCCCTAACCGCTCGCCTGCCTGCTTGCCTGATCGCCCCTAACCACTTGCCTGCCTGCCTGATTGCCCCTAACTGCTTGCCTGCCTGCCTGATTGCCCCTAACCGCCTCTGCCTCGACCCCCGCCACTGTGGCTTCGTCCGGAAGGATGTCTGAAAGGTCGTTCGGCTGGTCTAATTAGCATATTACGCTTTTATTATTATAGATATTAAAAAAGCAACTCCGGCTAACTTAAGCAAAAAGGGGGCTATGCTAAAAAGCAAATAGACATGAGGAAAAGCTGAACATCCGAACTCAGGACAGGCGAGAACCAGAGCAGCTCGGGTCGGGGCTGCAGGGGCTCTAGAGTTCCATGAAAACAAGAGAGGACCCGCAGAGAACAGGCCGTGGGGCTGCTGTGTCCCAGGGCCATTCTCACAAGCCAGGCGTCACTCCAATTGTTGCCGACTACTCTACAGCTTTCATACGTAACACTCTCCTAACTTACGTAAGCTTCATACATTTTTGATAAATTTGTAAGCTATATAAAACATTTAAATTAAAAAACCACTCCTCATTTTCGTGTGTGTAATACCATAGGAAATGAAGTTATTTCCACGTTGGGAGGGTTTGATGCCAGAATCATAAAGATGAAACAGCACTCTTCGGAAATGTGTTTGTCAGCCCATCTTTCAGAAGAGTTTCTGGTCTTAGCATGGACCTGCACTTTCAGATACAGCATGCCTTTTTCAAGTAGATGAACAAAATAAGGTCCAAAACAACCATTTAAGTTCCCTCAAATAGAAAAAGCACACAAGATCTCAGGTCCCCATTAACACACTCTCAGCCTAAGCCACTAAACGACTTTCATTCCACATTCCTCCAAAAATCCACTAGTTCCACCACATTATGGCAAATAAGTGCTTTCATAATTTTTTTTTTTAAAGTTACAAATGCTTGTTGCTTGAAACTCAGAACACTCAGGAAAAAAGAAAAAAATTTCTATAACAGAGAGAGAAGCACTTTAAGCAGGCTGGTCTGTTCCTTCAACCATATTCACTGCATAGATTATAAAACTGAGTAATTTTTTTACCCATTTCTGACTTAATATGACATGCCCATTACTTTTTAAATCTATTATACTTTTCTGGATTTTATATTATTTCTCATTTCAAAAGCAATCTAAGCCCATTATAGAAAAATCACAAAATAGAAAAAAGTAAAAGAGGAGAAAATATCCATATTTCTGCAAAGAAACAGCTGCTGTCAATATCTTGGCGTGTTGCATTCCAGACTGTTCATATGTATGAACGACCCTGTGTCAGAGAAACTTCCCACGTGTGCTCACGCCACATACAAAGGGCAGCACAGGGCAGGCGCCGAGAGCAGGGGCTCAGGAGCCGGCCGGCGTGGCATTCACAGCCCAGTCCCACCACTGGTACCGTAGGTGATCCCGACCTCGCTGTACCTCAGTTAAGGAGGTGATCCCGACCTCGCTGTACCTCCATTTCCTCAGCGATAAAGCAAGGCTGTGAGACGAGAGCGGTCCTGCATAGAAAGGCCTCCGCACAGTGTCCGGTGCCTGAGAAGCACTGGATAAAGACAAGCAATTACACCACAAAGCAAGCTCTCACCTCATTATTCACCTAACACATTCACAATATCCTCCATGTCAATTAGACCCTCTTCTGCAACATCCTTTTTAATGCCAGCGCAGTACATTTCCCCATGTGCTGTCTTAGCCACTAGAAAACGTGTCAGAAAAAGCCGGGTTCTCGTTACTTTGTTCTGGGTCCCTGCTGTTGACCAGTACACACGGGGACAGAGGACTCCCGCTGGTTCCCTAAAGCGGGGCTGAGAGTCAGAGCAGGGAGGACTCCCGGCGTCTCCGCACCAGCTGATTGGGAAGAAGTCCCAGGGCAAATGATGTTTGGCGGTTTGTTTTTAATGTAAAAAAAAAAAAAAAGAATGGAGGATTTATGGGTAATGTATGAAATCATATTGTGTTCAGGATCCAATTTTGTTTTATTTTAGTGGCATGATATGAGAAAATTCTGATTTACTTAAGTAGCGGCAGTTGTTAATAGCTTTTAAGAATAGTTTCTCTTGCAATTTCAAGATGTGCTTTAGATCTATTCATATACATAGAAGCTCAAAGGAATTGTAGGAAGTTTATTGCCAAGCTGAATAAAAATGTGACAGCTGCTCTAGTTATTATCATAAATAGGAAAGAAAGACCCCCCAAATTGGCAACAAACGTTACAACTACACTCTGATCTCAGAATGGATGGGTATTGTCTTCGTTTGCTGTTGCCGGACTGAGTATAACGGCGTGCTGAAAACACCTTGCAGCCGGACGCGCCTGAGCCCTCCCCGGTGTGTCATTTAACGTGTGCATGTGTGTTACAGAAGTGTGCTTGGTGGTACAGTTCTGTACGAGCGAACATAAAAACTCACCGTCTTGAATTCAGAAAACTGAGTGGTGAGCCTTTCTCGTCCACGGCGTGCCGGCTGCGGCCGTCCATGCCCTCGCACAGGAGCCGCAAGAGAAGCTTTCTCTCCTGGTGTGCACAAGCCCAGGTGCCCCCTGGGGGACTTCCCTGTGTAAAGACGTGGGGTGGTGCCCACGTGACTAGGACGGGCGTGCTTTACTGCAGATGAAAACAAATACATCGAACATGGACGTGGGAAGTTTGGTTCCGAGTGTTGGGCTTCACGGGACATCGTTTGCCCGGACTGCGCTGCAGTGCGTGGAAGGGACGTCACGAGGGGCCGTGTCGGGTGTTGAGGCTTTTATTTTTCACACGATGTGTTGGCTGGGTAGTGAAAACATGTATGCTGATATAACGATTTATTTCCTTGTACCAGGTTAATAATATTCCCTCAGTTGAAATATCTCAACTTCGAAAGAACACATTGAAAAAAGATCCTGGGGCTGTAACGTGTGTTAAGAAACAAATGAGAATAAACAGACTGAGCTAACCTTTAATTCGACATAAATATATCATGTAAATAAACTAAAGGGCTGGCTTTTTCTTTTTTTTTTTTTTTTTATGAGATCGGGTTTTCCTGAAAAAATGACAAAAGAACCGTATTTAGTGATCAAACGTACTAAGTATTTTAATGATTCGTACAACAAGAAGCATGACTTGCAAAGCCATCTTTTTAATTGCCAAGTGTTAACACCCTTCCATAGCATGAGTTTTTGCTTTTCTAGAAAATTCTTCCTGATCTGCCGATAGGAGCGTGGTGATCTCACTTCTCAGGACCTGTTGCTTGTTTACAGACCCCGGGTCCCTGGGCGGCTCTTCAAAGCCCTTCAGCCGGGCGTGTTGACTCTGGTCATGCCTGTCCTTTTCACTTCCCTCTCCCAGGGCTTCCCTGGGGTGCCCTCCTCGGTAGTAAATGACCTTGTGCCGTGCAGCTTATGAGATTTTTTCCGCATTACATAGCTTCTGGCAGCCATTTCTGATCTCTGCTGGGAGGCACATCGCCCAGTCTGGATGATGCAGCCGGGCCGCTGTGCCTCCGGTGCTCAGCCACTCTCGGCGTGTTGGAATCACACTGTCATCACATGTTTATAGCATTCAATTCGAGTTTTCTCTCTTTTAAGCATAATAATGAAAACATTTCTTTTAGAACAACCCCATTGTTAGATGTTGCTGGTGTTTGTACTCCTGCATAAACTGTATGTAGTTTGGGTCTAATTTTTAAGATTTAGAGCCTCAATTTTTCTAAACTGCTACTTTGAATACCGCGTGTTCTTCTTAAAGCCTTTCCGGGGATTTCTGTTGTCTTCAGAATGATTTTCAAACTCTCAAGCGTGCAGAACTGCTGCTCACAATGAAGTTGGTCCTGCCCTGCATGGGGTGCCAGAAGGAGGCGAGCCCCACCAGTTTGCCCACTGTGTGAGCTCCGGGGCTGCTGGCGGGCAGCTCTCCAGTTCCTCAGGCTTCGTCTGAGCTAGCGGACCCAGAGAGCCTTCATCTCAGGCTGTTCCTCTGGCTTTTGCTGACATCAGGCCCTACCTTGTTCCGTCTCCTTCCTGCCACACCACCACCGCCAGCCAGCTGCGCTCCTGCTCTGTGGAACCAGAGGAAGTTCTCCCGTGCCTGGTTCTCCTGGTGCCTGGTGGTAGTAACCCTTTGAGCCAAGTTGCGGAACGCGTTGCCAGACACGTCCACGCGCCGTCTTGTTTGGCCCGTGCGGCAGGAACGCGAGGCAGGGGCCTGATTGCCTCAGTACCGACAGCTGGGGAGTGCGCAGTGGTCTGTCCGGGTCGGGCAGCTACGCGTCGTGGAGCCCGGATTTGAACCCAGCGGCGGTGCTCGGACCCATTGGGGTTTTTGGAGACAGAATTGACATGTAACGTTATTTTGGTTTCAGGTGAACAACACGATGATTTCAATATATGTATATATTGCAAGATAATGATCGCATTAGGTCCAGTTAACATTCATGATCACACATAGTTACAATTTTTCCCTTGTGTTGAGAACATTTAAGACCTGCTCTGAGCAGCTTTTAGATGTATGGTACAGTATTACCAATTGCCGTCCTCGGGACTTACTTTTATTTTATAACCGAAAGAGTGAACCTTTCGACCACATTCACTCAGCTGTGTCCACTCTCCTCCCCACTCTGGCAGCCACCAGTCTGTCCTGAGAGCGGGGCTCAGTTCTCTTTGTTTTTAGGCTCCCCCGTAAGTGAGGTGATGCGGTGTTTGCCTTTCTCTGCCCCGTTTCACTTTTCACAAAGCCTTCGGGATCCGTCCATGTTGCCAATGGCAGAATTTCCGTTTTGATGTCTGAATCATATTCATTGTGCACATGCACCACATTTTACTCATCCGTCGGTAGACAGAGGGGCTGCTCCCATGTCTTGGCCATTGGAAGTAATCCTCCCCGATATGGGTGTGCAGGTATCTTCTTGAGTCTGTTTTTGTTTCTGCTGGATTGCATGATAATTCTATTTTTAATTTTTCCAGGAACCTCCGTACTGTTTTCCATAGCGCCTGCACAGTGTACATTGCCACCAGCAGTGCACCAGGGTTCCCCTTTCTCCATGCTCTTGCCAGCACTTGTTATTTCTTGTATTTTTGATAATGGCCATTCTGACAGGCGTGAGGTGATATCTCATTGTGGTTTTGGTTTGCATCTCCCTGCTGATTAGTGACGTCGAGCGCCTTTTCATGTACCTGTTGGCCATCTGTTTGTCTTCTTTGGCAAAATGTCTATTCAAGACTTTTGCCTGTTTTTTAATTGGATTATTTGTGTTTTCTTTGGGCTATTGAGTTGTATGAGTTTTTACATAGTTTGGATATTACCCCCTTATCAAATATATGATTTGCTAATATCTTCTCTGTTCCATGGGTTGTCTTTTCATTTTGTTGGTGGTTTTCTTTGTTGTGCAGAAGCTTTTTCAGTTGGATATTGTCCCACTTGTTCATTTTTGCTTTTGTTGCCTTTGGTGTCAAATTCAAAAAGTCATCACCGAGCATGTCAAGGAGCTTTCTTGTGGGAGATTTATGGTTTGAGTTCTCATGTTCCAGGCCTTGCACTCATTTTGAGTTGATTTCTGTGTGTGGTGTAGGAGAGTGGTCCAGCATCAGTCTTTTGCTTGTGGCTGTCGATTTTTTCAACACCACTTAGCGAAGAGACTGCCCTTTGTATGTTCCTGGCTCCTTCGTTGTACATTAATCAATCATATATGTGTAGGTTTATTTCTGGGCTCTCTGTTCTGTTCCATGGATCTGTGTGTCTGTTTTCATACCAAACCATACTGTTGTAATTACTGTAGCTTTGTAATATAGTTATATCTTTATTAGACACTAGAGGCCCGTTGCACAAAGATTCATGCAAGAATAGGCCTTCCTTCCCCTGGCTGCCGGCACCGGTTTTCCTCGGGCACCCGGGACCCAGGCCTTCGCTCTGGCCACCGCCTTCCGCCTTCACTCCTGCCAGAGCCTTCAGTCTTCGCTCCTGTAGCTTCCTCCGCCCCCTTCCCTCCCCCTCATAGCAGGCGTCCTGCCCCACCTGGCTGCTCCGTGCCTGCATATGCAAATTAACCCACCATCTTTGTTGGGTTAATTTGCATACCCACTCCTGATTGGCTGGTGGGCGTCATGGAAGTATGGTCAATTTGCATAGTTCTCTTTTATTAGTGTAGATTAGAGGTCGAAAAATGGTTCAAGGAGAACATTGATAAGAACATCAGAATCAGTAAGAAGAAAGCCAGTGAGGCCCTGGCCAGTTTCTCAGTGGTTAGCGCATCAGCCTGCCTACTGAAGGGTCGTGGGTTTGATTCCCAGTCAAAGGCACATACCTCCTTTGCAGGTTCCCCAGCCCCTGTAGGGATGTGTGTGGGAGGCAGCCACTTGATGTGTTGCTATCGTGTCGATGTTTTCCTCTCTCCCTCCCTCCTTCTCTCCCCCCTCCCTCCCTCCTTCCTTCCCTCTTTCCCTCACTCCCTCTCCTCTCTCCCTTACACTCTCTAGAACTCAATGGAAAAAATATCTTCAGGTGAGGATTTTTTTAAAAAAGAAAGCCAGTGAGACCGTATATGAACAGAAATTAGCAGTGAAGCTGAGGAAAATCTTTGTTCTTTTTTACGAAAGAAATTGGAGAAAGTTTCACTTCAGATGCCAAAGTCTGCAGTTAATCCTTCACTTGCTGCTCCTCAGAAGACTCGTGCCCTCTCACTGCTGCTCATTTGCCCAGGCTCTTCCCTCTGCTTTCTGCTGTCGTCTCCCGCGTCTGGCTCTTAGCCTGTTATTTCAGATGGTACTTGTCCTTATAGCCCCGCGTAGACGCCGCTTCCTCCAAGAACAGCTCTCCCCTGGCACAAGCCAGAAGTGGTTCTTCATCTTCTGGCTTTTCTGGAAGCAGCTTTGCCCCGCCCCGACTGCACTGGTGTGACCCTTCGGACCTGACGCGGTGCGTGGGGCACAGCTGCACCGGCTGAAGCGCGTGTTTACTTTGGCATCAGCGGGGTAGACATGGTCCCCCGAGTGCAGTGTATACGGTCAGCGCAGATTGCTGGAGACCTGGATCCTGATTGCTGTCGCCAGGAGCAGTGACGAGGAGGATGCTCCTGGAAGTGGGGCACGTCGGTGAGCCCTAGCTCGTGCGGGAGGCGCAGGACGGAGCGGGAGACCAAGGAGCCCGTCAGAGGCCTGGGGACGTCCTGGAGCCCCGGCTCTCACTGTCTTTGCCTGGAGAAGCGGGAGCAGAGCAACCCTCTCTCATCGGCTCTCTGATGCCCGCCGTGAAGGCTGCCCCGAGGCTTCCCATTGGGCCCACCCTGTGTTCTGGCTTTCTCCCCGGAAGACCCAGATACTCCCGGTCCCCCTGCAGTTTCTTTTCGGCCGCAGATTGGAGGGCCAGAGGCGGATGGCTGGGACGGCGTTTCCCTGAGGCTTGGTTTTTAATTGCGCTCTGAGTCGAGTTAGTTTCTGATGGCTGTGCGGTGCTTTCTCCCCCGGCCTTCAGAGGAACTTACTGCTTCTGAAGCCCTAGGGCGCCATTTTAGCAAATTAAGAATTCAGTTCCCTCAACGATGCCCCTGTGGCCTGAAAGAGTTAATGCGAGTTTCTTCAGGGCCTTATTAATTCCTGGGGAACAGTTTATGCATTAGAGTGTAGCTTTGTATCTAGCCAGCTACACGCCCTGTGGGTTTTTCCCTGATAAAGTAGATGTGAGCCCTTGGAAACAGGTGGAGATTGAGCTGAAATCTAGGAGTCCTGCTTCACAAACGGTTAAACTGTGCGCTGTTCCCGTGAGGGAGGTGGTATTATTGTACTAATGCAGGTGAGGCAGGCTCCGACCTCAGCTCAGCGTACTCCTGTGAGACCCTGGTGGATTGGCCTCTCGGCGTTTTCCTAAAGTGGGGCTTATGCCGACACCAGAGACAGCCTAGAACAGTGGGTGAGCGCTTACGTAGGTGCTAGGGTGTGACCCAGGGCACTGACGGCTCAATTCCTGGCGTCACTACTTGATAACCATGTGACTTTAGGCAAATGGATTAATCTCTCTGATTTAATTTTTTTTTTCACCTGTAAACTGGAATAATGCTAATACCTAACTCATGACGTTGTTACTAAGAGTAACAACTCAGTCAATGTGAGCTACTATTTTTATTATTCACTAGAGGCCCGGTGCATGAACTCATGCATGGGTGGGGTCTGGCTGGCCTGCCCCGATTGGGACCAGGGCCATCGGGGGAGGGGCTGCGGGCAGTCGGCAGGCCCTGCCCCCAATTGGGGGGGTAATTAGAGGGGCAATTGGGGACGGGGAGAGCCGGGGGGAGGGGCCATGGGTTGTTGGCCAGCTGGCCCCACCCCCGATTGGGGTGTTTTGGGGCTGATTGACCACCACAGTGCACATCATAGCGACTGGTCATTTCGGACGTTCTGGTCGTTCTGGTCGTTCCATCGTTCCGGTCGCTTGGCTTCTCTGTGTGTAGATCATTATGGCTTTTGGAGCTGACCAAATGAAGGAAGTGATACAAAGTGCCCGGTGCCCTGCCTGGGACATAGGAGCCAACGCTGGGCAGAGAGGGGCTTGTGCTGTTAGTGTCACGAGCACAGGGCTCACCTGCAGAGAGCTGAGTTTAAGGTGCGGAAGCAATAAGCCACGGGTGGTGTGAATCACTGGACGCCCTGCCCCTGTGTCCCGTGTTGTTGGGCCTGTCCTGTGTCGGAATGCACTCCCCCCCGTTTTGTACTTGTCACCTGAGAGTTTGTGGCTGGCGTGGCCTTCCCTTCCTTTTTGTCCCCTAGGTCAGTGGTCGGCAAACCGCGGCTCGCGAGCCACATGCGGCTCTTTGGCCCCTTGAGTGTTCTAACGCCACTTCTTCAAAATAGACTCGCCCAGGCTGAAAACCGACTTCTGCGCATGGGCCACGAAGTTTCAATCGCACTGTACGTGTGCGCCCGCACGTGGTATTTTGTGGAAGAGCCACACTCAAGGGGCCAAAGAGCCGCATGTGGCTCGCGAGCCGCCGTTTGCCGACCACTGCCCTAGGAAGCAGCAACTTGAAGGTTAACTTTAGTTTGTGGCATTTTCTTACTTTCTCTCCCATCTTTGTGCCTCCCCCACTTTTGCTGTCTCCGTTCTGAGTCTCCCATTGCCTTCAGCTGCCCCACCATCGCCGTTTGAAAAGTCTCAGATCCCCCGGTATGTGGGTGTGTGACTGACTGGGTGGGGCTGTGGTTGTGTGATAAGAGCAGGTCCTACCCCGATTGACCGTAGCTCACTATCACTTAAGGGGAAAGTCGCTCTTGAGTTCACGCGTCTGGAAAAGAGGCCAGCTGCTCAGGCTGGAGGGGGAACGGCTGGTGGGGGCAGGGCGGGAGCGGGTGGGAAGAACTCGGGCTGCTGCAGGTCGGAACTCTGCTTCCCTCCTGGACCCGAGTGTGACTGGCCAAGATGTCCGGGTCGCAGCTGCCTTGGCGTTGTCTGGGAGGGACCAGCCTGTGGAGGCAGGTGGAGGACAGAAGGGAGGACGACGGGCAGGTGGCCTGTGCAGGTAGACCTGCCTTTGGGGCTAGAGGACAGGCATCTTAAGGAAGCACCTGTGGTGGTGGGTTTAAAGGGTTTACCCTTCGGACATTGCGGGGCTGTTGAAGTAGCAGCAGGAGGATGGAGTCAGCTTGGGCTCTTCAGCCGCCTCACATTAATGCTGCCTTTTTATGCAGCACAGCGTCGGAAGGTCATGCTGTTAGTGCTAAATGGGAGAGATGCCCCAATAATAGTGAGTTGGGCTTGGGAGGGGTCAACGGTTTTGAGTCAATGGATCAAAGGGGAAAGGAGTGAGAGACCAGCCCAGCCAGCAGATAACAGGACCTAAAAGAAGTAACAGGAGCCATGCCGTAACGGAAAGAGTGGCCATTCCGCAGTGATCTCAACAAAACAAACCCCAAGAACTGGACAAAGAGTTTGCCTGTGCCGATGCGAGCATTAGCTGCGAAGAGCATCTTCTCATCGTCCGAATGGAGACAACGTGAACCCAGTCAGAACTCCCGCTGTGACTGCAGACCCACCGAGCGCTCATCCGATACGTATACTCGTTCTCCGTTGTAGCTCACCTGGGGGACAGATTTCAGTCACCAGAAGAGTTCAGTATTCAGTCCTACTGGCTGCTATTTATTTTCTTGTAAATTATTAGGATTGAAAACATGCCATTTTGTTTTATGTAATTGACTGCTTGTAAGTTTGTTTGGCCTGAGGTGTTTTTCCTGAGTCTAGACTGTGATAAGGTCTCTGGGCTGCAAAACTGAGGGGCTTCTGCTGGCCTGCCGGGCTCTGAGGCATTAGCCCACGGCCAGGCCGCCTCTCCTAGTGATGTGCCAGCTTGTAACTCCTATAGTCATTCACCAAACCGGTCCTGCTACTTTGGCTCTGTTTCACAATGCTAAACTTCCTGTCTGTTTATTCACTCCCTACAATGGAGCATGCGTGTGGTAGTTTACTTGAAACTTTAAAAAAAATCAGTGAGACAATTATGATCAGTTTTTCCCCATGAAAAGTAAAATAACACTTTTGTTTCTGAAATATTTGACTTCAACTGGCTTTTAGTTTGGGCTTGATATTAAAAGAGAATTATGCTAGAATAAACACAATCAGTGACATCTGGTTGCTGGAAGGATCAATAATATCTGATATGGAGGTATCTATTTTGTGATAATATACCTTAGTTTTATTGGCTAAAATTAGAAGATTAAAATGAATTTGAAAGCAGCTTGGTTACTGCCTCAGCAGCAGTTATGCTGAGAGTCTGTTGCCATTATTTTTAATGGGTAGGTTTGTACTTCCATGGATTGGTTAATCTTGAAGACCAGATGGTAGTTGTATCAAAATTTTATGAAGATTTTATGTCCTGTGTTTTGCTATCAGATAAAAGCATAAGTATTTATTAACTAGGGAAGTTAAACATCGCCTCATCCCAATGAAAAAACAAGCATATAAATAAAAAGAATAAAAATTGATGAATCATTTTATTTACCTAATAATCTACTGTCATTTCTCAAAAGGAACACAAGGGGAGAAGTTAGAAAAGAAATGGACCTTAGCACTGTTGTCTTCTATGAAGAGAAAAAATAGAGAAGAGGCAGAGGAATCAGTGCAAAATAACATACTTATAAACCCAAGTGTCAGTGATTACAATAAATGTAAATAAACTAGATGTTTCAGTTAAAAGACAGAGGTGGTCAGATTAGACAAAAACACCAAATCTAATGAGGTACTAGGTTTACAAAAAGCATATCCAAAACATAAGCATACAGAAAGCAAAACAATGGGATATTATATTTCAGGTTGTTTCTAATCAAAAGGAAGCTGGTGTAACTGTATCGCCATTAGACAACATAGACATTGAGATGAAAGGCATGAGTAGAGATGAAGAACTTGCTACCCAATGGTAAAATGTTCACTTCACTCGGTGTAAGAACTTAGGTACCCACTAACATAGGTATGAGTTATATGAGCAAAGATATACAGAAACAGAAGGAAAATAGCCAAATTCACCATCTGTGGAAAGTTAACAAACCTTTTTGAATAATTGATAGAAGTAGCAGACAGGAAATTCAGAAGGATATAGACGATTTAAAGAACACAAATAGCAGTTTGACTTAGTAGACTCACAGAGCACGCTATAGACACTTTCTGTGTACCCCATTCTTTCCAAGCACTGTGGGGCATTTGACATCGATTATGTAGAGGACTCTAAAACAAGTCTCAGCAAATTTCAAATGATTGAAATCATGTAGAGTGTGTTTCCAAAACGAAGTGGAATTATGCAAAGAATCAATCAAAGATAATAGGAAAATCCCCTATGTGTGAAAATTAATAAATATACTTCCAAATATTTTACAGATTAATGAATTTTATGACAGTATTGAAAGGACAATAAAACTGTCACTTTTATTTTTTATTTATTTATTTTAATATATATTTTATTAATTTTTTTACAGAGAGGAAGGGAGAGGGAGAGGTAGAAACATCAATGAGAGAGAAACATCAATCAGCTACCTCCTGCACACCCCCTACTGGGGATGTGCCCGCAACCAAGGTACATGCCCTTGATCGGAATCGAACCTGGGACCCTTCAGTCCCGCAGGTCAACGCTCTATCCACTGAGCCAAACCAGTTAGGGCAGTGGTCGGCAAACTCATTAGTCCACAGAGCCAAATATCAACAGGACAACGATTGAAATTTCTTTTGAGAGCCAAATTTTTTAAACTTAAACTTCTTCTAACGCCACTTCTTCAAAATAGACTCGCCCAGGTCGTGGTGTTTTGTGGAAGAGCCACACTCAAGGGGCCAAAGAGCCGCATATGTCTCGAGAGCCGCAGTTTGACGACCTGGGGTTAGGGCAAAACTGTCATTTTTAACACCAAAAAAGGTTACTGTGTTGCTGAACCTAGTAACTAGATTGTCAGCATTTGGGTGTGGTTTTCTTAATGTCCAAATATTTAATACTTTTGTATTCCAGAGATCTCCAGTATTTAAACAAAATTCTCCTTTTCTTGGAGGCTAGTGATCATCTGAGTTGGATTAGGAAAGTAAATCTCTGAACTGGACGGGGAAAAGGCCGTGTCTGCTGATGGCAGGAGGGAGTGCCAGGGCCGGAGTCTGGCTTTACTGCAGCCAGGACGTGTGCGTGCAGGTCTGGTTCGCTGGCGGGGCCTGGTGTTCATTTCCCTAGAGCCCGGAGACCAGCTGAGCCTACAGGGTGACCGTGGGCCAGAGGCTTAGGGAAATGTGAGACGCAGGTTGAGGTAGACTGTTCTGCCTCCTGTTCAAATAATGGGGACGGAGGTACCCTTCGGGCCTCTTAGATGCTCAGGTTTGGGATTTCCCCACCCCTCCCATTTCCGTTTTTTGAGGAAAAGAGAGAAGAGACCTCCAGATTATTAATGATTTGGGGGATCTAGAGAAGCCTCGCCCCCCTTCTCTTTCTTTTCAGAGGGTTGAGTAGCACAAAAAGATTAAGGCGTTCACAGCTTCTCATAAGGCAAGGAGTTCTGGAAGGAGGAGAAACTAAACCGGAGCAGAGGCGTGGCTGAAGGAATGTTTTGTCCGTCATGGGTGCAGGAGGTCCAAGTGTCAGGCAGATACGTGCCTTTTTCTGGTGACCGTGTCCCAATGGCTTATTAATTGTTTTAGTTTTGTTTTTTAATCCTCATCAGAGGATATTTTTCCCATTGATTTTTAGAGAGAGTGGAAGAGAGAGGGAAAGACAGAGAGAAATGTCAATGTGAGAGAAACACATCGATTGGTTGCCTCCTTGCCCTAACCAGGGCCCAGGCCGGGGAGGAGCCTTCAATCTAGGGGTTATGTGCCCTTGATAGGAATCGAACCCGGGACCCTTTGGTCCGTAGGCTGATGCTCTATGCATGGAGCCAAACCGGCTAGGGCTGTTTTGTTTTTAATTTAATTTCCCACATTATCCCAATTTACAAGTTCCTTCGGGGCAGTTTCACTGCTTTGTATCTGCTGTTACCTTTTTGGAGTAGAGGCTGGATTTCCAAGTGATGTAAGTGATGGTACCGACAACTACAAGAACCGTTAAGTAGATTACATCCTGTTTTGTCTTCTTAAAGTGTGTGACTTAATCTTGGTTAGCTACGTATATATTTTAATGAAAATCTTCCATTTGGGGGTTATTTTGAAAATTGATGGCATTTAGAATAAACATTGATATAAACTTAGTCCACATTTAAATTTATACAATGTACAGAACATGACTTCCAATTTTTGAAATAACCATACTTAAACAAAATTGAAACAAATTAATTGGAAGTTACATTTATATTACTTATTGGAATTAATAGAACAACCCGTATTCTCTGTTTTTACTCTTGGTAAAATTAAAAAAGTAACGTCTGGCTCTTATTAGTCATGTCCCTGTGTGGAGTTTCCTTTATGGTTCACCCAGGAGTGGGCTGAGTCCCTTTCGGAGTGCCCTGCGGGGCTGCCCACCACTCCGAGGCCTATTGCACACGACGAGGCGTCCACTCTCACGCTGGAAACCACAGTAGCTAGACTGACATACACAGCCCACGGGGGTCATGGTTACAGGGACGTGCTTGTCATTGTGGGTGAGGGACCCCTCACGGTGGACTCCGTGACGCGGTGACTAGGAGAGGCTGTCGATGTGCTCGCGCATGTCCCGCGCGTCTGTGTCCACGCAGAATGCTCCCCAGAGGTGTCTGTGCCGTCCTCGTAATGACCCCGTGCACTTACTCGGAGGTGGGGACCAGACCCAGGGAGGGTGCCGCGTGCCCAAGTAACACATCTTGCGGTAGGTCTGGTTCTGAGTCAGCATTTCGGCCCACTGTCCATTTCACCAAGGTTCAGGTTTTATTTCAAGACAAAGAAACAAAAAAGACAGCTAGGGCTGTGGACAAATCAAGACAGCATGACTTCATTTTCGGTCTCGTGTTCATGTCTGGAAAGTTGAATATAAGGAAAAGGTTGTTTCTGAAATAACTTTTTTATTGGTACTACTGATCGTTCTAGAAACCAATTTTCTGAAGAAAATGTTGGTAAAGCAACATCATGAAAGTTAAAGTATAACAGTCTTTACATTTCATTTGCAAGAACTTTTTTTTTGCTTTAACAGCTCCTAAAATGAATTAATTCAAGTGATCAATATTATTGTTTTATGTATATCAATGTCACACATTTATTAAATTATGTACAGTTAATTATATTTCATTGGCAATTCATATTGACTTTATAAGTGTGGAATAGACTGTTTAGCCCTGCTAGCTAAGGCATTAACCCTTGGCCTTATTAAAAATATATCCTGAAGTGATAAGGGTAAAATATTATTGGCTATCTTATACTTATATATCTCAAAATCAAATAGAATGAAGCAAAGTTAAGGAAATTACTGGACTTAAGCTACATTTAGTTGACTACGTTAAAGAATTCTTGCTGTTTAAAATAATCCACCAGATAGCACTTACTGTATGTAAAAGTGGTTTACTTTCTATTGGAAAGCTCTAATTATATTATTATAAATAAGTTTCAGTGTATGTTCTCATTTTCTTTGATTAACCTGGGATGGCATCTATCTCACCAAATCTAGTCCTTTCTTAGTCTTGTTAGCTGATGATCCCATTGATACTATATTTTATTGAAATAATGTAGCAAGGTTTTAAAAAATTAAGTACTGAAGATTTCAGAATATCTCATGTCTAAAGATTGATTGTGAACATTCTCTGAAATTAAGGCTGAAAGTCTGTTGAATATAAATAAGGAGTTATTCACAGAGATAATGGAGTTCTTTTTAAAATATAGACATCCTCTGGTGAAAACATAGCATTCTCCATTTGTGCATTTAAGTATCAGCACTTGCACTGTGCTTCCAGGCGCTCCCCTTCTCTGCATCAGCTCCGCGGGTCGCCCGCATGCTCCTCAGCCCCCGTCCCTCCGTCCACAGGCGCCCTTCACAGAAGCCACCTGTCCCCCGGTTTGTCCATTCAGGCAGCCATCCTCACCACCTGCATTCTAAAGGCTCTGATCCTAATTTCAGAAGGTATTCCCTCCATTCTTCCGTCATCCCCACATTTGCGATCCACTGAGTCGGCTGTTTCATGCCTTCTCTCTTCTTACCTTCACATGTGGGGAGGGCAGGGCACAGCCCCAGAGTTGTCCTTCCAGAGTGAATTTGAGTCCATGATTAATTCCCTTTCTGCCTCGTTCTTCCAAGTTGAGAGACCACACAAATGTCTCGGCATTCGCGGCGTGCGTTCCTCCACCTGCCCCCCCCCCCGCCCCCGCCTGCTTCGCCTTCTCATGAGCACTGCTCTGCAGGGGCCGGCACCCCACCAGGTCAGTTTCTGACCACACACAGTGGAAAGGGGTTCGTGGCCTCGTCGTGTAGACGCGTTCCCGTGCCAGCTTCATGAGCTTTTGCTGGCTGTTCTCTGTCAGAACCCGCTAGAGAGCCACAGGGGTGTCTGTCCACACAGGGCATTTCAGAGGTGAGCCAGCAGCTGCCCCTCTCCAGTTACCTGCGCCTCTTCGGTGTTGTGGTCTGTTTTTTGTGTGTGAAATAGAGCACAAGTAAAAAGGTCCATGAAGCAGGTACGTAGTTCAGCCAGCTGTCAGAAGAACCCGTGTGTGAGCACCGTGGGGATCAGGAGGTAGGACATTGCCGGCTCCCAGAAGCCCTTGCTTTCGTTGCATCCCCCTGAGGATGAGGCAGGTGTCCCATGACTGGGCGCACGTCCCTGTGTTGTGATCACAAAGGCGGGGAGGCTGCCGCGGACTTAGCGTGTCTAAGTCTCATCACTTTACCGTCCTCGCCAATCTTTGCGTTTTAGGGACCCCCCAAAGGTTTAGTTTTCTGAAGATGGTTTTCTTTGACCAAGAAAGGAAGTGTAGACGGAATGCTGCTTCCTGTAATTGCTTGTTGTGATGTAGTCTTACTGAATGAAACCTCTTTGTTTTTTACAAACCCTGTTTCATTCTGAGGTTATTCCCTGATATTAATTTTAGAGATTCATGTCATTCCTTTATATACATGATATGTCTTTCTGTCTTTTGCACATTTCCTTTGGCAATCTGAGCTCATCAGAAAAAGACCCGCTTGACCACATTAATCTCTTTAAGTATCTCTTCCATTTCTTCCTCCTTGAAGGCATGTGATTGCCGTCGGAATGGAGTCCTTCTGAGACGCCGGCCACGCCTGTTGATGAGCCGCCGCCAGCACGGTCTGGCGGGGGCGGCATTTCACGCGTCTGTCTTTTCCTCGTGCTCCGCCTTTTTACCAGGCTTTCCCTCTGTCCTCTTTCCTCTTCTGTCCTGCCTCTGTCCACCTCTGTCCTTCCCCTCTCCTCCTCTGTCCTGAACGTGCTACAGAAACAAGCACACAAAAATAACCAGCACAGCGTCAGATTGGTAAGCAAATGGCACCGGTGCGCAGGTTACCTAGATCCGCACAGCTGCGACCCGAAGGCCGGAGGACGGCTAGCAGGTGTGAATGAGGGAAGGGCGAGGAACACATCTGAGGGCGGTCTGGTCGGCGCACGTGCCTTCTTGAAAAATGATAAAGTATGAGCTTCTCTGTTGGAGTTGTGATTGGTGATTAAACGTATCTTTTTTCCTCACTCATGCTCTCTGTCTTAGTCATGCACGGATGTATTTCTCAATTATATTTGCTTTTAAAAACTATAATTTAGTAGCACAAAGAATGTAGCATAATAGAACTTTAAACCGTTAATGATATTCATGGGTGGGTGTGTAAGCTGTTCCATTTATTTCTTGTACTGGAGTGGTGATCTTTTGACAGTTTGTCTGAATAGTGAGTTATTGTAATGACAGGATATTTGGGACAATTAGCTAACCTAATCATTGAAATGTTCTGTCAAGATTACACCGTACATTAAAGTATGACTCATAAAAAAGTTTTCCTATAAAAGCAGTTTCAGAATAGAAGCACCTGTTGTCTGGAATTACTGTGCAGCTGGACTTTTCTGCAGGACTGAGGGTTGTAGCAGCTCGGAGCATCGATATTGATTTTGAAAATTAAACCAATTGGCAGCCATCCCCTGGAGGACTTGACTTCTGAGATCTTTAAATGCACTTGCGCTGCAGTAAATAATGCACCCCAGATGGAGCCAGAATGGGGTGGGTTTTAAGCATTTAATAAAAGCATTACACATTTTAACTTCCAAATGTTCTTTTTAATTGCAGATAAAGACTAAGTAATGATGATCACAGACAGGACTGGGGCACACTCATTTCCAAGGCAGGCTTGAAACGTTAGTGCGCCCCCCTAACTATCTAAATGAGAGCCTTGGGTTAGACTGCGCCCCGGAACTCCAGGAGTTCGGGGAGTTTCCGAGGCATTACCTTGGGGATGAGGGTGTGTGTGTGTTGGGGGGAGAGGGGTGGGGGTGGTCAGACCTTGTTCCTCCCACCTTTCCAGCCAGTTCTGCCTTTCTGTTTTATGTATCCGCCGTCTATACAAAAATAACACGTAAGGTTTAATTTAAAGAAAGGTTTGACTTCCATAAAAATGGAAAGTTGAAACATTACGACAGAGGGCTGTGCTGCCGATAGTTTTCTGTCCGGAATGGCTTTCCTTCCGCCTCTGGTTCCTGTCCCCCACCCGCCCCCACCCCACCCTGTGCACGGCCTGAGCACAGCTGGCTGGTGGGAGCTGTCATCACTGCACCCCAGTGTTCTCCATCGCTGAACTCTGCAGCTTCTTCTGGGAGGGAGTGTGCGTGCAGGGGAGGGGCCTTAGCTGGCGGCCCACTTGGCACGTTTCTGCAGAATTAGCCAGGAACTCTGCCTCTTCCTTCGGCATTGCTGCTGTGTGAGGGCTGCCCGGGGCCTCCTGGCTCGGGGGCTCCTCTGAGGAGCACCACACGTGGAGGGGGCAGAGCGGGAGCGCCAGCCCTGCGGCCCTCGGGGAGCCTGGGTCCCGCAGGGGTGGGAGCCTTCCCCTCCCGGCTGCTCACCTGTGCGGTGAGGACACGGTGAGGACTTTCTCGTTTATGTTTAAGCCACGTGCTCTCCCCTCCCCCCACTTAGAATGGAGACGTGTGAACCAAGTTAGGGAAGATGGCAAATTAGGAACTAGGCTGTCAGGCTGTTGTTACTAAAGAATCACAGAAGTCTGGGCTTTCAGTTTTTAAATTTTCCATGTATTATTATGTTTTTGGTTGCTTGTGATGAATGACTCTACACCCGGCCAGAAACACGCGAATAAAACACCTTGGGTCCCTTCTCTGACGTGTCTGCTCCCAGAGCAGGGTTCCTGCCGCCCTGGTGCTGCCCGCCCAGCGCGGAGGATTCGGGCTCCCCGTCTGGACCGCCCGCCACCAGGACGCAGAGCAGACGCCCCTGCCCTCTCCCTGGAGCTTAGCAATTTCAAGGCGATACCTTTGGGCTTTGTGGGATGCTTTGGGGGCTGCTCCTACACAGGCCGTTCTGGGGGAGTCATCGTCAGGAGTTAAGCCCTGGAGATGGGGATTCTCACTGCAGTCTTGACGCTTGGGGTCTTAGGGCAAATCGAGGAAGGCTCTTTGGCGGAATGAGTCTTGAGGCTTCTGCTTGGCACCGGAATTATTGCCCTCCTTTTCAGCAACAGACCCTTGTACAAAGAAAAACTATCTTTAATTGATTTTAGAGAGAGAGAGAGGGAGAGAGAGAGGAGCATCGATGAGAGAGACATCGATTAGCTGCCTCCTGCATGCACCCCTACTGGGGATCGAACCCGCAACCCCGGTATGCGCCGACCGGGAATCTTACCCGCCACCTTCCGGTGTAGGGACGATGCTCCAGCCCACTGAGCCACATCAGCCAGGGCCACAAAGTCATCTCACAAGCAAAACCCTACAACTCTCCCTCCGTTTTTCTAAAGGCTCTGCCATTCTGCTGTCATCTTTGCAAGCCACCTAACCACAGGGACAGGAGGCCCGTGCTTCTTTACGGCCTTCCGCGTTCTCAGACCGGGGCGCCCTTTCTGTAGCACTCCGGTCACTCCTGTGGCTGTGCTGCTTTAGTGAGAGAGTGTGCGCTCCCCGGACAGGGGTCAAGTTCGCCGTGTTCAGCATTCCATTCCTCGCTCGCCGCCGCGGAGTACCTGGCACAACAGGTGCTCTGTGTACCGTCTGTTGAAATAGGAGAGGGAGGGACAGGGAGGGGGCGAAGGGTTCTGTGTGGGGGGTAAATTAGAGGGTACGTGTGGTGTCTGAAGGTGTCCAAATGGGCAGAAACACGTTTTACTTTCAATTCTCCTTTATTCGAGGCCTCCTTAGGTTTCTAGACATTCCTCAGGACAAGTAACTGTTGAGCACTGCTGATGAGACATATGAACATACGCACTGTTTATTTCTCTGTGTCTTAAAACATGTCAAGAACACGCGACAAGCCAGTGCCGACTTGGTTGTCGCAGGTGCCGTAGCCCTGGCCCGAGCCGCCGCAGCGCCAGCCCCCGGGACCGCCTGATGCGGACGCTCCCGAGCTCCTGGCTGTGGGCGCTCAGCTGCCTGGGCAGAGCCCTGGCCCGGGACTGGGAGGCTGTTCTCTGCCAGGAAAGTGTGAGGCCCCTGGGGGGTGAGGGCGGGGGCGGGGGGGGGTGGGGGCGGGGGGGGGGGGACTGAATTTGCAGAATCTCCCGGTGGGCTTGGGCCTGCCTGTGTGTCAGAGGCGGGGTTGAACACAGTAGAAGCCCGCACACTGGCTGGGAGGCCGCGGGGAGCCCTCATACAGCACGTGCCTGCAGAAACCACCTGGTGAGGTGACAGTCCGATCACAGCTGTCATCTTTCCACGTCGCTTGAGTTTTAAAGTGACCAGTTTATACTTTCAGAAATGTGATGGTGATCAACAGATAATCTTAAATATACATGGAACCCTTAAAAACATGTGCTCAGTTATCTTTGATCCTGTAGTTGTTTCTGTAGTGAAAGCATGGAACTTCAACACCTTAGTTGAACTTAGCGTTCCTTGTCTAAACACGGCGTGAGGAGTAGCTGCACTTCTCCGGCGGTGCCCACGCTCCTTGTTCTTTATTCCACTCTCAGGCCACCTACTGGTAGGTTCTTTTCTTGTCTTCCTTCCTTCCTTCCTTCCTTCCTTCCTTCCTTCCTTCCTTCCTTCCTTCCTCCCTCCCTCCCTCCCTCCCTCCCTCCCTCCCTCCCTCCCTCCCTTCTTCCCTCCCTCCCTCCCTCCCTCCCTCCCTTCCTTCCTTGGTCTTATCTCTTCTATCTCTGTGTGTCTCTTCCTTCCTCAGGTTACTCTCTTCTCTTCCATTTCCTTATCTTCTTTATTCATCCTTTCTCTGCCTTTTGTTGTTGTTAATCCTCATTTTCCATTGCTCTTCAGAGAGAGAGGAAGGAAGGGGGGGGGCAGAGAGAGAGAGAGAGAGAGAGAGAGAGAGGTCCATTGGTTGCCTCCCACAGGTCCCTGACCAACCGGGGTGGGGAGGGAACGTGCAAACCAGGTAAGTGCCCTTGACCAGGAATCACATCGAAACCCTTTGTCCACGGGCACACTCCAACCCCGGAGAAGCACTGGCCAGGGCCTTCCCTGCCTTTGAGTCATCATGTTTAAATCCACAATGGGACCATCTCATTTGCTTATTCTTAAAAAATGACGTGTAAATCTCAGTGAGCAGTTCAAACAGGGTAAGAGCGAGCCGTGCTTCCTGACGAACGACCCTGCGGCTGCCTCCTCCTCAGAGCTGTGGTGGACGCCCCCTTGGCTCATGCGAAACACATAAAGCCTTTACTGCGGACTCATTAGAGGACAGATATGTGGCATTATAACTGTCTCATGGCCAGTGAGCTGGGCAGGTTCTGATCTCAGTCCGTTAAAGACAGCCAGTGACTCTCTTTCCGGGGACTAGTCGAAGCGCTGTTCTGGTAATGGGTACTTCGGTACGCCACAGGCCCAGCCGAGCATGGCCATAAAAGTGTGTTGGATGGATCCTAGATCCGTGCCGGGAGCACATTACACTTTCAGTGGCCGTCCTCGTTGTCTCTACACTGAGGTATATCTTGGGATCACATTTTATTGCAAACTTCTCAGACCTAAAGGGTTTAAAGTTTGTTATTGCGATTTCAGAGCAGGGTTGGGAGGAAAGGAAAAGAAAAATAATTGTTTTTCCTGAGTAAAGGGACCTAGTTCTTACGATATAATTTTGATCTGAGGACTATACGAGGATAAATGACTCTTTGCTGTGGAATCTGGATCCAGTTCACCCCGGGGGGACCCTGTGTGTTCCTGAGGTGTGAGGTGGGCGGTTAAGCTTTTGTAACCCACTGGTATGTCCGCACAGCGCAGTGCACAGATGTGCGTGGGAGCTGAGTTCAGAGGCCGCCTTCCTTTACCTTCCTGTGACTCCTTCTGGAAGACTCCTTTCGGAGAGATGTAGCTAACTCCCGCTTCCCTTTCCTCATCTTGTTCATCTTAGTGGGTAGGGTTTTGGTGATTGTGCTTGAACATAAATGTATAGAGCATACAACGGCAGAAACTCGTAATTATTCCTGGATTTACTGTATCTAAGAAGTGCTGTTTTTTTCATATTTTTCTGATATCTTTATAAGCCCCGTTAGAATATTAAGGTTTAAAAATATTTTATAAAAGTATGTTTTCCCCCCCTTAGGTTTCTGAAGAAATATACAAGATTTAAAATTTATTAATTTTAGAAAATAAAATATTTGCATTTATTTTTAAGCTAACACTCTGCAGTGGGAAACAGTATTGAAACATGTAATTAAAGAAAACAATGTTTATTGAGAATTATATGAATATACTGTATAACCAGTTTTCTTCCTAGAAGACATTTTCATGTAATATACCATCTAAAAGGTACTTTTTGGGACTATTCATAGTTTATATATTTTTTATAGCTTTCCATGAAACTTTCACTAGACTTTTAAGAAAAAAACTTGGATAATTTTAGGAAGTAAACATTTGTATCTCATTTCAGTGAAATTTGTTAAGTTTTTTTTTATTTACAATAATACAGCTGAAATTAATACAGACTAATATTAAACAAATTGTAATTAAAAAAGAAAAAAGGATAAAGATAAATAGGAATAATAAAACTTAAAAGAAATCATTTATTTTTGAAATATTGTAGATTCACATGCTGTTTTAAGAAATAATACAAATAGTCCTAACTGGTATGGCTCAGTGGATAGAGCATCACCCTGCAGACTCAAGGGTTCTAGGTTCGATTCCGGTCAAGGGCATGTACCTTGGTTGCGGGCACATCCCAGTAGAGGGTGTGCAGGAGGCAGCTGATCGATGTTTCTCTCTCATCGATGTTTCTAACTCTCTCCCCCTCTCCCTTCCTCTCTGTAAAAAAAATCAATATCAATAAAATATGTCTTTTTTTTCTTCTTAAAAAAAGAAATAATACAAATAGATCCTCTGCTCCTTTTACCAAGTTGACCCCAATGGTGACATCTTGACAACAGTAGAACAATATCATATCCAGGATGTTGACACTGATACAGTCAAGATACAGGTCAAGACACAGAACTTTCCCACCACAAGGATCCCTCCTGGTACCCTTTTATGACCACACCCCTGTTCTTCCTGCTGTCCTCAGCACCAATCCTGGCAACTACTAGCTTGTTATTCACGTATATAACTTTACCATCTCAAGAATGGTGTGAGCGGAGTCAAACACTGTGTCACCTTCGGGATGGCCTTTCCTCCCTTGGGGTGACTCTGGAGATTCGCGCAGACGGTGTGTGTATGGATAGTACTTTAAAGACAATTGTTGAGTGGCTGTGCACGATGTCATTGTGCCACAGCTTGTTTAACCATCAGGGACCTCTGGGTGCTATTGCAACCGGAGGCTGTTGCTTCAAAACTCTCAGGAGTCCCCACTAGGGAGAGTGAGCATGAGTGTACACTGGTGTTTCCCAGGGACGCTGAAGAGCAGATGGTTTTTTCTCTTCTCGCTTTATATTTCTCTGTGTTTTCTCTTACACTGAAAAGGTTGGTTCTCTGGTAACATTACTTAATTACTTATTTGTTTTATCCTACAATATACAAAAATGTTTTAAAACTACAGGATTAATATTATTAAAAATAAAGCTACCTAATAAAGTTCAAGATTTTTTTCTTAAGGGAGGAGTCCTTTCAGTAAATATTATGAAGGAATATACGGGTACAGGGTACTGAGTTTGAAAATCTTTTAAACAGTTCTTTTGACAGTGTAGATATTTTACCGATTTGATACAAATGTTAGTTTATTTCTATTTCTTTACATTCTCCATTTAATTTGCTCTTTCTGTATCTGTATGTGTACTTATATACATATGTACATATCTATGCATATATGGATATGTACACACGCATGAATACCTTTTTAGGTTCAAAAGTAAAATTTAAATAAAAACTTATCTTTAAAGAAGTCTCACTTATATCGCTAACCCCTTCACTCCTTCCCAGTATCCTCCCATTTTTATTAGTTTTTTTGTAAAAATAAGTATATACATGTTTATAGTTATTTTTAAAAATATATATATTTTATTGATTTTTTTTTTTTTTTTTTTTTTACAGAGAGGAAGGGAGAGGGATAGAGAGTTAGGAACATCGATGAGAGAGAAACATCAATCAGCTGCCTCCTGAACACCCCCTACTGGGGATGTGCCCGCAACCAAGGTACATGCCCTTGACTGGAATCGAACCTGGGACCCTTCAGTCCACAGGCTGATGCTCTATCCACTGAGCCAAACTGGTCAGGGCTGTTTATTGTTCTTTCTCTTTCTCATATAAAAGGTGGCATTCTATATTCTCTGTCCTTCACCTTGCAGTTTTTATCTCACACTACATCCTGGAGATAGTTCGTAACAGTACATAGAGATGGCCCTCACTCCTTTTTATAGCTACATAAGTACTGGGTAATTTTGCATGTGGAATTTTATTAGATGTTACAAGATTCCCTATTACAAGGATTTTATTTTGTACTTTTATGAACAGTGTTTATAATTTTCAGGTTTTTTTCTCAGCCAGATAGGTGAGAAGTTGTGTCTTAGTGCGACTGTGATTTACATTTCCCTTAGGAGTGTAGTTGAGCATCTTCTAAAACATTGAAGGTCTTTCTTTTCTGTCAGCTGTTGGTTTATGTCTTTGCCTATTTGCCTATCAAGATTTTTGTATTTGTCTGACTTTTTCAAGAGAAAGGAAGATTATCTCCTTGCTAGACGAATGTGAATATTATATACCAGTTTGCCATTTGTCTTATCATTTTCTTCGGATGTAGCAGTTCTAAAAAGTATCTTGTTTATAGCTGTGGCTTCACATGATCGAGATCTTTATGCCGGCGTCCTACGTCAGCGGGTGGAGCGGCGAGGAAGTGCTTTCGTGGCTGCATTCTCCCGCCGCGCCTTCGCTGGGCTGTGCTTGGAGCCCGCGCCGCCAGCCGTGCGTTATTCAGGCCCCGTGTTGGCTCATTCTCACCATTTATCAGGAAACCACGGAATGCCTCCTCTGGCGTTTGGTCTGTCCTGAACGTGTGCTTTGTGAAGCAGTTGCCTAGTGATGTTAATGCTCTCTGTGGAACTGCATCCATGCCCTTCCCCCTGTGTATGTGGAATTATCCTCTAGTCTGTGTTTCAGGGTCCTTGTGGAGATCGGGGGGTACAGCCTCTTTCTGCAGGGGCCAGAAGTAAATACGTTATGCTTTGCAGGCCAGGTAGTCCGTGACACAATTGCTCAGATTTGTTGTTGCCATGTAGAAGCAGCCATCGGCAATGTGGAAGTGAACGACATGGCTGTGTTCACGTGAGATTTTGTTTGCAAAAACAGGCAACGGGAGAAGCGTGGGCAGGTCTGGCCCGTGGGCTCTCGGCCGCCGAACCCCGGGGTGGACCATTCTAATTTAACGCCACTTCCACCTGTTAGCTGCTCCCCTCCTGCCGTCACGTCCAGTGAGCTCACACCAGTTGCCATAACTGGAAAGTCAGCTCACAGCCAGGGACTGCCAGGGAAGTCATTTTATTGTTTGGATGATGGCGATGATTAGCTTTTATTGTGTTTTTGATATAAACTATTATTACAGCACTAAATAAATATAGAGGAAAGTGTTTTTCTTAGAAAATTAGAACCACCAGAGCATGCTAGACTTCCTGTTTATTGGCTGCTGCCGCCGCCCCTGGTGCGCCCTTGGAGGAGGGACCTAGCAGGAAGGCCATTAGACAGTGGGTGCCATGGCGTTCAGAGCCCTCGTTGCTGTCGGAGAGAAAATGATCTGCAAAAGGACAGAGTCTGCCGCATGTTTGCACGATTATTCCTGTCCTCAATTCAGAGTAAAGCAAATCTGAACCAGACAAAATATGTAAAAACGTAGTTAAATATTATTGTCAGTTACAGAAGGCCTGCTCATTTCTAGGCATTACAAAGAGAAGAAAGTGTTCTTAAGCTTCTTATAATTTTGTTAATAGGTTTCAGCGAGAGGAAGTGGGGAGAGAGAAACATTGAGTGCTGGCTTTCCCCACTCGCCCCAGCCACAGGGGATCCAGCTGCAACCTGGGCGTGTGCCCTGACCGGGAATCAACCTGCCATTCCTCGGTGTCCAGGATGACACTCACCACTGAGCCACACCGGCTAGGGCCAGCTTCTCCGCTTTTTAAAGACGGTGCCTTCTGCGCACCTGCAATTGACATAGAAGATATTTGTCCTCTGGTTCGGCTACTGTTTAAGTGAACATTAAAAATACACAACCTGTCGTCCAGCTCACTTTGGTGGGAAACATTTATTCGGTTCCAAATTTTGTCAGAGGGATTGCAAATCCAATATTTCTTACTACCATATTTCCGCCTGATTTTCATGGAATTGGACAAGAGCAGTCAGTATAGGATAGAGGAGGTTGATAACTTGAGATTTAAAATTGGCCTGGCCCTGGCTGGGTGGCCAGTTGGTTAGCTGGATGGTCATCCCGTGCACCATTTTGTTTCGGGTTCGATCCCCAGGTTAGGGTGCACACAGGAGGCAACTGATCACTGATCATTCTCATATTGATGTTTCTCTCTCTCCTCCTTCCTCTGTCTCTAAAAATATCAATTAAAACATATCCTCAGATGAGTATTAAAAAAATCAATGGGCCCTAGCCGGTTTTGCTCAGTGGATAGAGCATCGGCCTGCGGACTGAAGGGTCCCAGGTTCAGTTCCGGTCAAGGGCATGTACCTTGGTTGCGAGCACATCCCCAGTAGGGGGTGTGCAGGAGGCAGCTGATCGATGTTTCTCTCTCATCGATGTTTCTAACTCTCTATCCCTCTCCCTCCTCTCTGTAAAAAATCAATAAAATATATTTAAAAAATCCATGGGAAAACCCAAACAAAAACAATGATGACGGCAGAGTTGAAGGGTAACCAGTGACAGCAGAGTGGCTGACTGCAAACTCCTAGATGTGAGAGGCTGTTAGTTGAACTTAAACCTCACGCCGTTTGGACCTCTCCACACCCATCTTCCTCCTCGTTATTATTCCTGTTTTAGGAGTGAGAGGTGCCTGAGGGGACGCGGCGTCTCCTCTCAGCAAACAGAATCTTAGCGCCGTGTGAGCCCTCTCTGGGCGGTTATGAGACAGTCAATGTAGAGCACTTAGAACAGTGCTTCACACATGGATAGTAAGAGCTGAATAAAATTAGCTGGTACGCATAAAATTTGATTGCTATTAAATAATAGAAATATTGCCCCTGGTTTTCTTTATTTTATATGCACGTATATAAGTAGAGAAGTCTCTGTAATTCTATGAAATTGTGTTGCCCAAATTCTTATATTTCATTGAATTGTGCTTCTTCCTGCTGCCTCATTTAATAACGCAAGTAGAATTTTATTGAAAAAGGGTATGCTTATTTAATAGTGTACATATTGTCTATGCTGCTTTCACTCTACAATGACAGAGTTGGGAAGATACGGCAGATTATATGGCCTGCAAAACCAAAAATACCTACTATCTGGGTGTTACGGGAAAAGCTTGCCAACCGCTGATGTGTAGGGTCTGCTGGTCCAGAGTCGAAGTAAATAGAAGTGTTCAGGTACAGAACAGCTTTCTGAAACCAGCATCTACTATTCACTTCTTTTACATCTCATGTTGGAGCAAGTCAAACAGGAGAGAACAAAAGATTTCAGGTTTCCATTTATGTTGCTACCAAAGAGCCGATTTTGAAGAACTGTAAATGGATAAAACATGACCAGTTGCAGTAAACTATGTGAATTAATTTAAAAGTTTGATTTGTTATTTTTCCTAATAAATGAAAAACGAAGCCCATAAAATTTGTGTACATTTCCTTTCACTTATGAAGACTACGTCCTTGTTCCCATGTGTGAATGCGGCAGTCAGTTTCCTTTCATCAGGAGGCGCTTCGGGCCGCCCTGTGCCTCGTGGGCTCACGCGCTCCAGGCCCGGCCTCCGTGGTTTCACCTCCATCTGCGCAGGCTGCATGTCATGCCCCCGTGAAAGGACTTCAACCCCAGTCGTTGTTCTAAAAGGTATCGTGACTCTTGTCCGAATCATGTATTCAGAGCCGTAATAAATAGGATGAACATAGGCCTCAGGTAAAATTTGAATGTAGACCTGATTTTAAATTGAAACATGTGTATGACTTTAGAGAGTTTGGTTTTGATCGTGTCATCGTGAATGTTTCAGAAGTGAATCTGGGTCTGGCCAGGTGGCTCGGTTGGAAGCGTCCCGTACACCCAAAGGTTGTGGGTTCGATCCCCAGTCGGGATGAGTACGGGAGGCACCCGTCAATGTTCCTCTCTCTCCCGCACTTCCCGCCCCCTTCCTCTCTCCAAGCATCAATGTTCCTCTCTCTCCCGCACTTCCCGCCCCCTTCCTCTCTCCAAGCATCAATGTTCCTCTCTCTCCCGCAATTCCCGCCCCCTTCCTCTCTCCAAGCATCAATGTTCCTCTCTCTCCCCTCTCCCGCCCCCTTCCTCTCTCCAAGCATCAATGTTCCTCTCTCTCCCGCAATTCCCGCCCCCTTCCTCTCTCCAAGCATCAATGTTCCTCTCTCTCCCCTCTCCCGTCCCCTTCCTCTCTCCAAGCATCGATGTTCCTCTCTCTCCCCTCTCCCGCCCCCTTCCTCTCTCCGAGCATCAATGTTCCTCTCTCTCCCGCACTTCCCGCCCCCTTCCTCTCTCCAAGCATCAATGTTCCTCTCTCTCCCGCACTTCCCGCCCCCTTCCTCTCTCCGAGCATCAATGTTCCTCTCTCTCCCCTCTCCCGCCCCCTTCCTCTCTCCAAGCACGTCGTCTCGTCAGGCTGTAAAAGAAGAGAATCTGCTTCGTGAGCCTGGGTTTCAGAGCAGGCTCCTCACTGGCAGGGGCATATCAGACAAGTGGTGTTTTCAGACAGGCAGGCAGATGGCTCCTCTTCTTCAGCACAGGGTGTGCCACCAGGGAGACGGCCCCCAAATGTTAACCCCGGAGGGAGGGGGAGACTCTGTCAGCTGTTCTTCACAAGCCTGCCGCTCGGCTTCGGATGATGGGGGAGGTCATCTCGTCCTCGGAAAAGTGTGCAGCCTGTCCTCTCCGTGAAACAGTGGAGGCGATGGGATTGCGCCAAGGCGGGACCCTCCTCAGGCTGACATTTCTGGGACAGTGTGGCAGGCTGCTCGGGCCCGATAGACCGCTTCCCGAGTCCCGTGCAGACGCCCGTGGGGATGACACACACACAGGCAGTCGCATTCGAAAGCAAAGGCCAGCTGCTCTGGCTGGAAGCTTCCTAAACGGGGCTGGTGGAACGGATCGGTACTCGTTTTGGACTCAACAGCACATGTTCTGCTTCAGAACTAGAACGGGGCAGTGGCTTCACAGAAAGTAGGACACAGTTAAAAACTCATTTGCACAGCACGCCCAACTTCCGGAAGCACGTGGGTGTGCCGAGGGGCAACAATCGACGTTGGCAGCCTGGAGCCACTCCAACCGGCGTCCTCGTCCTGCCCTTCCCCCAGCCCCACTAGTTCCTCTCTGCTTTCTGTTCACGCCCATCTAAAAACGGTAGCTCCCAACATGCACCAGCAGCAGGAGCTGGGGGGGGGGGGGGGGGCGGCGGTGAGGGTGCCCCGCTCTTCCGGATGCATGTCAGTTAAAGAAAAGCTTTACACATAGAGCTGTGGGTGCCCGTGTGTTTCGTGTGTTACATGTGGTGCGTGTGACAGCTGACAGGAGTCCCTGGACTATCAGAGCAAGAAGAGCTCTACCCTATCCACACGCTCCGCTGAGAAGGACGGCTGTCGCCTTACCAGTCCGCTGAACGTCTGAGTCCAGGTCCCAGCCCGAGAGGGGGAGCCGCAGGTCTTTGTGGCCACCGAGGAGCCGGAGGGCATGCTCTCCTTCTGTGCAGGATGCTCCCGTCAAAGGGAGGACACCCAGAGGCCGCGCGGGGCTTTGGGGAACATTCCGGAATGCCGGGAAAAGGAAAGAATGACTGTGACCATGTGGTGCATCTCTCTGGAAACGGTTACATGTAAGATACACATTTAGTATAAATGTACAGTACATTTAGTATGAATCTCTGGTGTCTTAAAAAAAACAAACACCTAGCCTCTTGTGAAATGGAAACTAGAGAGCCTTTTATAGAGGAGCAGGAGGAGATGAAAGGAGGGATGTAAAAAATCTGGTTGAAATAAAAGAATGCAAGGAAACAAAGATCGCAGTGATTTAAAATCTATATTAAAGCAATCAAAAGACGACATGACACTCAAAATAATAAACTAAAAGGAAGAATAATATGGATGACAAACTGGAGAACTCTCCAGAATGCAGAGAAAAAAAAGGACAAAGATATGCAGATATGAAAAGTAGATGTGGAGGACAGATAACAGTTCTTCAACCCCAAAGCAGAAATCAGGGAAATCGTGATTGAACTTTTCTGTGCCAGAGAAGAGTGTGAGTAAATAGCAAAAGGGCCCCCTGAGAACCAGCTCAACGTTATGAAGAAAGGTTCCTACTTAGACTTATCCTGGCAAAATATTTGAATTTTAAGGATAAAACAAGCCCAGGAGATTAAAGCAGGTTACCTACAAAGCAACACAAATTAGGTTTCTCTCAGGTATCTTGTCTACTAAATGTCAGGAGTCTAAGTCTGTGACCCAGTAACTATATTCAGTTCAGGTGTAAATATAAAACCCAATGACTGTTTTCAGATGTAAAACAAGAGCATTCATGTTCTAGCCCTTACAAAGCTGCTTAAATATTCCACCCGTGGAGGAGACCCTTGGACTTTGCTTGTCCCTGCCTTGGGAGAGCATGGTGGTGGTCGCCGCCTGCCCGTTGGGAGGTGGGATACATTTAGGCTTCATGTCCTAAGGTAGGTGGTTAGCAGCACAGGCTGCGAGGCAAGTCCTCCCACCTGGCCGGGAAAGTGGGCCATCCGAAGGAAAATGTCGCCCCGTTTCAGTTAGAGAATTAAAACCCACCAACCAAACCCACAGCTAAAACAATCCAACTGCGTTTCCTTTATAAAACCTACATTTCAAATAAAGTAACTCAGGCTTAAAGGAGAGAAATTGGTAAATGAAGCACAGTACGAGTTCTATTATTACTATAAGACAAAGCATTAAAACGGGACAAAAGGATCATGAAGAGGAAAGGTATAAGAAAGTTATTAAAGACAAAAATATGCACTAGAAAACAATAACAGGGCAATGGATCAATTTAAGTATTATGGCTTTGGAGGAAAAACCTCTAATATCTTGAGTAAGGCTTTAGGTAGCCTGAGATGAAACAAAACATGAAAAATGAGGACTGAAAAGGGAAATTAAGAAAATCTGTGTTTTTATTTTATATGCCTACATATTCTTAAATTTGAAACCCCAATTAAGTGGATTCTTTCCTCGGAAAATATAAATCACCCCCGTTGACTTAAGTGGAGAGAGTAGGATAGCGATGTTAACAGCAGAAAGGGCGGGCGCTGAAGGGCGAGCAGCACCCCTCCTGTACACACATGCCACGTCAGCTCGTCAGTCCTGTGAACGGGCCATCTGGGGAGGGGTCCCCCGGCAGTCCAGCCTTCAGGTGACCGGGGGGGGGGGGGGGGGGGGGGGGGCGCGCCTTGCCTGCAGCCGCACCAGGATCACGAAGCCAAAAGCCCAGAGCTGAGCTGCTCTTGAATGCCTGATCCACAGAAACTAACGTTGACTGTGGTTTGAAGCCAACATGGAGCTAATTTGTTATGTAGAAATAGGTAATTGATCAGAGAGATTCCTCAATAAATGGCACTGGGGCATCCAGCCAGTATTTGGGGGAAAGATATGTTGGATTCTTTCTGTATTCCTTTTGTCAAGAAAACTCCAGATGAATTAAAGATTTAAATGTAAAAATAAAACCATTAGTGTATGTAGAATAAAATAAAGCTGAGTGTTTTTATACCTGTGGAGTGGGAAGGACTGCCTAATTATGAATACAGGCCTTTTTAAAACTTCTGTTTGATTTTCACCTTTTCTGTGAGTGTAAGTGGCTGTAATAATCAGGAAAAAATGTCCTTAAAAGAAACTGATGTTTACCTTGTAGCGTGGCTTATAATGATATGTAAAAAGATGCAGAGTTTGTTACTAGGTCAGTGGGTACCAGTGGCAGTATCATAAAGATGTTAATGTGTACTTAATGGAAATGGCATGTAGGTGGTGGCAAAACTGACCCAGGCGACAGGAGACCATTGCTAGTGTTTCATGATATAATTGTCTTAAAGCTGTTAAATGGTTCACGGTGATCAAAGGCATGAAATCTTTCTATCCTACAAATAATGTTTTAAGAGAAAAAAACTGAGTTTTAAATACCTCAATGTTGAAGTGTCTGTAGAATGACAGTTAGGGATTCAGGCCTGGAGTATGTGTTTAGGAGTTCGCAACTTAACATGGCTAACTTGGCTGTTGTATCATTTGGGATTATATTCAGCTGCAAATAACAGATAATTAAGTGCTTAATCAAGTAATTTAAAGAGAGTAAGGTTGACATTTAATTGTAACTTTTTTCCCTTTTTTTAAGTTGATTTCAGAGAGAGAGGAAGGGAGAGGGAGAGAGAGAGAAACATCAGTGATGAGGGAGACTCATCAATCAGCGGCCTCCTGCATGCCCCCTAGTGGTGATCGGGCCCACAACCCTGGGCATGTGCCTTGACCGGGAATCCTTCAGTTACCTCTGGTTCATAGGTTGCTGCTCAACCACTGAGCCCCGTGGCCGGGCATCATTTTAAGGACAGGTGTGGTAGTTTTGTTACGTGCCACGAAGGAGCCAGGCTTTCTTCCTGATCTGTTTTGCGTCGTGGTAAGTAGGTGGCGGCTGCACCTCCAGCAGTTGCACCTGAGATCCCGGCGGCCAGAGGAGGAGGTGTTCCAGTGGGGTTGTCTCTGTCAGGAAAAACCAGTAGCGTTTCCAGAAACCTCACTCGTTAGACTTTCGTGCACACGTCACCGGCCAGAGCTGTGTCACAGAGCCATCTGTAACGGCAGGGAAAGCTGAGAAGTCCAGCTTTTGTTCTGTGTTTTCGAACCGGAGCACGATGCTCTTCGAAACACAGCCCGGGTCCCGTGACTAGAGGAGAGGCTGGGCTTGGTGCGGCGCGTGCGGCGCTACTTGCTTATGGTGGTGACTGAAGGCGGGAGTGTGCCCGGCTCCTCCGAGGGAGTGCACAGTCAGAGGAGGGAGTGCACAGTCAGAGGAGGGAGTGCACAGTCAGAGGAGGGAGTGCACAGTCAGAGGAGGGAGTGCACAGTCAGAGGAGGGAGTGCACAGTCAGAGGAGGGAGTGCACAGTCAGAGGAGGGAGTGCACAGTCAGAGGAGGGGAGGGAGTGCGCAGTCAGAGGAGGGAGTGCGCAGTCAGAGGAGGGAGTGCGCAGTCAGAGGAGGGAGTGCGCAGTCAGAGGAGGGAGTGCGCAGTCAGAGGAGGGAGTGCGCAGTCAGAGGAGGGAGTGCGCAGTCAGAGGAGGGAGTGCGCAGTCAGAGGAGGGAGTGCGCAGTCAGAGGAGGGAGTGCGCAGTCAGAGGAGGGAGTGCGCAGTCAGAGGAGGGAGTGCGCAGTCAGAGGAGGGAGTGCGCAGTCAGAGGAGGGAGTGCGCAGTCAGAGGAGGGAGTGCGCAGTCAGAGGAGGGAGTGCGCAGTCAGAGGAGGGAGTGCGCAGTCAGAGGAGGGAGTGCGCAGTCACAGGAGGGAGTGCGCAGTCACAGGAGGGAGTGCGCAGTCACAGGAGGGAGTGCGCAGTCACAGGAGGGAGTGCGCAGTCACAGGAGGGAGTGCGCAGTGAGTGCGCAGTCACAGGAGGGAGTGCGCAGTCAGAGGAGGGAGTGCGCAGTCAGAGGAGGGAGTGCACAGTCAGAGGAGGGAGTGCGCAGTCAGAGGAGGGAGTGCGCAGTCAGAGGAGGGAGTGCACAGTCAGAGGAGGGAGTGCACAGTCAGAGGAGGGAGTGCACAGTCAGAGGAGGGAGTGCACAGTCAGAGGAGGGAGTGTACAGTCACAGGAGGGAGTGCACAGTCACAGGAGGGAGTGCACAGTCAGGAGGGAGTGCACAGTCAGAGGAGGGAGTGCACAGTCAGAGGAGGGAGTGCACAGTCAGAGGAGGGAGTGCACAGTCAGAGGAGGGAGTGCACAGTCAGAGGAGGGAGTGTACAGTCAGAGGAGGGAGTGCACAGTCAGAGGAGGGAGTGTACAGTCAGAGGAGGGAGTGCACAGTCAGGAGGGAGTGCACAGTCAGAGGAGGGAGTGCACAGTCAGAGGAGGGAGTGCACAGTCAGAGGAGGGAGTGCACAGTCAGAGGAGGGAATCCAGAAGGAACCCAGGGAGCTCAGAGTCGAAGGGACTCAGGGCCATGTTCTCAGAGGACCCTAGGGAGAGTGGCCCTGAGCCGAGGGAGGGTGTGGGTGACGCAGCCCAGGCCAAGGGAGCAGGGCAGAGCTCAGGGCGCCAGGTGCCGGGGGCTCACCCGGAGGCTCACACACGAAGCCGCTGGTGACCTCAGGAAGCCTTGTCAGCGGTGGCCGCGGGCCGTGGCGTGAAGCGGGGCTAGGGCAGACCGTGAGAGGGAATGACCCAAGGCTAACCCACTGTAAGCGAACCGGGGGGCAGGCCAAGGGGTGATGGAGGGCGATGGGGGCTCCAGAAGAGGGGTGCCGAGCATGGTTGCACGCTGCAGATGTTTGAGGAGGGAGGTTGGAGGAGGGTTCTATTTCCCAAGGGAGGTGGAAGGCGCTGAGACCCAGCCCAGGGAAGGAGAAGCTACCGTCCTGTGCGTTACCGAGCCCTGGCAGACCGGAGCCTGCAGGGGGCAGAGACCACTGGCCGGTGTTTTAGGGAGCCGCGCCCGCGGTCAGGAGGCTGCGTTGGGAGCCGGTGGTGGTCAGAGAACTGGGTGGAACTGAGCCCGCAGTACCAATCTGAGTGCCCTCATCTCACACAGAAACGGAGAACCTCTCGTGGGCAGTTTGGGGTGACACCTACAAACGTTTTACACAAAGCAGTTAAAGCGGGTGTCGTTTCGTCTCTAAAACAAGTCGTTTATAATAACTGACATTTATGAGGGCCTACTCTGTCCCAGACAAAAAGTTACTATTCACAAGAAGAACCTGTGCGGCGGGATCGCTATTGTGCCCGTTTTAAAGGCGACACAACCTCGGCTCAGGTCACTGACAGAGGCGTCCTGGCTCCCCCGGCTGTGAGTGGGAACCCCAGGGTTTGAACGGCTCTCCTGGACTCCAGGGCGGGGTTAGTGCCTGCTCCGTGTGCACGGAACCATAGGAAACTGCCTGTCAGTGGGTGTGGAAATGGTAAAAGATGGTCAGTTTTATAGTTTAACCTAATTTACGTACCGAAATAATCGCCACGGTGACCGGACCACTTTGGGCCAGGCTTTGCCCTAAGTGTTTTAATTGCCATCATCTGTTGTAACATTTTGAAAGATTTACAGTCTCAGTTATCCTGATTTTTAAGTCATCACATAATGCTAATTTTTGAATAATACTGGCGTACTTAGTTTATCTATTTTAAATGAGTACATTTTGGCAGCGACGCTGTCTTTTCCTCACTGTATTGACAAATCATATTTTGTGGGGGGGACTGCTGGGAATATTGGAAAAAATATAGAAGAAAACAAACAATGAAAATCTGTTTCTCACAACATGAATACAACACAAAAACAAACTAAATTGGAATAGTTGTAAGCCTGCTTATTTGGAACGCATTTTTATTATCTACCTATTATATATAATATACTTATTATATATGCATATATAATCATGGTAAGCCAAAACATATGATAAATATCAGTTTCTTTTAAGAATACTTTTTCTGATATTCAAGCAATCATAGAAAAGTTGAAAGTCAAATATATGTATACAACTATATTATGTAACCCAAAATATACATATATTTGATCAACTCCATGTACTATATTGCATTTTTCACAGCATCTGAGTCAGTGAGTGGTAGTTGCTCAGAAATGTGGGCAGGTCTTCATCCCGTGGCTTCCGTCTCCTGTGAGTTGACTCACGATTCTCTTCCATTCACAAAGCTGCTTTTGAGTGAAGGGAAGGAATTCCTTCTGATCGTCCCACTTCGCCTCCAACTTGTGAACACCCACAGGTACAGGTCAGTGATATTAATTAAAAGTAAATCACGCTCTCACTTTACTAATAAAGTATTAGTTATTAAATTATGTTCTTAGAAGTCCGTTACAAACTTCTTATACTTCATTTAAGATTATGAGCTTAGGAATTGGATTTTTTTCCCAATTAAAAAGTCCTCGTTAAGAGAATCAAAGCGAGGCCGGTGGGAGTGTTTGCTTGGGGAGGCTGCGTGGCCATCTGCTGGCCTCCGCGTGGTCGCTTCGAGGGCACGCCTGTTCGGAACACTGGAAGAGTGTCTCTGATTTTACTCTCTCTGTGCAGGACCTGATCTTAAACTGTGTAGCCTTGGCTTTTTGTGTGTGTGTAACTTTTAGTTCAGGTACAAGAATTCTTTTAAAAAGGCATAGACAATTAATTATGTGACTGAGAAAAATAATTTCCCCCGAGTTAATTGCACAGATTACCATAGCCCTAAAAGGTTAATGACTGTCAAACATCCGTGATGCATGGAGACTATTAAATGCTAGTACCACGTGAATAATTTAAGTAAGTGGACTAGTCCTTCGTGGACAAATGGTGTTGTCCGAAGGACAACAGTGCACAGTGCCCTTTTTCAGTTTAAGGAAACATTTTTAAAAACTCAATCTCATGAGCGGTGATAGATTCTTATACTCAAAAATATAAGATGTTAAAATAGTCTTTATTTCAAAAGGTAACTATATTACCCACACTGTGCCTTATGTAACTACTGAGTTATTACTTGAAGTTTATAAATAAAATTTTTATATTTTATGCAGACTTAGCTTAAGCCTTAAAGAATTAGATAAAATGCATGCACACTTATCACTGGATATCTGAAATAAAGCTTCTTTTATAGCTAGCTATTCATGGAAGAAAACTTGGATATTTTATTGTTAATATTTTCATTTTATTTTAAAATGCCAAAGTTTAATTTATTATGTATTTCTTAAACTTTGTCTTTTAATTTTTCCCTTCATGTTGTGCTTTTTAGTGTTTTATAGCCAGTAGCAGGTTCCAAAGTAGTTAACTGGAATATACTTTTATTTTCAATAGAAATATATTCTGAAGGACAGACTGAAAAATACTAATTCTTTTTTTTAATATATATTTTTTATTGATTTCAGAGAGGAAGGAAGGTTGCCTCCTGCACACCCCCTACTGGGGATGGAGCCCACAACCAGGGAATGTACCCTGACCAGAAATTGAACCATGACCTCCTGGCTCTTAGGTTGACGCTCAAACACTGAGCCATGCCGACCAGGCAAGAATACTAATAGTTTTAAGAAATGCTTTCCCTAAAAGGTTTCAGTTGTTGAATAAATGGTAAAGACTGCATACTATATCCTCTCCTTAGAATAGTCACATTAACATATTGAAGGATCTAAGAAAATCTATTCGAGCAAATAAATAAACTAACTTACACATTGTCTAATCCCATGTTTCCTAAACTTGTTTGATGACAGAGACTCTCACTTCCACCCACGGACATCCTGAGCACGCCCTGGGACCTTCTGGTCCACGCCGTCAGTTCGTGATCTGCTTTTACAAGCTTTAGCTCTCCTTCCCAAATCTTACTCTTCGACATTCAAATGTAGCCGGTGTGTTCTCTGCTATACCTATATCTCTATGTGCACATGTTCTCTGCTACACCTATATCTCTATGTGCACATATAAACACACCTGTATAAACAGATATACCCACTTCTACATGAGTATGTAGATATACACACACGCATGCACACATATTTAATTTATTCACTACGCTACCTGCAGTGTGTGGCAGAGAGTAGATCAGAAAATATTTGTTGGCTAAATAGATGAGAAATGTTACCACTCTATGGCATATTCCCACCTGCCTTCCTCAAGGTGCAGAAAAACCGCATCACCAGGCTTAACAAGATGTGACATTCTCAAATACGAAGATGGATGGTATCTTTCTAGGACACTTGAAACATTGAAGACAAACTAAATTATTTTCCATATCATTTCCATGTCGTGTCAAAAAAAAAAAAAAAAAAAGCACTGGATTTTAGGTCCCGACACCCAGACTGAGGTCTAAGTTCTACCCTTTTCCACTCAGGTTATCTTAGGCAAGATGCGAATTTTCCTAAGCCTTAGTTTTTCTCCTCTGTGAAGGAAGATAATACTTTATAGGATCACATAATACCTGGAATGTGTCAAAACTTATTTTAATGAATTGGAAATAATGCTATGAATGTTTACCTATCCTGAATGGGCTAAGTCTCTGTTAAAAAACATGATTCACTTCAATTTTTCCATTCCATATGTATGTTGGATGAGAAGACGTCTATTTTTAAATTTTTAATGAAGATGCTCACTTTTTAAAACTACAAACATAGAAATATATTTTTCTTGTTATTGAAGAATAATGAATGGACTTTTCCCCTCCCTATTCATGATTAAAAACTTCCATCCTTCCCCTAAAACTCCTGAAAACTAAAAGTTCCTGAGGAGCATCTTCATGCGTCAGCCTTTGCCCGGAACGCTCTCCGTCCCGACACCCAACAACTGTCTGTGTGTGTCTCGCTGTCCCTGCCTCTTCCCTCCCAGCTCTCCCCCCACCAGACGTGTTGTTACGTGTGCTGTTTGTGGGTGGGACGAGACCGCCCTGTGGACATTAGTGAGGTGGTGTGATGTTCTGTACTTTTAAATTTTAACCACATTTCTTTGGAGCAAATTTGTGTTTGCCTGTGTAGTTTTCATCCCCAGGCTTTTAGCACCGTAGCACGAATGAAGTACGTCCGTAGTAAAAATGTTACAGGTTTTCATTAGTCAGTAACACTAATCAAATAAACAAGGGAAAATTGTTCTCTCGACAGATCCGGTAGGTAACAATAGGAAAAAATGGAACTGCTGTTTTACAATGACATTGGTAACTTTAAAATATTTAATAGCAGGAATGAGACTCCTTTTATGCATTAGCATCAATACAAATTATAACATTGTGTGATGTTAGGTTAATGCTGTGGTCGGCAAACTGCGGCTCGCGTGCCACATGCGGCTCTTTGGCCCCTTGAGTGTGGCTCTTCCACAAAATACCATGGCCTGGGCGAGTCTATGTTGAAGAAGTGGCGTTAGAAGAAGTTCAAGTTTAAAAAATTTGGCTCTCCAAAGAGATTTCAATCGTTGTCCTGTTGCTATTTGGCTCTGTGGACTAATGAGTTTGCCGACCGCTGGGATAATGATATTTGAAGATGTGGAACATTTGGTTTTGCATTGTATCGATTAGAAATGTGTTTTGTTTTTTGATGATGCTGAGGGTCTAAGCAAGTATCTAAGAACTGTGCATTCTCTTAACTATTTTAGAAACTTTCTGTGGGTTGAATAGTGCTTCCCTTAAATCCACGTTCATCTGGAATCAGTGCATATGACCTGATTTGGAAATAGGGTCTTTGCAGGTGTGATGAGGTTGAGATGAGGTCATACAGGATGGGTGGGCCCTAACCCAGTGACTGGTGTCCTTGTGCTCGGAGGGGAGTTTGGACACCGGGACCCGGGGCGAGTGCCTTGTAAAGACCAAGGCAGAGAGGAGTTCTGCTTCCGCAGGCCTGGGGACACCCGGGATTGATGTCCGCAGCCACCGGAAGGCGTGGCACCGGCACGGAACCGACTCTCCTCCCGGCTCCCCAGGAGGAGCCAGCCCTGCTGCCATGTGACCCTGCACTTCCGACCGGAGCTGTGAGAACACATTTCTGTTGTTTTATGAAGCCCTGCTACGGTCTTTGCCTCAGGAGCCCTGAGAAACTAACACGTCTTCCAACGACGAAAAATTAAGTAATGGACCCTAACAAACTACTTCAAACCCAACGGAAAATGGCCCTCTGGCACAGGGCAGCATCGAGAGCGACGGCTGTCTTTCAGGTCGGGCGTTCAGAAAGCGGAGGCTGGTTACCTCGCTGCCTGGGTAATTCTTCAGCCTCTGGACCGGTCCGGCTTCAGGGTGCAGTGAGGAGGCCAGAGCACAATCGGACTTCATACCGAACGGGGAAGGGCCAGGAAGCCTCTGCCACGTGTTTCTTTGCTGGTGTTTGCCCGGGGCTGTGGATGGTAGAGTCTACAGAGCTCGGCTCTGACACGTCCCTCCCCCGTCATTCTGTCCCTCCGTCCTGCCAAGCCCAGCACCTCCGCGGCCTGGTGCAGGGCGCGGACTTGTACTTGGGATGTAGTCATTACCGGTAGCGAGCTGGGTACAAGGACGCCCGGGCTGTGCAATAGCGCTGAAGTGCATTCAGAGGGATGTTTCTCCTTTTCCGTTTTCTGTTATGGAATGAAACATTTCTTCTCACAAAGAAGTAATTGTATCCAAAATGTACTTACAAAACTGTCTAAAAGGAGATACGTGTGTATCCTATTTTTAAAAAAATGTATTTTATTGATTTTTTACAGAGAGCAAGGGAGAGAGAGAGTTAGAAACATCTATGAGAGAGAAACATCCATCAGCTGCCTCCTGCACACCCCCTATTGAGGATGTGCCTGCAACCAAGGTACATGCCCTTGACCAGAATCGAACCTGGGACCCTTCAGTCCACAGGCCGATGCTCTATCCACTGAGCCAAACCGGTTAGGGCATGTGTGTATCCTATTATCAAACAATAGAAATATTTTAAAAAGACTACATATCCTATGCACAATAGCAATATACCTATACTACCTAAGGCTAAATTAAAAAAACATGCCAAGCCTTTACCGAGACATAAAAGACATAAATATATGCATTTATGTACCATATTCACAATGAACGTGTCAGTACTATAAAGATGGCACTTGTGCCCACATTAATCCACAAGTTCAGTTCCAATCAATAACGGAACATTTACAACGTTTTCATTACAGACTTTTTCAGACACCCAGAAAGTGAAAGTGTCGTGTAATGAGCCCGTGTTCCGTCACCCAGGTCACCCAGCTCGGACAGTTCCCAGCATTTGGCAATCTTGGTATAGTTCCAGGGACTTGAGGGGCCAGGGTGTTGTTTTATTTTCCTGGAGAATTTTTAAGCAGGACCAGAGAGCATCATGCTGTTTTACCTCTAATTACTCTGACTGATAACTACTGATTTTTTAAAAATGTAGCTACTATTCTGTTATACCTTAAAAATGAATTCCTTAATATTACCGGGTTTTCCATCCTTATTCAGATTTCTCAGGTTGTCTCCAAGATGGCCTTTTACAGTAGGTTTACTTGAATCAGCATGTAAGCAAGACCAGGTCCTTACACGGTATTTGATTATGTCATTTAAGCCTCTTTATTGTATAACTAGTGACCCGGTGCACAGATTCGTGCACATTGAGAGGAAGTTAATTAGAAGGTGGCTGGTGGGGTGGGACTGGATGAGACAGGCTGGACACACCCTGGAGCCTACCTCCTGTGGTCCCTCCCCGGCATCTGCAGAGTGAGCGGGGTCCCTCCGGCAGGTTGGGTCCCTTAGCATGGTCCATGGTGATTGGGCCAAAACCGGCTCTCCGACATTCCCCGAGGGGTCCCGGAGTGCGAGAGGGCACTCTGCAAAGTTGCTGTCGTACAAGGTGTGGAACGCAAACGCAAGTGTGCAGTAAACCAGATTCGGGGCGGACAGTGCCCCAGCGACAACATCACCCACGGCTGAAGGTGGAATCGCGGGGCCCCATGAGGAATCAGGCTTCCTCCTGTCTGGTTTTGGGGTGCGACACCTGAGAACCACTGCTGCCAAGTCACTGCAGCTCGGCAGCTCCTGCGTTGAGCATCTGCTCCCTGGTGGTCAGTGCATGTCATAGCAACTGGTTGGAGGGTCAGACACTTAGCATATTAGCATTTTATATAAACAGATGGCATCCTCTCTCCTCCCCTTCCTTCCCCTCCCCTCATTTTATTTCCTGCAGTTTATTTGTTGAGAGAGAGCGCGAGTGAGCGGGCACACGCATGTGCTGGTGGGATGAGCCTGGTCCCTCTCTTATCAACCTCCCACCTGAGGTTTTAGTGTTCGCTGATGATGATTGCCTAGAACTGTGATTTCCTCAGAGTTTGAAAGACAGTGCGTTTCTAATTGCATCATTTCTTATGCTTTTATTAGCTAGAACTCTATAGAGCTCAGCTCTCATCAGCTACCTAGTTACTCTGAAATAGTTTATACTAGAAGGGCAGGATAAATGCCTGTTTTGTGTTTTGTTTTGTTTTTTTCCCCTTGATCAATTTTCAGAGTAATGAGCTGATACCTGCTTGCTTAGCTGCTGCTGCGTAAGAAATTACCCCAAACTGCAGGGGCATAAAACGACAACCATTTCATTACACGTCATGTTCCATCGGTCAGGATTTGGGAGGGGTTGGCTGGGGAGTCTGTTCTGCGTGGAAGAAGGTGTCTAGCTGGTGGATGGGCTGGTCTGCAGGGTCCATGATGGTTCACTCACGTGTCTGACACGCTGGAGGGAGTAGTTAGAAGGTTGGGCTCAGCTGGGACTGTTCCTTTATTCTACTTGGGATTTAATTTTTTAAATACCCCAGATTTTACAAAGCATGGCAGTAGAATAAAAAACTGGAGTTTCTTCTCATACAAACTTATTTATTTGGATTTTTTTATATTTCAAATTATTGATACATTCAAAGAGTATAAAAAGAGCTGCTACCGATGCTAACCGTGTCGAGTCACACTCGACATCCGAGTGCAAAAGGTTAAGTCCGAAACCTGAAACTCAGCCTATGCTTCCACTGCATTCCATGGTTCAAGCCAGCCACCAAGGCCAGGTTGGACGTAGGGGAGGAGCAGGAAAGAATTTGCAGACATTTTTAATCTACCCTAATGCCCTAGCGAAGTCCCTGGGGACCTATGATTTAAAAAATATATCATTATTGCTTTATGAATTTTTATGTATTTGAGGTGTTTAATCCACCTCACTAGTTTTTAGTGATACTCACATTGTCACATTTTTGGCCAATTGGGACCCCTTTAAGTTGGATCTTGTGACCTTCTGACATGACTCCATTAATTTAAAAAAATATTCTTTTATGCAGGATGGGGTAAAAGTAGGTTTACAGTTGTTTATATGGAAAATAATACAATATATAATAACTAGAGGCCCAATGCATGACATTCGTGCACTCATGGTGGCGGGGGAGGGGGTCCCTTAGCCTGGCCTGTGCCCTCTCGCAGTCTGGGAGCCCTTGGGGGAGCGAGCCTAAGCCGTCATTCGGACATCCTTACTGCTGCCGTGGAGGCTGGAGAGGCTCCCGCCACTGCCGCTGCGCTCGCCAGCTGAGCGGCGCTCCCCCTGTGGGAGCGCACTGACCACCAGTGGCAACTCCTGTGTTGAGCGTCTGCCCCCTGGTGGTCAGTGCACGTCATAGCGACCAGCCGTTATGCTGTTTGGTCGGTTTTCATGTTAGTCTTACATTATATAGGATAATATAAAAATAAACTGTGTTTCAAGTACTCATAATTGTAAGCCTACTTTTGCCCCACCCTGAACATCTAATAATAGACAAATATGCAAATTGACCGCACCTTCGCTACACCTAAGACATGCCCACCAGCCAAACCACGCCCACCAAACAATCAGGACGAGTATGCAAATTACCCCAAACAAAGATGGCGGCTAATTTGCATATCAAGACAGTGTCGAAAGAAGCCAAGAGCTGCAGAAGGGAGTAAAGCTTCGAAGAAGCAAGCAAGCCGGGGGGGCGGGGGGAGGAGAAGGGAGGAGCGAAGTCAGGGCCTGGGGCAAAGGGAAACGCAGGCGGGCTGGAGGAGAAGGCGGGGCGGGCGACAAGGGCGGAGCGGAGGCGGGGCCGGGGGCGAAGGGAAACGCAGGCGGGCTGGAGGAGAAGGCGGGGTGGGGTAGAGTGCAGCAGGAAATCCTATTGCAGGATTTTTCCTGCAACGGGAACGCTAGTATATAATAAAAATTGCCGTCTTAACCATTTTTAAGTATACAGTTCAGTGGCATTAATTATATTCACAGTGTCATGCCACTGTCACCACTATGTACAGTATTTCCAAAACGATTTCATTAATCAAACGGGAATTTTGTAGCCATTAAGCATCAACTCCCCCATTCCCTGATTCCCCAACTCCTGCTAACTTCTAATCTACTTTTTGTCTCTTTGAATGTGCTTATTATAGATATTAGTGGAATCATACAATATTTGTCCATTTGTGATTATCTTATTTTAAATGGTGACTTCCAAGGTCTTTATTCATTGGAGTGGAAACCAGCAGTCCCACTTCTTCAGAAAGTCCTTCTGCCTATCTTTATCTCCTCTCCTTCTGGGACTCCCATTATGCTTATCTTTGTACACTTGATGAAATTTCAGAGGTTTGTTCATTTTTGTTCACTCTTTCTTCCTTCTGTTTTTCGAACTGGATAATCTCAGTTGAGATTATCTTCAAATTTGTTGGTTCTTTCTTCTGCCAGTTCAAGTCTGTTATTGAGCAGCTGTAGTGAATATTTTTTTCTTCAGTTATTATATTTTTCAACTCAAGAGTTTCTATTTGGTTCCTTTTGATAATGTCCATGTCTTTATTGAAATTCATTATCTTGTGAACCATTGTTCTCATACTGTTGGGTAGGATGTGATTTCCTTTTGTTCTTTGAATATATTTATGACAGGTTATTTAAGTCTTTGTCTAATAAGTCTAAAGCCTGGGCTTTTGCTGGGACAGTTTCTATTGACAGCTCTTTTTCCTGTATATGGGCCACACTTTCCTGCTTCTTTGTGTGTCTTGTAATTTTTTGGTCAAAAACTGGACATTTTTTTTAAAGTATATTTTTATTGATTTCAGAGAGGAAGGGAGAGGGAGAGAGAGAGAGAGAGAGAAACATCAATGAGAGAGAATAATAAATTGGATGCCTCCTGTATGCCCCCACCTAGGGATCGAGCTCATAACCCTGGGCATGTGCCCTTGACCAGAATTGAACTCAGGATCCTTCGGTCCACAGGCTGATGCTCTATCCACTGAGCCAAACCGGCCAGGGCAAAACCTGGACGTTTTAAATGAGTTAATGCATAAACTGTGGAATTCGGAGTCCCTCATCCCGTAGGATAGCCTCTTCTTGTGCGGCTGCTCTTCGCTTACGTAGTGACTCTTCCGGGCTCGTCCTGTGCAGTCTGTTTGCTCTGGTGCGTGCGGCCATTGGAGTCTCTGCTTGGTTTGATTAGTGGTAAGCTAATGATGGGGGAAAGATTTTCTTAAATTCTTGTTGCCAATACGTCTTCTAGGCTTTTGCGAGTCGTTGTGTGTGCATATTGGGGCATACTTTCCACATCGTGGACTTTATGAGTCTGCCTTCACCTTGTGAGAGATCCTCACCCGTCCGCATCCACATAAGGGACTCGGAGACGTGAAGCGTGGTGGACACGGGACCTTTAATTCGTTCTCGAGAGCGGGTGTCTGTGGGCGGGCAGGCGCACACAGAGCAGCCATCACAGGCAGTTTAATCCTGTGGCGCCCGAGCCCCCCCTCCGGTTCCTCATTGGCTGAGCGCTGTGGAGTCTACATCCTCTCCCGGATGTCGCCTGGGTCTTGCTGTCTCCTAGTGGGTTATTTTAAAAAATGGGCTGATGCCTTTTCTAGTTGTCTCCACCTCCCTTTGTCTAGGGGGTCTTCCTGGAAAATGTGCTACTAGTCACGTGCACAGTTCTCATAATCCCCCCGCCCCCATATCCTGTGTAGGGCCTCAAGGTCATCCAGAGTGTGGGAGTGGGGCTCTCAGGTCTTTCCTGGGAACGTACATTGGTGTGTGCAGAGTTCTGGGCCCCCCCACATTTCTCCGATTTGAAAAACAACAACACCTTCTATGGACATCTCATTCCGTAGACCTTCCTTTAAATTTGGGCTGGACTCTTGTTTGCCCAACTGGCGTGGCAGACGTCAGAGCTGCAGTCGTGGTCAGTTGCAGCGAACTGGTTTTGACAGGCACCCCGGGGATAGGGCTTCCCCTGCTCCGAGCTCTGGGCGACATCAATGGTGATAATACGTGTGAATGGGCTTTCCCCGGAGCTGAGGCCGGTCAGGCACGACAGAGCCCGGAGAGGGGCTTGGCTCGGAGTCCAGTCCCCTGGCTTCAGTGCCACAGTCTTCCCAGCTGCTGGCCGTGGGAGCTGCTGGGTTTTAAGGCTACTGCAGAGCATAGCGGTGTATACAACGGACAACATTAAAATGCCATCAGTCCAGCTGTTTTTTAAAAATATATATTTTATTGATTTTTTACAGAGAGGAAGGGAGAGAAATAGAGAGTTAGAAACATCGATGAGAGAGAAACACCGATCAGCTGCCTCCTGCACACCCACTACTGGGGATGTGCCCGCAACCAAGGTACATGCCCTTGACCGGAATCGAACCTGGGACCCTTCAGTCCGCAGGCTGATGCTCTATCCACTGAGCCAAACCGGTTAGGGCAGTGGTCGGCAAACTGCGGCTTGCGAGCCGCATGTGGCTCTTTGGCCCCTTGAGTGTGGCTCTTCCACAAAATACCACGTGCAGGCGCGCACGTACAGTGCGATCGAAACTTCATGGCCCATGCGCAGAAGTCGGTTTTCAGCTCTCAAAATAAATTTCAATCGTTGTACTGTTGATATTTGGCTCTGTTGACTAATGAGTTTGCTGACCGCTGGGTTAGGGCAGTGGTCGGCAAACTCATTAGTCAACAGAGGCAAATATCAACAGGACAACGATTGAAATTTCTTTTGAGAGCCAAATTTTTTAAACTTAAACTTCTTCTAACACCGCTTCTTCAAAATAGACTCGCCCAGGCCGTGGTATTTTGTGGAAGAGCCACACTCAAGGGGCCAAAGAGCCGCATGTGGCTCGCGAGCCGCATTTTGCCGACCACGGGGTTAGGGCATCAGCCCCGCTGTTTTAACCAAGGTTCCACAGTTTTCCTAGGAAATTGCTTCTTAGTTAGATTAGTATAAGCCTTTGGTTAATATCCAGGATTTTGAAAAATTGATTTTTACAATTGTGCCAGTGTTTTCATTGTTTTGTGGATGAGAGTGTTTACACAGGTCCTCACTCCACTCTGGAAGTTCTGCCCGCCCGTCCCCCACCCCGCCTGTCCCCACCATGTGGATGAATTTTAATAGCAAGTGAAAACAGTAAGTCCCCAAAGATTACACACAGCATGTTACCGATTTTATAAACTCAGGAACAACTAAAAGAGCATACATATACACATATACATAAAATGTGTTGTATTTGCACTTCGCGAAAATAAATGAACATAAATGAGCATAAAACTCTAAAAAGGAAAGGATAGGATTCCAGAGAGTTGTTGCTTCAGCTGGGATGGGGTGGGAGCACATATAATTATACATTATGATGAGGGCTGTTTTATTATGGAGGAGTGGCCTCTTGGGTTTTCGTTACATCGTTAAAACGTACACGAGTAAAAACACTTTATGATGCTGATTGTTTCCACATTAACAGGTGAGATGGGATGCTATGCCATGGGTTTTATGAAGGAGCTTCAACCTCAGCTTTTAAAGCCATTTTTATGGGCAGAGGAATTACTTAGGGAGCATAACTCTACCCCTCTTCCCCTGGGGCTCGGCGGGCCTGACTCCAGACTCAGGAAAAGTCAGGGATGATGTGACAGAGGAGCTGCTGCCTGTGCCACTCGGAGCCGAGTCGTGGGCTAGCACTGCCCCTGCCACACCGGAGGCTCCCGGCCCTGAAACGAGTGTTTCCCGAGGTACGTACACAGGTGACGCTGCCCTTGTTACAATCCACCCTCGAAGCGCGCACTCACCACTTGCACCAGTGTTCAGGCGGGGAACCTGTATAATGAAAGCCCAGCGACCGAACAGCAGCACGACCAGAACGGCCGGTTGACCAGTCGCTATGATGCGCACTGACCCCCAGGGGGCAGACGCTCAGTGCAGGAGCTGCCCCCTGGAGGTCAGCGCGCTTCCACAGTGGGAGCGCCGCTCGGCTGACCGGGATGAGCGGCTGCTCCGCAGCGGGCCGATCCTGCAGGCCACGCCCCCCATCAGTGCGTGAATCCCGGGCACTGGGCCTCTAGTTTTAGAAGTGCAGATTTGGGGGGAAATGCCCAAACCAGAGTCAAGATGAGTTGTGCATAGCATCATGGTGGCAGGATCAGAATGGAAAGGGAACTGAGAACATGGAAATTTAAATAATTAGGTTTTTGTTTTCAAGAATGAAATAGAAACCAACGTGTTTAAGTTTCCACATTACAGAGTCTGTTAGTTAATAAAACCTTTATTCTAAACTGAACAGCGGATCCTATTATAACTATGTGGGAGCGCGTTAAAATTATTTTCCTCCTCTGACAATGTGGCGGCCTCTGATTGATAGAGATTTAATTCTGGATTTGCATCTTACTTATCCTCTGGGCAGTTGCATCACTGCTCCGAGCCTTGGTTTACATGCGATTCCCTGAACACTGGGAATAGTACTATTTGTAATGATTTTGTACCTACTGATATTCGCACATAAAAGTTACCCCTTAGTTTCTGAGGTGTTTAAAACGTAAAGTAACGTTTAAATGTTGGCCCAAATGAGAGCAAATGGAATTTGGCCGGATGCGGAGCCCTTCGATGTTGCCGTTATCTGACCAGACGGTGTGAAGGCGGGCGCGGCTTCTGCGCTCCTATATTTGAGTGGCTGCCTGGACTGCGTTGTCAGGTGGAGGTGTCAGGGCCGGCCACAATGCCCCTCGTGCCAGCTGCGTGGGAGATAGAAAAGAAGCAGGAAATCGGGCCCTGCCCTCAGGGAGCGCAGTCCGGCTTGTGATGTCTGGCTTTTATGCAAATCACAGATGACAGAGTGGTGTCATTTACAGGAAGTGGCATGCAGGAAATACGCGCAAAAAACCCAAACCCTTACAGCAGGGAAAGCTCCATGTGACGTGGCGCCTCGCACCCGGGAGGCTGCGCAGGCGACGTGTGAGAGCTAACGGAGATGCCGGGAGAGGCTGCGCCGAGGCCTGAGGGATGGCGTGGTCACACGGAGAGGGCGGGGACGGGTGGCTGTTCAGGGAGTAACGGGCGGAAGCACTTCATGTGTCTCCCCAAGGAATTCTCTGAGAAGCACAGTATTCGTTTCTGGAGAGGCAAAGACTTGAGCTTTAGAGGAGAAATTTCGCCTGGATGCAGTTATAAAGTTGGAGTATTCCTGTTATGATTTTATTACCTCCCAGCTGTGGTAGATGTTTTATTGAAATTATTTGGATGTTATCTTCAAGCTGTGACAATGATGCTGTAAAGGTCATATGCAAAACACAATTAAATTTCCCAGTAAAATAAGAATATGCATTGTGAAAGGCAAATAATCGGAATTAGTTCCTTTTTTTTTTTTTCATATGGGCCATTTTATGGTGACATTTTCAGCTGTTGAAATAAATCACAAGGTTGTTTTTCTTCTTGATTGCAATTTCCCTTCACTCTTTGTGTAGGTTAAAAATAGAAACCAATGTGTTTAAGTTTTTATATTATTGAATCTATTAGTTAATATAAACTTTATTCTAAACTCAATAATAGATTCTATTATAATTCTATGTGGAAACTTATTAAACTTATTTTGCTCTTATGTAAATGTGATGGTTTCTGATGGGTAGAGATTTAATTATGTACACTTCAGTTTAAATTAGATAAGCCAAACATTTCTATACCTCTGTTTGTCATTAGCTTACCCATTAGGACAGTGGTTGGCAAACTGCGGCTTGTGAGCCACATGCGGCTCTTTGGCCCCTTGAGAGTGGCTCTTCCACAAAATACCACGTGCGGGCGCGCACGTACAGTGCGATTGAAACTTCGTGGCCCATGCGCAGAAGTTGGTTTCCGGCTCTCAAAAGAAATTTCAATCGTTGTGCTGTTGATATTTGGCTCTGCTGACTAATGAGTTTGCCGACCACTGCATTAGGAGATTGCTAAGATTCCTTTATGCTAAAATTCTGTGATTCTATGTTATTTCACTATATTCCCCATAGAAGTAATGAATGATTGTTTCTGTCACATGTTTGGAAATTAATATAGGAAACACGTTCACTATTATTGCCCACCTCAGGTTGTTTTAAATTGTGACTGTTTGGCGGTGTTTTCTGTTTGGCTCTTGGTGCTGACTCCTCCATGCCACTGAGAAACGGATGATCTGCTTCTAATGGAAGGCACAGCGGCTCAGGTGGCGGCATCGTGACTCAGGCCAACAAAGATGTCTTTGTACTAAGGAAGAAAAGGACAGGTGAAACCCAGCCATCGACTGAAGGCTGAGAAGAACACAGGTGCAATAAGAAAGGGGACTCAACTTCACAGCAGTTTTGGGGGTAAAATAGCCCATTGGTTACCGTCATTGAAATAGTCTGTTAGCATTGTGAGATGCACTGCTGATTGCTCACTCACGTGCTCTCTCTGAGGGTGGGGGCGCTGCACATCTGTGTGGGTGCTGGAGTGGGCGCTGCACATCTGTGTGGGTGCTGGAGTGGGCGCTGCACATCCGTGTGGGTGCTGGAGTGGGTGCTGCACATCCGTGTGGGTGCTGGAGTGGGCGCTGCACATCCGTGTGGGTGCTGGAGTGGGCGCTGCACATCCGTGTGGGTGCTGGAGTGGGCGCTGCACATCTGTGTGGGTGCTGGAGTGGGCGCTGCACATCTGTGTGGGTGCTGGAGTGGGTGCTGCACATCTGTGTGGGTGCTGGAGTGGGCGCTGCACATCTGTGTGGGTGCTGGAGTGGGCGCTGCACATCTGTGTGGGTGCTGGAGTGGGCGCTGCACATCTGTGTGGGTGCTGGAGTGGGCGCTGCACATCTGTGTGGGTGCTGGAGTGGGCGCTGCACATCTGTGTGGGTGCTGGAGTGCGCACGGCACATCTGTCTAAGCACTGGGCTAGTGTATTCCAAGTTGCAATAAAGCAACATGAGGTTTATATGTAGGTGTGGATAGCATATCTCCATCTACCTGTTTTTCTGTCTCAGATAAGAGACTGTTATTACGGTTGGAGTCTGTTGGCTTTTCTCTTTCACCGAAACAAGTTATTCGTCTGCCCTTAGGCTTGCCATTCTTTTAGAGGTGCACGAATACGCAGTGGGAAGAAATATTTAAAATTATTAAGTGTTTCTGAACCGGTTTTGAAAGCTCCTCTGGGCTGGAAGCCAGTGGGCCCTTGTCCGTGTTTTGACATGACTGAGGTCAGTGACTCCGGAGCTGAAACAACTTGTAGCCTTGGCAGCTGGCTCAGGCCCGTCTGGCGGTGCGTGCAGAGCCTCCCCATGCTGCTGTCACGGGGCTGGGAGTAAATGCGTTTTGACTGGATGAGAATGTAAAAGCTATTTTGGAGTGTTTTCAAAGGCACGGAGTTTAGAATAATGCAACCTGTTCGTTTTGTGTTCTGAACTGACTGTATATATAATAGGATTCAGGTTTCAATTTTTGCATTAAGTAAATGAAAGTATTCAAATAAGCCTTTTATAGGAGGGGAATTGCCTGCATGTTGAAATATTCCGAATAAAACCAGTTGGATTTAGGAAACGGAACTGGTCGCCAGAGGTTCTGGTCATGGCCTACCTACAAGCAGCCCTTGTGACCCTGGCAGTGCGGTTTTCTCCTTGTCCAAGGGGCTCTGTCCCACAGCTTCCTGTCCCCTCGTCCACTGATGGGCACCAGCATGATGCTCAGTGAAATGGCAGACGGAGAGAGACAAATACCACGTGATTTCACTTACATGTGGAATCTAAAGAACAAAATAAACAAACAAAGTAGAAACAGACTCACAGATACAGAGAACAGACTGATGATTGTCAGCGGGGAGCGGGTTAGAGGGATTAAGAAGTACAAATTGGTAGTTGCAAAATAGTCACAGGATGTACTAGTAAGGTACAGCCTAGTCAATAACAGTCACAGGATGTAAAGTACAGAATCCTACCTCATAAAATGGTAATATGTAAATTACCATCACTCTGCTACGCCCACGATTGGGCGGCGGGAGGTGCAGGGGGCGGGACTCGGGGTGGCCGGGGTAGCCGATTGGGCCAGCGTCTGCGCCATGGCTGTGCTGCGGAACAGAAGGGGCCTCTGGGGCAGCGGACCATCAAAAGCGGGGCGCTGGGTGCCTGTCTGCTCTGGCACCAGGCCTTTCAGAAGCCTCCGCTGAGCAAGAGGCTTCTGAAAGGCCTGGTGCACCAGCGGACAGGCACCCAGCTCCCCCGCGATCGAAAGCAAAAGTGTGTAGGGGACCCTACACGTGCATGATTGAATCATGCACTGGGCCTCTAGTATAATCAATAATATTGTAATAACTATGTATAATGCCAGGTGGGTACTTAAAATATCAGGGGCTCACTTTATAAAGTATATGATTATCTAACCACTATGCTGTACACCTAAAGCTAATACAAAATAATATTGAATGTAAACTGTAATCCTATATAATAAAAGCCTAATATGCTAAGTGTCTGGTGGTCCAGTTGTCCATTCAACCAATCAAAGCATAATATGCTGATGATATGCTAAGGTTGCTCAACCTCTCACTATGATGTGCACTGACCACCAGGGGGTAGGTTAGCTTGCTGCTGGGGTCCGGCTGATCCGGACTGAGTGAGATGGGCTGGACATGCCCTGGAGCCCTCCCGCAGCCCCTCCCTGGCTGGCCAACCTCCCGCATCCCTCCCTGGCCCAGATCGTGGATCATGCACTGGTGGGGTCCCAGGGCCTGGCCTGCACCCTCTCACAATCTGGGACCCCTTGGGGGATGTCGGAGAGCCAGTTTCAACCCGACCCCGCGGGCCAGGCCGAGGGACCCCACTGGTGCATGAATTCGTGCACCGGGCCTCTAGTTGAAAAGTAAAATTTAAAAAACAAGAGGCTCTATTCCAACATGGGTCCATTCCAACATCCTCATTTGTACAACTTTCCTGAGTTCTGAATACTTTTTGTAGGAAGTGTGGCCTGTTGCCGGCCCTATGGGTGCTGTGCTGTTCTGTGAGCCTGAAGTTTGAGGGGTCATGCAGAGTGAGGGGGAGTAACACGTGGACATGCCCCCGCTAGAAAACCCAGAGCCGTAGGCTCGACACAGCAGCACCGAGTGTACCTGTGGGCACACGCGTTAGAGACAGGAGCCTCTGGGCTGACACAGGTTTTAGCGCTCATCCTGAACACAGCACGTCCGAGCACCCTCCCCAGGGCACCCCCTCCATTCCCCACCACCTCTGCTCTTCCCGAGGCGCAGACCGGACCGGTCACCTGCCGTTGCCTTTGACGGCGTTTGAGTTGACCCCGGCTGAGGTAATGTGTGACAGAGAAGGAAGCTGGGAGGAGAGTGACGTCATCGGCCGGGCCTATAGCAAGGCTGTGTTAGCCATGCAGACAGGTTGATGGGGCAGGCACGTGGCTGGGTATCTGACCCTGGAAGGACGTGAATCCCGGAATTCCTGGTTTTATTTCGTTACTTCCTTCCTCAGGATAGTGTTGTATGTTTAACTTTCTAACCAAACTCCGGAGCAAGTTAGGCTAGTGGTTAATCCAAATAATTTTTTGCCCTCATGTAAAAGCTGCTGCATTGAAATGTGAACGCAGTTACCTTCTCACTGAGCTTCTCTTGGCATTGAACTTGGATGAGTATATTGCACTGGACACTTGGCTTAAAAAATCATCTGTCATCTACCTACCTCTTCTTTTCTCTCTGTCTGTCAATCTTTTCCACCCACCTACCTACCCAGCTACTACCATCGGTGAGACAGCTTTGCCCAGACACTATAAGTAACTCAGACTTGTACTTAAGCAGAAAATGGTCTCTCTCTCTCTCTCTCTCTCTCTCTCTCTCTCTCTCTCTCTGTCTCTGGGTTATAACTTGTGTCTGAGGGAAACTGGCCGGGTTATTTCTCCTCCCCTACCGCACTGCCTTGGAATATTACTTTCAAGATCAGATGCTCTGGAGTCGGACAGACCTTGTTCAAATCTTGCCTCTCTTTCTTCAACTTTGGGCCAATTTATTGATCTGAGTTTTGCTTTCTTACGCTGCAGATTATTTTGCAGATTAAAGGAAACATCATACTGAAAGCATTTAGCTCTGCCATCCAGACTTTACCAAGCCAATCCTAGTTTTTGGGTGTGTTTCAGGAAGAGGAATATTTAAGGGAAAATACTAATCTCTGGTCATTCATAAAAGACTTTTTAATGAATGATCGATAAGCCACACACATGTCCATATATAAACACACACACAGAAGGGAACCTCTGTGTGCGCATGTATACCGACATTTACATACAACAGCATGAGTTCAGAAGTTGGTTGACAATGGAGTTTTCAGTTTGTCAGAGAGGCCTGAGCCGTCGTTGGTAATGCCGGCGTCCACGTTTATACTGACACCAAGTCAGAGAGTACCTGTTCTGCTCTCTCACTGTTCACATTTCCCTCTGTGGACAAGATGGAGCACACCACCGCGTGGTGAGGCCCAGAGGATTGGTCGCCAGCGGAGCAAGAATCCGGGGGAAAGGCCAGAGATTATCTCTCACCCCAGACTGCTCTGTCTCCGTGGAGGGCAGGAAGACCCCAAAACAAAGCCACACGGTGAGCAGCCGGGCGTGCGGGTCTGCGCTGAGGGCGGGGGGTGCTGGAAGTCCTTAGGAGCGGCTCTGCTCCCCATCAGTTCCCTCGGCCCCCCGGCTCCCGGGACTTGGTGTTAAATGTCGCCCAGTGCAGCCGCGTTCTTCAGACAACACGGTGCTTGCGGGGCGCCGTGCCCAGCCGTGTCCTTCGGCGGCTGCCTGGGGACAGAGCGGCGGCCCCTGCAGCGGTGTTGGCGGTGACCAGCGCCACAGCCCACGGGTCTCCGCCACCTGCTGACGTGTCTGCGGCCCACAGCTCCGGGGGGAAGGACCAAGGAAGGAAGGAGAACGCAAGCACAGCCACAGGGAGCTCGCCCTCCGGAGCGGTTTATCTCCGTGAGCAGCGCTGGGCGGCCCGCTCTCACTGGAGACTTATTTTCGGAAAGCAGCGGGGTGTGAGTGACGTAGAGCCTGCTGTTTGTCTAGGGCAGTGGTCGGCAAACTCATCAGTCCACAGAGCCGAATAGCAACAGCACAACGCTTGAACTTTCTTTGGAGAGCCAAATTTTTTAAACTTAAACTTCTTCTAACGCCACTTCTTCAACATAGACTCGTCCAGGCCGTGGTCTTTTGTGGAAGAGCCACACTCAAGGGGCCAAAGAGCCACATGTGGCTCGCGAGCCGCGGTTTGCCGACCACGGGCCTATGAGATCCCAAGCCGGGCACTGTTAGAAATTGGAGGTGAAGATCCCTGATTTGGACCCATGCCTTGGGTGCATGTGATAGGTGAGGCACTGTTCTAGGCACCGGGTACGCAGGCTCAGTAAGACTCGGCCGCCCCTTCAGGGAGTTTACCTTCTGTGCAGAGACTTGTACACAAACCCTTTCGCTGCGGTTACTGCTTGGCCGTGTGCCGGGCGCAGTTCCGGACTCCGGAGAGAGGCGGATGGAGTCCTGCTCCCACAGACCCGGTGCTAATGAGAGGTGCAGGCGGGGCAGCGGGGCCGGCAGAGGATTAGGTGAAGGCCAGCGTGCTGTGATGACCGGAACACCAGCCCTCATTCTTCCATTTTGGCTCAAATAAACCCACTGGGTGACTGAAATGTTGCCTTTCTTCCCGTTTATAATGTTACTGAACAATCTTCCGTCTTTAATGATAGGCATTGGCTTTATTGATTTAAAAAAACAACAACACATTTACACTCTGGTTATTATTTATTTCTAAAGGAAGTTATGAACAAATTCCACACAGCATGCCACTTGACGAATTATTAAAAATAATACTTAATATATTTTAATACCTCATTTTTCTTGTTCTTCAAGGAAGTTTTAGCCAAGTGCCCTTTGCCTCTTGTATGTTGAATTGATCATTCTGCTTAAGCACCTGTTTATGCTCACTTACGGATTTGACCTGTACTTGAATTAACTGTTTACATTTGGTATGTTGGACAGTGCTGTTAGGAAATGTGTTTCATTTTAATATACATATTTCGAATTCTGCTTGTAGAACTTTATTTGCTTTTGTATTCACTGTTTAATAATAATGAGGATGTGTTACAGAGCGGCAGTGCCATTTGTTTACTAAAGACTTTGCAGTATTTACTTAGCAGTTTCCAGTTTTGGAATAATGAAACAATGCCGAGTGCCATTCCCGCAGCATTTAGAGACCTCGCTGGTTAATTAGTGTGAGTGGTTCTGTCATCCCTGTTGCCAGTCGGAGGCACACAGTGCGGGCCTGTCACGCTGCTGAAATGGAGGCGTAAGGCTGGCATCGCTGTGGCTAGCTTCGTGCCCTCCCCGCCCTTGAGGCACGAGTTGGCCTTCTCTTTCTTGACACAACAACCAAACCAGATCATGGAAACGGACACTCTTGCTCTGGCCAACAGGGGCCTGTTGCTCATTGTCGGTGGGTGTGTTTCCACTCCTTCGCCGTGCTGAGGCCTCACCAGTCTCCAGCCCCTTCGCCCACCTTCCCCTTAGGATGGTCTCTCTCAAGATTTCGTTACGTTTTTATTCTGGGTGTGTTGGAGGCCATTTGAGTAATGCGCGTGGTTCCTCTGAGCACCGAGGCGCCTGATCACGCTGGCTCCCAGGCTGTGGTCTGGAAGCCTGCTCGGTCAGGTGGTCTTGCTGGGCCTTTTCTCCCTCCATTGCCTTCCACAGTCCTTTAGGGAGGGACTGAGTGTTGCTGCTTCCTGTTTTCACCAAACTGTGTGAAAGATAGGGTCATTCCGGAAGCATCCATTCAGTCCAGTTTGTTTGGCTCCAGAATTCACCCCCCTGTCAGGACCGGGGTAAAGGCCGTGGAAACGGATAGAAGAGGAGTGTGAGTAGGAAGAATCCAGGCTGGAGCGGGGCTGAGGAGAGCCGCGGGAGAGGAGAGCGTGGGGGCAATTGTGAGTTCAGCCCTGGTGGCCGCTGACCCCGGGAAAGAAGCCGAGAGGAGAAGCACGCTTTGTGTAGGTGGGGTGGGGTGGAACGAAACGTGGTTTGTTTTGTTGATCGTCTTACGTGTATGCTGGTGCAGCATCATGTGGGAATCCTGTGTTGAGCTGAAGTGAGTGAAGATGTATATTTGATGGGGTATATTTGAGAGTGGCAGTACTGAGGCATTCATAGGGCAGCCAGTGTTCATTGGATGCCTGTAAGCTACTGTGATAAGGGCTTTACGCACATGATGCCTGATGTCTGTGCCTGAGCTTCCTCTTCCGTTAAAGGGGCATAATAGTAGGAGTGAACATGTAGGAAGTGCTTGACAGTATCTAGCACATAACAACGAACGTTTCGATGTCCGTTATCATCATCACAATTTAACGCGTCGTCTCTGCGGAGAGAGGCACCCTGTACGCTTTATAGGAGTGGAAGCTGTGGCCCAAGTTAGCGTCCTCTGCCCAGGGTCCCGGGACTAGTAAGGGGGAGAGTCAGAAGTTGAACCCAGGCCAAACCATGTTCCTAACTATGCCCGCCTCTCTCCTTTCCTTTGAACATGACATCTTGAGGACGCCATCTCTCAAGTTCAATGCCAAGAGAAGCTGCAGGGCGCAGAGGAGAGAGGGGTCAGATACCTAACGCACAGAAGCTTGTTGAGTGTCACATGGACAGCGGCCTTTCAGACGCTGTAAGGAGAGCTTCTTAGTGACAGTTGTCATTGTAAGAGAGAAAGCTGGCAGGAAGGTGAGGATGAGGTTTGGCATTTGAGAGCTACGAGGGAAGAACAAAAGGAGGGAAGGAAAGATCCACATGGAACAAAGCAGAGCGAGAGCGAGAGGGTACAGGGAAGAGGATGTCGCTTTGCGTTTAGGGACAAGAGCTGCAAAAAGGACCCGTTGTTGGTGCCAAGCGCTGTGTGGAGGTGAGGGGGAAGGAGACCGGAGGGAAGGCGGTCTGAGTCCCTCTTTGCTGTTAACGGATTAAATTTATATCCGCGTGGAGCTCAAAACAAGTGGCTGTCGGGACAACGATAAGAAACAGAAACATGTGACCCTGTGATATCAGTGAATCAGGAGCTCAGATTTGGAGCTTCTATTTATTCTTTTGATTCCTCCCCTTTTCCAGCTCCTACGATTTATCAGTAGAGGATTCTGCTAGCAAGCAGTGTCTGACACTTGTCAGCTTAATTGGAGATCCAGTTGCAAAGCTCAGCTATCAGGCACCTGCGATGCTTCTCAGCCGATCTGAGCTGCCGTCGGCGCACGGCCGGGCAAGGATGGGCCGTGTGCACTGTTAACCTGGGAGAGCGCCCTGTAGCGCAGTGCGTCCTTTCACTCAGGCCAGCTTTTCTCATCTTCCCTGTATTCTTTGTGTCTGCGCTCTCCACAGCAGAAACGACTTACCTGTAACTCGAGAGCAACAGACCGTGGCGTCGGATGTTTAACTTGTGGAACGTCTGTGTCTGTGCGGTTCAGCAGGGGCTGGGACTTTGTTCACCGGACGTGAACCCAGTGCCCTGGATAGTAGGTCCTTAATAAATGCACTTTATATAAGGGTGAATGACTGTCCATGGAGCTTGATTTCCTGTTTATAAAACTTACAGTTTATCTGACGCAACAAAATGATGTGCATTATTAGTGTGTTGTTTCAAACTTAATCAAAAATAGAAAACAGACTAGGTAAATTGCCATTAAGTATAATTTCTTTTACTAGGTGTACTGGTTAATAATGCGGATTTTTTTCAATAGATGGAGTTACACATATGTCGATATATCTGCGATTTGATATGTATGCTATTTTATTGTATTGACAGCAAGCTTAAAAACTTCATATGTCAAATTTGCTGAAGGTGTTAACATCATAGATATTTTTACACTTAAAAATGTCGAATTTTGTGCCAAAAAAAGACCATTTGCAGGAAGTTTTAATTCATTATTTTGAAGAAAAAGTTATCGTATACTTCAAGCTTGTGGTGAACATGCTTCATCTCAAGATACTTGTGAACGCTGGTTTAAACGCTTTAAAAGTGATGATTTCGATGTGAAAGACAAAGAATGTCCAGGTCAACTGAAAAAGTTTGAAGACCAACAATTACAAGCATTATTAGATGAAGATGCATGTCAAACTCAATAACAACTTGCAGAAAGATTAAACATTGCTCAGCAAACAATTTCTGTTCATTTACAAGCAATGGGAAAGATTTTAAAGGAAGGAAAATGGGTGCCACATCAACTGAACAAAAGACAAATGGAAAACCGAAAAGTCATCAGTAAAATGTTGCTTCAAACAACACAAAAGAAAGTATTTTTTGCATCGAATTGTGACTGGCGATGAAAAGTGGATTTATTTTGAGAATCCCAAACGCACAAAATCATGGGTTGATCCAGGTCAACCATCAACATCGACTGCAAGGCCAAATCGCTTCGGAAAGAAGACAATGCTCTGCGTTTGGTGGGATCAGGAAGGTGTGGTGTATTATGAGCTTCTAAAACCAGGTGAAACCGTTAATACTGATCACTACTGACAACAAATAATCAATCTGAATCACGCTTTTGATCATGAAACGACCAGAATGTGCCAGAAGACACGGCAAAAGTAATTTTGCTTCATGGTGACGTACCATCACACACTTCAAAACCAGTTAAAGACACGTTGAAAGATCTTGCCTGGGAAGTATGAACCCACCCGCCGTATTCACCAGACCTTGCTCCTTCAGATGACCACTTGTTCCGATCGATGGCACACGCACTTTCTGAGCAGCACTTCAAAACATACGAAGAAGTGGAAAATTGGGTCTCTGAATGGTTTGCCTCAGAACAAGAAAAGTTCTATTGGGACGGTACCCACCAATTACCTGAAAGATGGGGAAATGTGTAGCTAGCGATGGACATTACTTTGGATAAAGCACTTTTGATGTTTCTCTTGAAATTATCGTGTTTTCTTTTATTACAAATCCGCATTATTAACCGGTACACCTGGTATATAACAAAACCAGGCTTTTCTGCAATTCAGACCCTCCGTGTGCCTGTGTGGGCGGTGGGTGGCAGGACTGTGGTGCCACGTTCAGGACCCCGGACAGCGCAGACTTGCAGCCCAGGCCTGCCCATGCCTCTGGCCTTCCTTTTTGCCAGGCACATGTTTTCTTCATCATGTTTACAAGCTGGCACACTGTGAACATCCGGAACCTGGCCACTGTCTCAGCTGTGAGGGGACGGCCTCTGCCGCTTCAGTAAGATGTACCTTTCACTGTGATAAGGGTGAAGTGTGCGGTGAGCCTGCCTGATGAGGTGCCCGGCGCCCATGATAGTGACGCAGCAAATGTACGTTAGAACCTGCTACATACACGCTAGTTTGGGGAATGAAAAGAAGGCACAGTTCACATCCTGGGGAAGTTTACAGGCTAGAACTTTATTTTGCAGATATACTTTATCTACCATGAAATTCACCATTTAAAAGTGGGCAGGTCAGTGATTTTTAGCATATTTGGAAGGATTGCAAACACCACCGCCGCCTAATCAGAACGCTTTCATTACTTCAGAAGGAAATGCCATATACTGGTTAGAAATTACTCCCTAGTCTCCCCTCCCCCCCGCCCCTGGCACCTACTAACCTACTTTTTTGTCTTTATGACTCTGCCTGTTCTGGACAGTTCGTATACATGGAAGCACACAGTATGTGGCATTTTGTGACTGTTTCCCCACTCCCCTCGCACAAAGTGTCCCGGCTCATCAGTGCGGCAGCGGGTGTTACTCTCCTCCTTTCACTGCTGAGCAGTACTCCGCTGTATGGATGTGCCACGTTTCGTGTATCTGTTCACCAGCTGGTGGACATCCGGGCGGTTTCGGCTTTCGTCTGTCATAAACATCACTGCTGTGAACATTCATGCACAGGTTTTTGTGAAAACGTGTTTTCATTTCTCTTGGTGACACAGGGTGGGGCAAAAGTCGGTTTACAGTTGGGAGTATGCGGACCAGAGTTGGTTCTCACATGCTGTCTATGCATTACTGTCCTGTTTTCCGTCCAACAGCCGCCGGCTGCCTTTTGTCCGCCCTGTGTCCTCGAGCCGGCCGTGTGCAGCCATTCCGTGCCAACCCTTCCGGACGGTGTTGTGGGCGGAGCCCTGGGCAGGCCGGGGGCAGTCTGTGCTTGGTCCCGGTTTGTTCTGTGTATGAAAAGTCATCATGGTCACACATGCACACAGCACAGGGGCAGTTAACTGTCATTCAGTCCTCACAGCACGCCTGTGAGGGCGCGGCCCTGGTCCTTTTCCGCTGGTCAGAAAGCGGGCGCTCAGAGCGGACGGGGGGCGGGGTGGGGGTGGGGGGGGACTGGCGTTGGCACCGGGGCCTTCGGGCTCAGTCCCCACACACTGCCCTGCTGTGATGTCCCCATCTCCGTGGGCCCTGCCATCAAGTCAGTGCTTAGGGCTGACTGCCCTCCCTCTCTGCCCCCACGTCCTGCCTGTTGGCCTTCTCACCCCTGACGCTAGTGCACCTGCCAGGCGTGTCTCTAGACACGTCAGCGCCGGGGCTGCCACTGCGTCCCTCCAGGCAGCTCTCCGGGCGCCGCTGCTCTGGCCGCCCCGGCTCTCCGGGCACCACGGCGGCCCCGTGGGTGCTTCGGTCACGGGGGCTTGACGTGGCCTCAGCCAGCCACTGCTGCTCGGGAGCCCTGGTCCCTTCGCACAGCGGAGCGGGTGGGAAATACGTCCCTGGTTCCGCCAGCTGACTTCCGAGGACGCTTGGCGCATCATCTGTTTTAAGTTGATAAGTACCGTGTATCACCAATGCTGCGGCTCCCGGTGTTGGGGAAGCCACTGCGCTATTAAGAGAGAATTAGCACCTCCTCCCAGGAACAAAGCTAAGCCTGGTGCGGCCTGGTCCTAATCCCTGCCCGGAAGTTCCACAATCAAAAGGGCGAAATGTGGAAAAGCAAAGATAAATAGGAGCAATGGAAAATATGCAAAGCCCTGGAGAGGTACCGGTGGCTCGGAAGCAGGTAAGACGGAGAAACGCGCCCGAGCGCCGTGGCTGTGAACGTGCCAGCGCGCCCTGGGGTTTGGAAATATTCCTCCGGCTCTCGCACGTCCGAACGGAGAGCCTTCCTCACTCACGGCGCAGGGAGGAATGCCCTAGAGTGAAAACAAAACACAATGCTATTTAATATTCAATTTGATTTCCTTTAAGATGGAAAGCGTCAGTAAAAATAATAACAGGATTAACAGGATTGTCATCGTAGCATTAAAGTTTTCCCATTATCCCTTTGGCTTGGTGATTTGGAAGTATTGTTTAACGGAAAAGGTTTTTGCAGGTTCGGCGAAATAGCATTTATTTTGCACAGTTTGATGGATTGCCAGCAGCAGCGAAGGCCTTCTGATCTCTTTGCATTTTTTCCTTCCTCATTACTTTTTCCTTCGGAGCAGTAATCATCTTACTGACTGGAGAGGAGGTCCTTGAGTGGGGAGGCGTTAATGAGATTCTCCCGTGTGTTTGCCGTGTCTGTGTGTCTGCTTCATCGTAGCTCTTAATAACTTGGCGAAGCTTTTGGAGATGAGGGAGGGGAGGTTTTCCTTAATTTTGTGATATGCTTTGTCCTTTGTAGACCTGGGTAAGTGGCTCAATAGTAAGTAGAATTCTAATAAGTCGAATAAGTCGTGATTTTGTTTGTTTTTTGAGAAACTGAATGTTGTCTCATTCATTTTGACACAAAGACAATCCTCATGGAAGAATTGACCGCATCTCAAGAACAATTCTTTTCAAACACAATACATGGGCTGTTGTATTGCATTGTTGCTTAAGAGGTAGGCCAAAGGAGAAAGAATAAATTAAAGCCTTTTATCTGTGATGGTTTTTACAACAAATTTCCTTCTCTGCACTTTCACCTTTGTTATTCCAATGTTAAAATTATTGTTTGTCACTAAATAATTGTGATGTTCACAATTACCAAATATTTTAAAACTGCAGCCTATCTAATAATAGACAAATATGCAAATTGACCACACCTCCGACACACCCACAAGCCACACCCACCATCCAATCAGAGTGAGTATGCAAATTAACCCAAACCAAGATGGCTACAGCCACAGAGAGCAAGGTTTCCTAGGTAACAGAGGAAGCCAAGCTTTCTGCCTGCCCTTGCCAGGCCTAAGCCTCCACTCAAGCTACAAAGTTTCAATTATAGAAGGTAAAGAAATTCAAACAAATGGCGGCAGAATGAGCTTGAGAGAGCAGGCCAGGGTTGCCTGCCAGCAACAGGGGAAGCAAAGCTTCCCTAACACCCTGGCCGGGCCCAACTGCTTAAGGCAACAAAGTTTCAATTATAACCCCAACACAAATGGCTGCCGGCCTGGAGGGAGCCCCAGGCTTGGCTCCGCTCCAGGCTACAAAGTTTCAATTGTAGAAGGAAAGTAAATTCCAGATACCAGGGCCTCCGCTTGGGTTGCCAGGGGGTGTGGCCGGCCTGCAAACCACCACAGGCCCCTCGCTCAGGCCGCCCCACACCCCAAGGGAACCCCCACCTGATCTGGGACACCCTTCAGGGCAAACCAGCTGGCCCCCACACCTGTACCAGGCCTCTATCCTATCTAATAAAAGAGTAATATGCAGATTGATCATCACTGCAACACACAATATAGCTGCCCCCATGTGGTCAAAGATCTTGTCCCCATGTGGACACAAGATGGCCACCACAAGATGGCCAGCAGGAGAGGGCAGTTGGGAGGCACCCGGCCTGCAAGGGAGGGCAGTTGAGAGGGACTAGGCCTGCAAGGGAGGGCAGTTGGAGGTGATCAACCCTGCAGGAGAGGGCAGTTAGGGGTGACCAGGCCGGCAGAGGAGGGAAGTTGGGGGCAAACAGGCTGGCAGCAGAGTGGTTAGGGGGTGATCAGGCTGGCAGGTAGAAGTGGTTAGGGGCAATCAGGAAGGCAGGCAGGCAAGCAGGTGGGAGCCAGCAGTCCTGGATTGTGAGAGGGATGTCTGACTGCCCATTTAGGGCCCACCCGGGGATCGGGCCTAAACGGGCAGTCGGACATCACTCAAGGGGTCCCATATTGGAGAGGGTACAGGCTGGGCTGAGGGATAACCCCCCTCCGTGCACGAATTTTGTGCACTGGGCCTCTAGTTTTTATATATTTTGCTCTGGATAGAAGACTTTTTGACCTATCATTTTATAAGTAATTTAAAATTTTCATAGCATTTATGTTAGTTTAGGTGTGTAAAGTATACTAATTTTCAGCGTTGAGGTGTCATGTGTAAACTGGTTATATTGTGAAATGAAACCAAGAGAGAAGGGACATTTCCTGTATCGCACGGATGTCCAAAGCTGAAGACGCTGGGCGGCAGGCAGCGTTCCATTAGCTGTTGTCGGGCGTCCCTGTGGGCGTGACGAGGGTGCTTTACCAAGACACACGCCCTCCCTGCCTTAGAGACGGGGTGGGAGCGCTGTGGGTTTATGAGAACCCGCTCTCAGCCTCACGTCCTGGAGCTGCTCCGGGGGCTGGTCTTTCCTCCTGATCTCTGGGCACTGGAGACTCTTTTGGAAAGTGGGCGGAGTTCTTGAGATAATGTTTCAGCTCATTCAACCTGAGATCCCTGGCGTGCCTGAGCCTCCCCAGTGGAATGTAAGTACCGCTTCCTCGCGTCCCTGTTTTTTTAATGACGAGCCTGGATAAAAACTAGGCAAGCCTGCGTTTTAGTGTGCACCCACCCTGGGTACGATGGGAATAGCATTCAAGCTGAGACCTGATAATTATTATTATTTTTGGTTAATCCTCACTGGAGGATATTTTCTCCATTGATTTCTAGAGAGAGTAGAAGGAAGGGGGGGGCATTGACATGAGAGAAACACGTTGCTTGGTTGCCTCCTGCATGCGCCCTGACAGCCAGGGATTGAACCTGCAACCTGACTGTGTGCCCTTGACTGGGAATAGAACCCAGGACCTTTTGGTGCACAGGACGATGCTCTAAACACTTAGCACACCCACCAGGCCTGATAAGTACGTTTTTAATGAAACTTGCAATGTGATAAACTATAAAATAAGAAGGGACTGATACCCAAGGGAAACAACCTGGGTGTGGGGTAGAATTCTTGGATATGGAAAGTGGAGTTGCTGAGTGGGAGAATGAAATAGACTGGATGGTGCTCAAAAATCAAACAGTGAATCTGAAGACATAAGGCCTGATCAACAACAGCAGCAGCAACAGCAGGCATATAATATGATATGTTATGACATGTCTCTAATGAGATTTCTGAAATTCAAAATAAATAGAAAGTTCTACAGTTATGTAATCAGAAGACAACATGTTACCTTTAAGTGGACAAAAATCAGAGAGACGTGAGAATTCTATACCCAGCCAAACTGCTCTGCAGTCATGCCATTGTTCTAACATTAATCCTTTCAGGAAAAAATTAAGAATACATTGAAAATAGTGGCAAAATCAAGGCTGAAAAATCCACATACTACAATAAGAAAGAACTTGTATGCAACCAATGGTACTTGAATTGAATCTAAATAATTGTTAATAGGTTGTGAAGCCAAGTGGATGTATTACATGAAAAATTCTTTTTAAAATAACAATGGAGGTTTTCTTCTTTTTTAACCTATAGCTCTTGAGTTCCCATGCATTTCTAATTAATTGATTGAAAAATCTATTCTGGCAAAATCCAGGCCAGGAATGAAAAGTGGGGGTTAAAGTGAGGATATTTAGGTGTGGGAAATGATACAAATATGACATCCTGTCAGTTCCAGGGGAAAATGCCAGAAACAATTGATCTGATTTTAAAAAGTAATCATAAAAATAGATAGCACTTATAAAATACTTCAAAGTCCTGTGCCAAATACTTTATTTTTCTCAATTTACCCTGCATGCTATCAGGGGTATTAATTGGCAGGTCAGTTTTATATACCTGCTCAAGTTTAATAAGCATTCATTAATATGAGAGACAAATTAATTTTAAAGTGTTTTTCATACTATTTCTCCCTTACTCTTCAGTGGAAAGGTACAGGGAGTTGTCATAATCAATAGGAGTTGAAGGGAATTACTGTCCATCCAGCAGGGAAGGAGAAAAGAATAAATCGGGTGGTGAGAGTTGTCATCCTTCCCTAAGAAAATTTAAGCACAAACGATTCCAGTAATTTATATTTTTTATTATGGCCAATATAGTTGGCTTGGTTTATATCAGATGGTAAAGGAGAGTCAAGTTTTTATTGAGGAATCAGGATCCGAGTTTTCTATCTTTGAAAGAGGAAAATATGTAGTTAATTTTCAGGATTCCTGTCAAAAGAATAATGAACTTCTGGGCATATTGGCAGAGCAAAGGGAGCGCAGAGCAGGACTAATTGAATCTGCAGCAGCGAGAATTTTGTGAGAAAGCAGGTTCCTATGATTTTCTATGAAGGGTTTTTGGGGATAGTGAGAACATAAAAACAGGAATGAAATGTCAGTGGATAAGCCCTGATTGTGTTTTAATCACGGAGCCAATTTCTTAAAATATGTTTTCATTTTTATTTTCCATACAGGTAATGCTAAACATAAAGGAAGTATATTTCTGGGTAATATTGTGGTATGGAACTTAGGAAGTTAAGCTGAATAGGTTTTGATATCTGAATGGATTAGGAAAACCCCTTTGGGGCACCATGGGCCGGAAGATCAGACAGACGCTGTATCAGTTTCTTTGCTATGAAGATTATAATCCAATCTTGTAGCATTTTTCTAATATCTTTCTGTAAATAATAAAGAGATTAAAATAAGCAAAACCATTATACTATTTATTTATTTTTTTGGTTTAGTTTTCTAGGAATTTTCCTTTAAAAACAAAGTATATTTATAGTTAACACATTTCATTCTTAGAAAAATAAAGCTGAAAATATTTAAGATGGACAGAAAAGTATTTCTTATATTTTGAAGTAGTTACAGCTGATTAAACCGTTTCTAGCTTAATCAAGTATTTAGTAATTTACGTAGTTATCATATCCCCTATGTGGAAAAAAATATTTAATCCTGGAGGTGTTTGTTTGTCCATTCTTGAGAGTTATAAAATGGTCAGCTTTTTGGCGAGTGGCAGAGAAGTTGTAGGCACCACTGAACTAAAACTACCTGCTCCTTTACCCTCACGCCGCTGCGTGGTCCTGGGAGGCAGGCCTGTGTTACTCCGTGTGGCAGTGACTTACACTTTGACGGAGAGCAAATTGATGGCCCTTATCTATGGAAGACTTTTATGAATGGCTGGTGTAAATCAAGAATTGAATGCCTATTTTTCCCTCTGAGTATAAATCTATGAGTGGGAGATTGATTTCTGAGTGACTTTTTGGTAACCCATTTAAATTGTCTCTTCTACCAATTTTCTATATTTTGGCATACACCGAGTAAGTGAAATATAACTCAATGCCAGCATGATAGATATGTTTTTCCTCCTGCGAGGTAGTTCTGGAGTTCACCTGGATCTCTTGTACAACTCAATAAATAACTCGGGTGATAGTCAGAGTAGAGAGCAAGTGTATGTAGTGGGAATCCCATTAATGGGAATGACCAGAGCAACTATATCTACCTGGTAGGCAGGAAACAGAAAATGAAGTGTCACATATTTAATTTTAAAGGTATTTATGGTCAAACGTGCTGTGTATCAGGGGAAAGAAGCAGGCGGGAAAGGGCAGTCGTTTCCAGGGCATTTGCAGATACAGCGTCTGGTGGGAAGTCCTGGGGAAGGACACACCATCTCGCCCAGGTCCTTTAAGACTCTCTCCTAAAAGGCTTTCCTGCTGGAAGATGCAGCTTTCTAAAGCGAGAGGGGAGGCGCAGAGCCCACGGAGGACAGGAAGCTAGAAGCCAGGTGGTTTTAAACATAATTTCACAAACACTTCTCCCTCACGAAAATTTGCATCTATAGGTGGCAACTTATTGGTGGAGGGGTTATAAAATGCATGAAATTATATTACTTTCTTTTCAAATAAATGGCCCGTTCTTTATCTTCCCTAGTTTAAGGCAATTGTAAGACTCAAACAGTTAGCGTTAAGGAAGAAATGGTAGGTCAGGAGATAAGCAGTTGACCCGGGTAGTTTTAAACGGAACTTTCACAGCAGTCAGAAGAGCCGGACAGTGTGAGTCACCTAGTACGTGCTCAGTCAGAACTGGCGAGAGGGCACGCAGCCGGGTAGGCAGGGGGGCGGCATGAGAGGGCTCGGAGTGTGGAGACGGGTTAGCTGTGTGACCCTAGGTAAGATACTCCCCTTTTCTGTGCCTCATTTTCCTTATCTCTAAATGGCAATAGTGAAAGGACCTACCTCCTAAACTCATTAGGAGGACCAAATGTGTTAACATCCTATGTAATAAAAGGCTAATGTGCAAATCAACCGATGGCGGAACGACCAGTTGCTATGACGCGCACTAACCATCAGGGGTCAGACGCTCAACGCAGGAGCTGCCCCCTGGTGGTCAGTGCGCTCCCACAGGGGGAGCGCCGCTCAGCCAGAAGCCGGCTCATGGCTGGCGAGTGCAGCTGGGGTGGTGGGAGCCTCTCCTGCCTCTGCGTCAGTCGGACATCCCCCGAGGGCTCCCAGACTGTGAGAGGGTGCAGGTCTGCCGGGCTGAGGGACCTCCCCCCACCCCCCAGTGCATAAATTTCGTGCACCGGGCCTCCCGTGTAGCTATAAAGACCTCAGAATAGTACCTGGCACAAGGCATTCATCAAATGCCAGCCGGCATGAGCCTGGCAGACCCTGCTGCCTTCTCAGCTCCTGCCTTCAGTTCTCCACCGAGATGTTTCTTCAGGGTGGCCTCCATCCGGAGGGGCCCAGCCTTAGTGCAGCGGCTCCCGTTCTCTTGTGACTCATTTAGTTGCTTCTTTGACTAAGATTCTCCGGTAGGACAGGTGGACTGCGCAAGATGCGGACCTCGCTGCGCCCCTCTCCGTGGGTCCCTCCAGGGCTTCCCCGTCGTCCGTAAGGCACTGGTCATGGCTGTTCAGCATTCCGGGTGCCAGGTCGTCAGGATGTCGCTTTCTTCCTTTCCAGCCGCCGCTCCCACAGGCCCTGGGTGAACCCCACGCTGTTTGTCACTCACCGTGCGGGGCCGGGCAGGACGAATGGCGCCGTGGAGGCCGGGCCGGGCCGCACGGTCATCTGAGTGCGCGTTGGTCCAGCAGTCCAGGGCCGTTCCCACGGTTTGTTAGAACATGGACCATCCTCTCAGTTGTCCTCAGGAGCAGGGAATGGAGATGGTGGAACCAGTGCTGGCTCGGGCCTCTGTCACGGAGACAGGAGGCACTCGGAGCATTAGAAACGCGTCGGAGCCCTGTACCAGCCCCTCCCGCTTCACCGTGTGCCCGGTGCCCGGAGCGCCGCGCGGTGCCTCGGGAACTGTCGTCCTCCCCTGTCAGGTCCCAGCTCCCAGCACTTACCCTCGGGCTGTCAGTGCGATGGTCTCCCCGGAGGTTCTTTCATGGGCAGGTTCTTGGGGCATCACTCCGACGTCTTCATCCGTGGGCGCCTGCTGATGAGTGAGCTGCTCCCGTCCCGTGTCTGCGCCCGGAGCCCGCACGGCAGCGGGTGCGCGTTCCCCGTGGCTGCTCGTTCCCGGTCCGCGGCCCGTTTCGCGTGGCTTGTCTCTCTGCTGCGCTTCCGTCCTTGTTTTGGCCAGTGCTCCCTCGAGGGCCCCCGTTTCTGTAAGATGTCAGGGGGGTTTGTCCCTGGGAGACGAGGCGGCACCGCGCCACACCGTGCTGTCTGTGAACTCACGCGCGTGGACCCGTCCGGCCAGGCTTTGGTAGGTGCTGGGCTGGTCCAGGCCGTGGTGCACACCTGTTCCTGCTGGTGCACACCTGTTCCTGCTGGTGCACACCTGTTCCTGCTGGTGCACACCTGTTCCTGCTGGTGCACACCTGTTCCTGCTGGTGCACACCTGTTCCTGCTGGTGCACACCTGTTCCTGCTGGTGCACACCTGTTCCTGCTGGTGCACACCTGTTCCTGCTGGTGCACACCTGTTCCTGTGGTGCACACCTGTTCCTGCTGCAGGCTGGTGGACTGAGCTGCTGGTGAAGCTGGTCTCGCGTGTCATCGTCCTGGGTGTGGACCATGTGACTGACATCTGAATCCCGTTACTGGGGGACCGGTGTTATTTAACCGAAATGGGGTAACTGGGATGTAGACATCTCAGACTGGACGACTCAAGGACGGCCTGTCGGCGATGACCAGTTTACAAACAGACACTGAGTCTCAGGCAGGGGAAGTACCTGCCGGGGTTCCCATAGCTAAAAGGTGTCAGCAGCCGGAACCTCACTTTAACAGGGTCTCTGGCCTCCAGTGATATGAGCAGGTCCAGCCGTCTCTTGTGCTTCCGTCAAAGACAATGTTGACGGAGTCTGCATTACTCGTGAATTGTCCTTTTTAGAAAGTCATCAGCGTGTCTAATTAAGCCTGTGGCTCTGTAGGGACTGCCGCTGCCTAACTGGGCTGACCACGTAAATTCGCCAGAAGCCAGAGCTCATGTGAACAGTGAATTACTGTGCAAAGTTCTGGAAGCTGGTGGCTCACCTGACCTTCTGTGAGCTGGTTGTTCTGGGCATGAATCAAGAGTCCTCAGTCTTGGAATGAAAGAGGGGCCACCCCAGCACAAGTCAGAAGGCCCCTAGAAGGAAAGGGGTACCCAGGAGTCGCGGGGAGAGACACTTCGAAAGAGCTGCCTGGAGACACCTGGTCAGGAGGGGAGATCCGGGGGGCTTAGCTTCACTCAGTCTCTGCTCCGTTCTGGCCGGGGTTGGGGGGGGGGTGGCAGGAGGCCACATCAAGGAGTTACGTCTGAGCCAGGCTGATTCTGGGGTGCAGCTCAGCTTTCAAAGCTCAGGGGGCCATTTAGGAGCATCTAACGTTGCCCAGGCAGGGAGAGCTGGGACCTGGGGCAGACTGAAGGGTTGGTGGTTAGGCCTGGACTGTTGAAGGCTGAGAAAAAATACGATTAAAGGAAAAAGGGGGCATTATTTAGTCTCTAAAATGCCAGGCCGTGTGCATGGCTTTTGCTTATTAATTTTGTAATTCTCATAAAAATCTGGTTAGCAGGTGTTAAGTGAGAATCGGAAATGTTAAGTAACTCTCCTACGTTAATAGAATTAGTGGTAAAGCTGGCGTGGCTCAGTGGTTGAGTGTTGACCTATGAGCCAGGAAGTCACAGTTCGATTCCCAGTCAGGGCACATGCCCGGTTGGGAGGCTGGATCCCCAGTGTGGGGCGTGCAGGAGGCAGCCAGCCAATGATTCTCTCTCATCGTTGATGTTTCTCTCTCTCTCCCTTCCTCTATGAAATCAATAAAAATATATTTTAAAAATATTAGTGGTAAAGCTGAAATTTTCTTTTGAAACCCAGGCTCCTTTTAATATATCACACAGCTCTGAAGAGAAAGGTACCAGGCTAAAACATTATCGAAAGGAAGATACGTAGGAAGCACATTTCTCATCTTTGATCTTGAACTAAGGCTATTACGTGGACCTCAAAATGCACTTTTCTGTAGAAAACATGTTTGAAAATGTGATTGGTACTTGGGCCATGCCGCAAAAACCTATTTTTTATCTGCATATCCATATGTCTTTGTGTCTCTGTAGCTGTACTTACCTCTTTATACATTTTTTTTTCTCTATTTAAAAAAAGCATGTCATTATTATGTAAAATACTGCACTTGGAGGCCCAGCTGGGGATCCTGGGAACTCTGCCCCGCACCTGGAGGGCAGCCCTTCCGTCAGCCCCACGCTTGATGGCTGGAGCGCTGGTCCGGTTAGCTGGGCTCGCCGTGCAGGAGTGGCATCTGCCTTCATCTCCATGTGTGTAGAAGAGAAGCAGCCATTTCAGCGAATCACTTCTCAGGTCTTGTAAATTAGAGAAAAAAGGAAGTTACTTGTATTCTACCCTCCCTTTCTCTGACCATATAAGCACTCTTGCTTGTTTTTATGGATCGGGACTGTGTCTTAATCGTGATTAAAGTCTTTTTCTTTTAAAAATATATTTCTGTTGATTTCAGAGAGGAAGGGAGAGGGAGTGAGGGATAGAAACATCGGTGATGAGAGAGAATCATTGATCTGCTGCCTCCTGCACGCCCCCCGCTGGGGATCGAGCCTGCAACCCAGGGCTTATGCCCTGACCGGGAATCCAACTGTGACCTCCTGGTTCATAGGTCGATGCTCGACCACTGAGCCACACCAGCAGGGCTAAAGTTCCTTTGATAGCAAGTAACGGAAACAGACTACCGACTGAAAAGGTACCAATTCTGAGGCTATGCTCGGTATTTCACATTAGCATCCCGGCCCACGGACAGGGGCCGGAACTCCGCCAGATGCCCCGGAGCGTCTCTTCCTCTGGCTCATCTCTGGCCGCTGCCTCTGTCTTCGCGCTCTGGCTTTGAGGTCACTTCCTTTCTGGCTCCTGAAGAAGCTGTGTTCTTCCCTGTCCGTGGACTGGTTGGCTCCATACCCTGAGCCCACAGTCCCGCACGCCGCCTCCTGGCTCGTGGAGCTCCGAGATGCAATCTTTTTGGCAACCGACCAGCTCTGTGACCTTGAGATAGCACACTGACCTCTGTCTGCTTCCTCAGATGCAGGCGGGGTCTACCTGATGAGGCGCAGGTACCTCCTGAGCTGAGCCCTCTGAGTAATAAGAAAGGTTTTGTACAAATCAGGAGTGTTTTTGTTAGTTTGTTTTTGTTGTTTTTTTACTATGAGAAGACTGTGGTTTATAAAATGATCCTCCCCATAATTCCTTTAAGATTCAACTTCTCAATCTTTTAAACTGTGATTAATTGACAAAATTAAGTTTATACACATCAGTTAAAAAAAAATTACATCCATTGGCTAGAGAAAGAAATTCTCTCTTAGAATGTGACAAGAAGTCAGTAAAACATGTGAAATGGTTAAAAACAGTGTCTTGCAGGCTGCAGGAAACAGCATCCTGCTCCTTGGACTTCGGGGGAATTATTTCTGGGATGAGGATGACATGGGGGCCATTTTTGCCGTATTCTTGCCATCGCCATATTGGTCTGGGCACTGACACCGGTGCTGAGTCGGCCTTCACACGGCGCCGTGTCATCTGGCCCAGTGGTCGGCAAACTCATTAGTCCGCAGAGCCAAATACCAACAGGACAACGATTGAAATTTCTTTTGAGAGCCAAATTTTTTAAACTTAAACTTCTTCTAACGCCACTTCTTCAAAAGAGACTCGCCCAGGCCGTGGTATTTTGTGGAAGAGCCACACTCAAGGGGCCAAAGAGCCGCATGTGGCTCTCGAGCCGCAGTTTGCCGACCACGGATCTGGCCCGTCGGGAGCGACCGGAGGCCGTTTCAGTTCCTCGTGGGCGGGCTGTGTGGCCGAGGGGGAGGTTTGATTTGGGGGGGCAGTCTGTGACTCCTGGGAACATTAGTGAACTTCTCCGGAGCACAGAATACCCTCTGACGGCTCACAGGTGGACGAGCTCGAAGGGCTGCAGTCGTGGGAGACCGGAGTTTGTCATATGTTTACCTGGATTTACATACGGGCCCTCGTCACTTAAAAGAAAGGTACTTTGCCAGGTTTTTAAAGAGAAACTCTTGACGCACAGGGATTCAGTGCGAGAGACAGCGGCCGGACTTGACTCGTAAGAGCCCAGGAGAGTGGACATGTCAGGGAGGCCTGCACCGCGGCCCGTCAGAGAAGGGCGGGCCCGGCCGCGGGCTGGAGCAGGCAGCTGGCTGCCCCGCGTTCCTTTTGAAGGGCCAGCTTCCCCCCCCCCCCCCCGTGTCTGGTAACAGAATTTGCTGATAGCCCCAAATACATTTCTTTCTCTACATCTAACAGAGACCCTCCCAAACCAGCCCGCCTTCTCCAGAAAGAATTTCATGACTCATAGCATGCTCTCTGTAAGACGTGTAAATACTCACTTACAGCCAACAGTGACCAGAACCTTCTTTAGGAGCCCTCTCTCCGGCGTGGAGATTTCTAGCTGAGTTAAGCTAGTTTTCCATTTATGCCAGAGGCCGCTTTTCCCCAAGTTTCATGCTGATTGCAGAACATGCCCCAGGGACTCCGGCAGCGTTAGTCACGCTGACCGGTGGATTCCAAGTGCACAGCACAGCCCTCAAGCCCAAGTGAAACCAGGTGGCGGCCACAGGACACGCCCGCTTTCGCCTACGTCGCCTGGTTCCCTGCTTCAGCCCTGTTTCCAGCTGGCCTCACATGGATGGTAGACCAGAGCGATGCCACAGCCCTCTGTAATGCTACCCATGTTTTGCCACTGCCATTTCTGATTTATGGTCCCTTCCAAAGGTGTGTGCGAGTTTGGGTTAAGTCATTTCAGCTGGGAGGAGGGGTAGGTGATTTCCCTTCTCTGAGAAAAGTAAGGCGGGTTCTCATATTAATAAGCTCCCCTCTCCTCCTCCTCCGTCTCCCCCTCCCCCTCCTTCCCCCTCTCCTCTCCATCCATCTATCTTTTTCTCCATTTCCTCCTTTTCTCTGACCTCCTCTTACTTCCTCTCTCCCTCCTCAGTAGGTTTACATTAAGCAGGAAAAAAATTCCAGCACAGTGTTGGAGCGAACTGCGGCGTTAAAGACTGCTTGGCCAAGAAACGATTAATCTCCGAGCAGCAGCCTTTAGGGACCAGCATCAAATACAAACATGTTAGAAATCTTCCTGCCATTCCAGCTCAGCTGACTCAGAACATTTTTAAGAACAGTCGTCAGTGCCCAGCAGAGAAAAAGAGACTGTTGTGAACTTAAGAAACTCTCGCCTTTAACGTGGCTCTTATGAGTATGTACCACCGGCTTGACAGCCGTACGGATGACATGCAGGCTGCAGCTGAGGGCACGCATCTGTGTTGTCAACACAGTTTTACATGGAGGTTTTCTGTGAACTTAATGGTTTATAGTAAGTTTAACTTTTGTTAAGTAGGTTGCTTTGCATGTAAATACTCTAATGCATTAAGGCAGTGTTACGGATTGTTATCCCATGTATGGGGCCATTTAGAGCAATGTTCCCTTGAAGCAGTTCGTTGAAGGAAGTTTACTAAAGGGAAAAGAACAGGCAAGAGGCAAAATCCATACATGTGGGTCCATCTTTTTATTTTTTAAATATTTTTTATTGATTTCAGAGAGGAAGAGGAAGAGGGGGAGAGGGATGGACACATCCATGATGAGAAACATCGATTGGCTGCCTCCTGCCCGCCCCCTATTGGCGATTGAGCCTATATCCCAGGCGTGTGCGCATGTGCCCTGCCCGGGAATCACACCCAGACCTCCTGGTTCATGGATTGACGCTCAGCCACTGGCCACACCTGTCGGGGGATGTGGGTCCATCTTCTGAGCTGCGTTTGCTGGTAATTTTGGGCTGTTTTGTGATGGTCTTTTTCTTCCTCTTTGAAGACCTGGAATGAGGAAGTGCATGCAGTGCTACTCACCTAGCCCGGTCAGGGAGCCCGTGTGATGGAGAGAAGATTAGGAAAACATATTTCCAAAGTCTCATTTAATGATTTAATGCAGACGAATGTGTTAATTGGATTTTTCTGTCACCAGGGGCCTGTAAGAGAATTTCCACTTCGTTCCCTTTGATTTTTGTGCGTGACAGCGGAGTTTTACTCAGGTCCTCTCTTTGTTCATTTTACTGAGGACAGTGTCCTAGCGCTGCCACCTTGTCCTTACCCTGCGGAAGTGCCACCCACTTCTTTTGGAGGATACGGGGTGCCACAACTAACAGCTGCCATTTATTGAGGATCTCATACATGTATTCATTTTGATCCTCACCACGCCACAACCACCATCTCCATCTCACAGATGGGCCGTCTTGGGCTAAGAGGCGTTGAGTAGCTCATCCAAGGCCCAGCGACGTCATCAAGCTGGGATTCCAGTCCAAGTCCACTGGACCCACCGGGGGGTCCTAGCTACCACCCCAAACCTGTCAGCTCTCGGGTTCTGAGTTGTGGCCCTGCTGGGCAGTAGAGCAGGCCGCAGGTAGGTCAGCATCACAGGGAGAGCAGGGCGCGTCCTGGGGGAGTCCTCCTGCTTCCATACTGACCCTGGGAAGGCTCAGACACAGGTTAGAACGCACCCATTTTTTGGAAGTGGACATTCGTGGCCTTTTGTTTCACAGGGATTGTTTTTGGAGGAAAGATGATGGGCTAAATTTCTAGATTCGTTTTTTAAAAATTTATGTTATCTTTATTGTTGAAAGAATTACAGAGGGTCCCTTTTTTCCCATTGACCTACCCCATGGCCCCCCGCCCCGCCCCCCCCCCCCCCCCCCCAGGCCTTCACCACGCTATTAGATCAGTTTTTGAAGACTTTTCCTAATTGTCAAGTCCTGTCTGGACACCATTTTGCCCCCTCCTCTCTGTTCTGTCCGGGGACCTTACCCTTCCTTGTGGATTTATTAGGAAGACTCCAAACCCGCATTTCCAGACCCGCCCTCTCCCCTGAATCGCTGGTTAAGCACCGATTGTATAATGGAACCAACACCGGCTTTTCTCTTCACTAAAATTATTAAAAAGATAGGCCTGTTGCTCTTGACTAAATGTTAGCTTTGGAAATTAGTTCTAAATTATGTTTAAGGTTGTAAATGAGCTTAGCATCATGTGACATGCATGGGAAATTATTTTAAGGCGTTTAGATCCATAATGGTTCCAAGTAATTATGCCATTTTATTTTCCACACAATATTGATTTTAATTGTAACACTAATGAGCACTGAGGACACTTCACATTCACTCATGTAAAGTGATTGGATGAATTGAGGTCTGGTGACAGCTGATGGATTTAATGGAAGTTTAGATTCAATTTGCATTTCAGTGGTATATTACGGTTGACTTTAGAAAACTTTTTAGGTAGGTTTTCTTGGTAAATTAAAGGATTCAGGGGGGATGATTATGAAATAATTGATTAAAAGGTGTGTAATATTAGTTTTCATTGAACTTAAACTTGTATGGGTTCAATTTAAAACCTAATTCAATACATTTTGGATTTTATATTTCCCGGAACTCCTCTGGAGCATTAATTTTGTCATGCTTGTCATTCTAATCTAATGATGATTTAATGTCTGCAAACCTGAATAAATTTGTATGCAAGGAATTCTGTGTATCTAATCAATGAAGGTTGAAATTTGGCAAATGAGATGATAAAAAAATGGAAAATTTTAAATAGAAAATGAAAATAATGATTATACGTTAGAAAGTACTTTCATTAATGTTCTTGGCTAGTAAACACGTCTTTTTTTCTCTTCTTTTTATCGTGTAATATTTAGAAGGTGATTGAACCTTGAAAGAAGTAACTACTACTAAATTGTGAAGAGTATTTAAATTAGAGCAGAATCTCAGTGCTCACTTTCTGTCCTCTTTCCCTGAAACTTTGCTCCGGAATTATAAATAAAAAGCAGAAAGAGGCTAGACTACCTTTTCAAAGCGCCTCCACCTTCCCCAGAAACCTACGGAGACAATAGAACCTTCTCTAATCAAAGTGTTCCTTCACTTGGTTATTGATAAACATGCAGAACTTAGGACGTGGGATAGGTTAGTCATGCTGAACACGAATTCCTGGCTTAGGGTCTAGCGGGCAGCAGCCCCTCCTCATTAACCCAGGGAGCCCCGTCCGGGTTCACATCGCTGCTCTTTCTCAGAGGTCCTATGACCCCGGAAGGCGATTGGTCCACCTGAACACTCACCAGGGAGGTTTCAGCGCCGTCCTCCTTCCTGGCTCCCTGCCCTGCAGGGGTGACAGGAGATGGTCCAAAGCCACAGAATGTGTCTGCACCCGAACCAAGTGAGGGGTATGGGTGCCTCTACAAGGCAAACCTCCGGACTTGGTTCCATACCGGAAGTGTGGGTGGGTTTTCAGGTGGAATGGAAAATCAGTGTGATTATGGTTCAGGCTGAATTGGACTTAAAAAAAAAAAAAAGAGGAAGTTAGCATAGTATCACAACTATTTTGTAGTATATGAAAAGCAAAACGATAAATTTATGAACCCTCTGATCCCCCATTAGAGATCAGCATGAAAACTGCATAGGACTCAGGAGCACAGGAAATGAGGCAGGTCGTTGTGTAGACGCGGGGCGGAGAGCAGCGTTACCCCCGGCAGCACGGGCCCTGCCCGGGAGAACCCCACAGCTGACTTCTCCGGAAGAGCCAACGCGATGGCAGCGAGAACCCCCACTCAGGTGCGAGAGACGGGCCGTTTCTTTCACATCCTCACTGGCTCCCCCGGGCCTGGGACATGACGTTGGTGGGGCAGGTGTGCTTATCCACATCTCACAGATGAGGAGATGGACTGGGAATAACTAAGCTGCCCGAGGCTTCATGGGTAATATTTGCAACTCAGCTCCCCTCCGGACCTTTTGAAACTCTGTCCCCGCAGGGCTTTCTGTGTGGTCTTGCCATTCTTCTGATTTTATGCATTACAGCGAACACTAAGCCAGAAATTTGTTCTGAAGGCCCGTGCGGCGCTATTATTTCATACTCCCAATATGACTTCTCATGAAAACATGTTCCCAGGATTATCACTTTGTAGTTGTGTCATTTCTCTTCCAGCTAAATTTGACACCTTCACATCAAGAAGGCAGAGGTGCCAGGTATGGCTCAGGTTTCTGTGAGCGAGGCCTCCTAAGTGGTCACGTGTCCCGTGGTTTCCTGCCGTCCATGCGGCCTGGACAAGTGGACAGCTGCGGAGACGGCCTGCCTCCTGGCACGCCTGCCTGGGAGGCCCCGGGCGGCATGAAGGGGGGTTGGGTTAGTGCAGTGTGTCCCGGATTGGCTTAGTTCTTTACAGTGGCTGAAAAATAAAGAAATTCTCCTTTTACATTTGTTTCTTAAGGATCTGATACGCTTTTGAGTGACATATCATAGTTTGCTTTATAGAACAGATAAAACATTTTCATTCATGCATTAGTTTTATTATCGTGATTGAAAGCCACCAGCTTTGTGAGAGGAAGACAGAACGGCTAACAGCTCTGACGATGCATATGGAGACCACCTTCCCTGCCCCCGCCTCTCTATGTGCCAGAGGCTCCCGAGTGGATCAGAGCGGGACACGCATTCAGTTAGCTCCCAGACTGACCTACACTGGACTGTTGTTTGTTTATTTTATATTATTTTTATTGTGACTTAAAACATTTTATTTTTATTGTTGAAAGTGTTTCAGATGTCTGCTCCCCCGTCCCCCCCTTTATCCCCTCCTCCCCACTTCCAGCCCCTCCCCAGGCTTCACCATGCTATGTCTGTGTCCATGGGTTATGCATATCTGCATCTAAATTCTTTGGTTAATCTCTTCCTGCTCCCTCCTCCCCCTTCCCTCTGAGAATCATCGGAACATGGAGAGACCTGGAGAGTATTATGCTAATTAAAATAAGCCAGTCAGAGAAAGGCAAATATCACTTGCCCTCACTTAAATGTGGAATCTAATGAATAAAATAAACTGACAAAATAGGTCCAGAGACATGAAAGCATGCAACTGGACTATTTTTTAAGGTTACAGCTCTGTCAAGGTGGAATTGATATACAACAACCTGAAAATATTTAAAGGGTACAATTAGGTAAGTTTTGATATGTATACATCATGAAATCAGCACCACGATCAAGAGAGTGAACATATTTGTTCCTCTCCTCACATTTATTGAGTGGAGCTGTAATTCCTTCACCAGTTGTTTGCACATGTCCCCATCATCAATCACTGATCTGGTTCTTGTCACTGTATATTAGTTTGTATTTTCTAGAGTTTTATCTAAAATGAAGGCATGTAGCCTGGCCGGCATGGCTCAGTGGTTGAGCGTTGACCTATGAACCAGGAGGTCACAGTTCAATCCTCAGTCAGGCACATGCCTGGGTTGTGGGCTCAATTCCCAGTGTGGGCGTGCAGGAGGCAGCCAATCAGTGATTCTCTCTCATCATTGATGTTTCTCTCTCTCTTTCCCTCTCCCTTCCTCTCTGCAATCAATAAAAATATATTAAAAAATAAAAGAAAATGAAGGAATGTAATGTTTTCTTTTTGCTCTACTTGTGATTCATGCATGTTTGGTGCATGTATCAATTGTTCATTTTTATTGCCAAGTAAGAACTGCATTATATGGATATACAGTTTGTTTATCCATTCATATGTTGATGAGTATTCAGATTATTTTGAAGTTTGGACTCATAACTAAAGCTGGTATGAACATTTGTGTATATCTGTGTACATACATGTATTTTGCTCTTGGGTAAAACATAGGGCTGGAGTCATATGGTAGGTATTCAAGCAATTCAGTTGCCAAATTTCCAGTTCTTGGTAATCATTGTCCGTGAATGAATGGTCTGTTTTTGGACTGTCCCTTTGTCGCATTGTCCTATTTGTCTCACTTTACACCAGCACTGCACTGCTTTATTAAAGTAGCTTTATAATCTTGAAATCAGGTGGCATTAGTTCTCCAGCTTTGTTCTTCTTTTTCAAAATTCTTTTTGCTATTCTATATGGATTTTAGAGCCAGTTTGTCAATTTCTTCCAAAAGGTCTGCTGGGATTTTGATTGGGATTACACTGAATTTATAAATCAATTTGGGAAGAATTAACATCTGAACAGTATTAAGTCTTTCAAATCATGAACAAGATCTTTGGGTCGCTGAAATTTAGAACCATGTCTGGGCGTAAAATGTAAATCACTCCGAATCACTGATCAGGAAAGAACGCAAAGGGGATTCTAGGGTGCCTCCCAGTTAGAATAAGCAAGACCCTGGGAACTGGCCTTCCTGCTTGATTCGCCTGACCAGGTCGCCACAGAATTCTCACTTACCATGCGATGTCTACATATTAGATGCCTTACCCCAGATAGTAACCTTCTCCACACGCAGCCTTGTCACGCAGGTGCCACGTGACCGTGGATACGTACACTCACCTGGTCTGCTGACACCCTACCAGGTGGTGGGCATTTTGGGTGAGGTTAGCGGTCCAAGACTGTCCACATTCTCTCCTGATCAGCTACCCCTTCCTGGGAGTTTCCTGCGAGAAGAGGGAGCCGTTGTTAACAGGAGACGGTTGTAGCCGTGAAGGGAAGAGGCCGGGGCGCCACGGGCGTTCAGACAGCCCGTCTTTGCTGGGGTACAGGCTTCCCTGGGGGTGGGCGTTCTTTGCTGCGGGAGGGTCGATGACAGTTTGACGTGGGTGACGGGATCATCACCACCGAGGCGGGTCCCACAGGCCCGTGTAGGCGGTTGTGTAAAGATGACAGGTGGATTGGTGACTGGGCCTCTGCAGATTCACCACCGGGTGTTCAGGGACAGGTCGAAGCACGTTGGTCAGGGAGAGTGGGCTGTGCTGTCCTACGTGAGAACACCTCTCTCCAGCGGGTCGCTGGTGGTCGAGGGCAGGAAGTCGCCTGCCTGGGTTCGGACTGTCCCTGTGCTTGCAGATCTGGGGACTCAGCTGCTCTAGGCCCTTTTTCTTTGAGGGCACGGGGAATTGTGACAGCATGGAGATTAACAGTAAACACGTGGGTTTAGTGTACTTGGTACATCGGGTGTTTTTAGCATACTGTATTTTCCCACTTCTTATCTTTAATTTTGTGTGTTCTCGCTGCCGTGGACTACCTGAGAACACGTGAATTGTGTGCTCAATGACCCGCCTTTGCTTTACGCCCTGTAAATTATTTGTTCAGCTCACCCCGTCGCACCTCCCGCTTCCCCTCCTCCTCGTTTGATCTTTCTTCTCCCCCAGTCAGGCCGCTCTGCCGCTGCACAGCCAGTGTCTGCCGTGCAGCCCGCCCTCACCCACGGGTGACTTCCAGATGAGAGCGGGTGGGTAACATGTTTACCGACAAAGCAGCCGGCAGCCTGCCCAGGCCCAGCCTGTACCACCGAGGCCGGTGCTCTTTCCTCCTCCGGAGTGAAGTTTTAGGGTCATATTCTTAACATGTGACTTCGGGAGTTCAGAATACCTTATGTTCTGTAGAGCAATGCTAAAAGTATTTCATAAGCTTTGGCAAAAATAACAAATAAAAAATAAGCGTGTGGGAGATAGTGTGCTGCCAACTAACAGTTTATTTTTTTAAAAATCTTTATTGTTGCAAGTATTACATATGCCCCCCTCCCCCCGCCCCCATGACCTCTTCTAGCCCACCCCCCCCCCCGCCCCCGCCCCCGCCCCAGGATCGGCTTATTTTATGAGCTGCAGGATGAACTGTGTCACTATGAAAGCTAACAGTACTTGTTTGTGACTTCTTTAGAACAGGAATAAGGCAAAAATACTCAGCCCAGATAATGGTGGCTTGAAAACCGTTTATGTCAAACATGTTAGAACTTGAAATAGTTGAAGGCTGGGACCCAAATCAGGCGTAATTAACTAACATAGCTGACAGATGTCAGCAAATGCTAATAAAATGTGTATACCCTGAGTATTTTCCAGCTTGTAATTAACTGCACAGATGATGTGATCTGATTTTGTCACTAGCTGCTCATTAACGAGGGGGAGGACGACGAGTGACCAGGCCAGAGTGCCAGCTGAAGACCGGGTTCCGCTACTCCTCCCGCAGCTGGAGAAGCCGGAGGGACGCCCGCCGCGGCGGGGTTTGGTTTGTGCTACTTTCTTCATCGGTGCTCGCCAAGGGGAAGCGGAATTTGTGAAATTCAACTCTGAGTGACCTTGAAGACAGTAAATCTGTGGTCAGCAAACAATCGCTTTCATTTTTAGATTCTTCATATAAATTTATTGTCATCAGGCCAGTGATATCACCATTGGAAGTTCCATAAAAAATGCAAATAGATAATTTCAAGTTCAATTAAAGCTAAGCAGAACACAGTCTGCCAATATGAGTTGGAGACCTGAATGCAGATACAGTTAACAGAAGAGGTTTAATGACAAAAGCGCACGGCTGTCCTCACGTGCGGCCTTCCCGCTGGCAGAGCCGCGCAGCGCTGCTCCTGTGGCCGATGAACGTCCAGGCATAAACCAGAGGTGGCGCCGGGGCTTCTGACTTCGAACAGGGACCCCTTGTGCTCGTGAACCTCGCTTTTGGGTTCCGGTCACCTGTCCCGCGAGCCAGGCTGCGGGAGCGCCCTGTGCGCTCGGCAGGCCCCTGGGCGCGGTGTGAGCCACGGCCCGCGTCTCGGCCGCTTGCGCTCCGGCGGGGAGGCGGACACGCAGTCACCGCCACGGGTGTCGCTGGCGGGCGCTTTGGAGGGCAGGGCCGTCTTGTTGTCTTCGCCGCCGGAGGTCGAGAAGCGCTCCCTGAGGAAGCACAGGCGGCTTACGTTGCGATCTGAAGTTGACCAGGTGAAAGGGAGCGGGGAGAGAGCAGGGGGAGGGAAGGGCTGGTGCGGAGGCCCGTGGCGGGGGACACGAGGTGCTTAGAGAAGGCCAGGGAGGCGGGAGCAGAGAGAGCCGTGGGCCACGTTATAGATGGTTCTGGAGGGCAGAGCCCGAGCTCGCAGGGCCAGAAAGCCCATTGCGGAGAGGTGTCTTCACGCCGCAGAGCAGCCGGCACCCACTGGCGGGACTACGGGAAGGCGGTCACAGGAGCACGGTTCGGTTTTGGTGAGTCTCTGTGGCTGCGATAGAACCGGATGGACAGGAGCCAAGCTGGCTTGGGAATCATTACCGCTGTTTTGGCAACGAGCATGGGAACTGACAAGAGGCACAGAGGTTGAGATGCCATTGCCCAGCGCTCCCCCCGCGCCCACTCTCCCACAGACCGCCCTGGTGGCGCCCCTCCGGGAATCTGCCCGCACTGCTCGTCTCCTGGAAGGGACAGCCCAGTTCTGCCCTCACGTCTAAGTCAGACGTGATGGATCCCTCCTGGGCCCAGGCCCCCGCTCTGCGCTGCCTTCCTGGTGGCCTCTCCGCAGAGGGCTCCCCCAGCCTTCATGCTCCGCCGTGACACCTCCGCCTGGAGTCTCCCAGACTCCCCCAGCTCCTCACGGCCTTCCTGTCACTCCCCCGATGTTTCTGTCTGCAAACTGGCTTCTCTGCGTCCTCCTCCCCTTTTCTCTCTCACTCGTGTTTGCGCCCCGGGCTGTAAGCTATCTGTTGAATGAGTGGGTGACTTCAGGACATAATTCCAGGAGTAGGTGGTTCTGAGAAGAGAGGAGACTCCTTACCCATCCAAGAACAAGAAGACACCTCCCCTTCGACAAGAAAAGAGTAATTTTTCCAAGTTCTTTTCAAAGTTGGTCACCCAGAACTGGCCACACTCCTATGTGCGCGGGCGCTCCGGGGGCTAGGTCTGTCCCCCCCCCGGCCATGTGTCTCTGCTCCACAGCGAGCTGGTAGGTTGCTGTTCCTGGCTGAGCCTCATTGGTGATGGGGAGCATCTGTACCTAAAGCAGAGGTTCCCACTCACAGGTGACCCACGGGGCGTGGGGGAGGGTGGACCTTGTTACTGGGTGGAGATGAAAGTCCCTTTTCTGCTCTGATATCGTCAGGCCAGTGGGATGAGGGAGCGGCACCCCGATCTAGCTGGGCAAGGGGGGCAGTTCCGGTGACCCTCTTGTCCCTTGCTAATAGGGATGTGGTTATAGATCCTGTGGGGTTTGGCTAGAGTAGAGTGGTTATCTAGAAGTTTCCTGCCTTGATGGCCCTTCCTAAGTTAGGAGAGCAAGGTTTTCCGGAGATGTGTGTGTCCGCCCCATGGGCTTTCGTCTCTCCAGCCTCTGCTCTGGGGTGAGGCAAAGAGAACGCTGTCCTCTGGGTCCCACTGCCCTCGCCACGGGCTTCCTCCACCTTTCAGAGTCTCCAGTGACGCTTTCCGTATGAAGCCCGCAGGCGTAGAGGGAAGGCTGTCTGCTCCAGCTCGGGGTGGAGCAAGGAGCTTTCTGTAATAACTTAAGTAAAAACATATACTTTCCCCCCTAGGACACAGCAGTATTCAGCCAGTTTAATTTATCCTTGTTTTATGTATATCTTGTTCTTTTTGGAATTTTTAATAGCCTTGATATAAATCCTAAGTTCTGCTAGCACACAGTATTAATTGCTGTAATTTGTCGTGTGCCTGCTATGTGCTTGACATGTTGTTTGCTGCTAATCCCCCCCAGAGCCACATGGATTAGGTGACATTTTCTCCATTTTGTAGATGAAGAACACGAGGCTCATGGAACTAAATTAACTTAGCATGGACAAAAAAATTAATAAATGTTTGAGTGAGGGAACGAACCAAGGGTTGTCTAAGCCTAAATATTTTGCCCTTTGCCTTTATCATACACTTGCCAGCAAATTAGACAGCATCTTAGAGTCGGCAAAATTTCCACCAGCCCCTCAAACACAACACAATGAAAATTACTCTGTCAGTACTTTATTTGACTTATATTTAAAATAGGGCCTTTTTTAAATTGTCCCTTTTCTCTTATTTTCCTTTTTTATTCATCTTTCCTGACATTGACATTTTGAAGAGTCCTGTTGCCCATAACGGGTTTCACAGAGAGGTAGCCAGGGGTCATGCAGCCTTAGGACGCAGGCGCTGAAGCTCACTTAGGGGAAGGTGCTCCCGTCAGCCTGCCGGACGTGACCCTGTGCTCTGCTGTCAACGCCCGGTCACGGCCTTCCTTTGCTTCCGGGGTCAGCAGTCACCCAGGGGCGTGATGCGCAGTCTCGGCGTGGCGTCCTCTGCCAGGCCTTGGTTCTAGGCTTCCCTCCAGCTGGTCTCAGGGTGACTTCTTGACACGTTAGCTGTAATTCCAGTTGGGTCCTGGGAGGAGGCGAGTGTAGCTGCTCCCTCACCTGCCGCCATCTCAGATCCTCTAAAATAGGGTCTCACACAGAGACTGTGAGTGCTTTGAGGAACTATATCGAGTTAAATATTTTGGATCCATTTAAGTCTGTCAAGTCTGTGCTTTTAATTTTCTCTAGTAGATTCCTCACAGTGTACTGTAAAACAGCATTGTAGAACAAGTTAACAAGGATTCTAAGCAGTTTTCAAACAAGATTAAACTGTATTTAGGTTCAATCCCTAAGAGATAACTAAGATCAAGTCAATGGCACTACACGGCGTCACGGGAATGCCCAGGAAGTGGTTTTACGTACAAGTGTGTGTGGATGTCGCGCTGTACTGCCAGGTGGGTTTACCTATGAGATTGTTGCTTTAACGTAAATCTGTTCTCTTCAAAATCTTTGTCAGACTTTGCACTTATGTGACTTATCTTTTTAGGCACCATGTAATCAATACGACAGCTTTCAAGAAAAAAATGGAAAAAAAGACAGATGAATTCTGGGAAGGGAAAGTTAATGGAGCTCATGCAAAATGTGAATGGATCTGGGTGTGCAGTGGGCTAGGGTCCCTTTGTTGTGCAAGTACAGGTGACAGAGCTCTGAACTTGAAATCTTATTAAAACCTTTGAAGGTGCAGATAGAACACCTTTCATATAAAAAGGGTTCTCTACTCAACAGGCTTATAATTCAGTATTATTTATTACTAGAGGCCCGGCACATGAAATTTGTGCACTGGGGGGGGCGGGGGTGTCCCTCAGCCCAGCCTGTACCCTCTCCAATCTGGGACCCCTCAAAGGATGTCCGACTGCTGGTTTAGGGATCAGGCCTAAACTGGCAGTTGGACATCCTTCACAATCTGGGACTGCTGGCTCCCAACCGTTTGCCTGCCTGCCAGCCTGATCACCCCTTAACCACTCCCCTGCCAGCCTGATCACCCCTTAACCACTCCCCTGCCAGCCTGATCACCCCTTAACCACTCCCCTGCCAGCCTGATCACCCTTTAACCACTCCCCTGCCAGCCTGATCAACGCCTAACTGCTCCTCTGCTGGCCCGATTGCCCCCAACTACCCTCCGCTACTGGCTCCGTCACCCCCAACTGCCCTCCCCTGCTGGCCCAGGTGCCCCTAACTGCCCTCCCCTGCTGGCCTGATCACCCACAACTACCCTCCCCTGCCGGATATCTTGTGGCAGCTATCTTTGACCACATGGGGGCGGCCATCTTGTGCGAGGGTGTGAGGGTCAATTTGCATATCACCTCTTTATTATATAGGATATCTATTTTAACATATTAAATATACATTAAACTACATTAGACGAAGCAATATTTTGTGTTCATTTTTTTAAATTACAAAAGTGAGCCGAGGCCGGTTTGGCTCAGTGGATAAAGCGTCGGCCTGCGGACTCAAGGGTCCCGGGTTCGATTCCGGTCAAGGGCATGTACCTTAGTTGCGGGCACATCCCCAGTAGGGGGTGTGCAAGAGGCAGCTGATCGATGTTTCTCATCGATGTTTCTAACTCTCTGTCCCTCTCTCTTCCTCTCTGTAGAAAATCAATAAAATATATTTAAAAAAAATTACAAAAGTGAAATAACTCAATTGTAACAATTATAGCAATTAACATATTATGAAGGAAAAGTAAATTATTTTCCCTAGCCTCCTCTTCTTCACTCTTCCTCTTCTCAGCTGATGTTTCAACATTGTAGGATTTGTCTGTTCACACCGTTCTCCATGCTCAAGCAAGTGCAGACTCACACATGATCTCCCACTTCCTCTCCCACTCCTGGGTTTCCTGTAACCCGTTCTCCAGAGCACGTGCTTAATTCCTTGGGAGTTTGCTTCCTGGCATTTGTCCTCAGTTTGGCTCAAATAAGTTCATAAAAGTTGTCTACAGGTTTGGACTTTTCTGACTTTGATTGTAGCCACTTCTCCTTGGCCTTCTGTGAAGCTCTTCTTTATGGCATTTGCCAATGTTTTCACCGAGTTGTCTTTTTAAAAAAAAAATACATTTTATTGATTTTTTTACAGAGAGGAAGGGAGAGGGAGAGAGAGCTAGAAACATCGATGAGAGAGAAACATCGATCAGCTGCCTCCTGCACACCCCCCTACTGGGTATGTACCCACAACCAAGGTACATGCCCTTGACGGGATCAAACCTGGGACCCTTCAGTCCACAGGCCGATGCTCTATCCACTGAGCCACACCGGTTAGGGCTGAGTTGTCTTTTTTTAAAAATCAGTTTGGGAGTACTTTATATATCAAGGATACTAACACTTTGATGATTATTTCTTTTGGAAGAATTCTTTTTTATCAGTCCATAAATTTTGAAGAAGTTTATGATTTTTTGCTCTATAATAAATAGAAGGCATTTGTTATTACTAAAATTGTCTATCTTTATATCATTGTGGGTTTCCTATCTTCCTAGTTCTAGAAATAGTCTCTTAACTTCTCTTATAAGGAATGTTACTGTCTTATTTTTGATATGGAAATCTTTAATTCATCGGGAATTGCTTTTCTGTACGGTGAAATATAGGGCTAACCTTTTCCTTTTTCTTGATTGATAGCCATTTACTATGCCAATGCCATTTGGTAAATAAACCACCTTTTCCCTCTGAGTTTAAATGGCATCCGTATTCTTTTAGAATATTTCAATGATGACATTTCTTCTCCAGGTTAACCCAGTTTCAACAAGGTAATGGCTTTTTAAAAGCGGGATTTAGCTAATTGGAAAGGTTACTGCTCCGTGCTCCCGTGTCAAAGGCCACCTGCTACTCTTTGTTGCTGCTGGCGAAAATGGCAAGCCCAGGAGGGTTATTGCTGCTAACAGATCCACTAATCAGGGGCGACTGAACAATTTTAGGATCCTGGGGAAAAGGGAAAATTGGGGTATTCATTCAGGGCTTCTACCAAAGCAGTACATATAAGTCCTGTGAAGAAAGCCAAGTATTGCCGAAACCGGTTTGGCTCAGTGGATAGAGCATCGGCCTGTGGACTCAAGGGTCCCAGGTTCGATTCCGGTCAAGGGCATGTACCTTGGTTGTGGGCACATCCCCAGTGGGAGGTGTGCAGGAGGCAGCTGATCGATGTTTCTCTCTCATCGATGTTTCTAACTCTCTATCCCTCTCTCTTCCTCTCTGTAAAAAATCAATAAAATATATTAAAAAAAAGAAGAAAGTCAAGTATTAAATATGAGAAAGCACTCTCCCCCGCCCCGCCGCCTTTTCAAACACATACAGAGACATCCCCCTCCCACCAAGGCCTTCCTCCATGGTGTAGCGCTATGGGGATGGCTGTCCAGTGAGGCTGTTAGGATGTGGGAGGGGGACACCCCAAAGCTGTACTTACGGAGGGATCTGAAGGCAAACGACCCACTTCGCAGTTTTATTTTGGGCTCATCCTTAAAGCATGCCCCGCACAGAGAGATCCGGTCCAGGTGTGGCTTAGCTTTCTCTCATGGTGGATGTGAGTCCTCGGGCTGGTGACTCAGCGTCACGCTTTCCGCCGCCTTTGCCTAGGGACGCTGACTGGATCCCTCTCCGTCAGGCCGGTGAGGAGGGAGCAGAGGGGCCAGGAGGCAGCGGGAGGGTTGCATCAGCTTGGGAGGCTTGGTTACATGTTGCGTTATAGCGGTGACGATCGTCTTTGGAATTAGAAATGGCCTCTTGCAGTACGAAGAGCCCTCAATGGAACAGCTTCAACATCCGGCAGTGAGCACACACGCAAACAGACGTTGCTGTATTCCTAAGGAGGAGTCGTGTGTGGCTGTTAAATATTGTTTTTGATGGATATGTACAGCAGGTACATATCTCCCTGTATTCTGTTTCCTCACGAAGCAGTATCGGCAGTGGATACCCAGCATTTAAACTCAGAAGATGCCACACAGCCAACACGAGCCTTCTGTGACTCGTTTGTTCATTCACCAGATGCTCACCGCGTGTCAGCTCTGCCTTCGGGGCCGGTAGGTCCGGGGAACAGCGATGAAGGCCGTCGTCCTTCCTGTCCAGTGGCTTTGGAGCTGGGGGACAGGTGCCCTGGGTCATTGAAATGCTGTGCGTAGCAATCCCACGAGTCCCGGGATGCTGGGAGCACGCCGAGGAGGCCCCAGATCAGACTGGGTGTGGGCTCGAAAGGACTTCCTGGAGGCGGTGACGTGAGAGCTGAGCTCAGCCGGCGGAAGAGTTAGCCCGGCAGCGGGCTTGACTCACAATGCGGGGCCTTGACATGGGCGGACGGTGCCCTCCACGCTGTCCTCCTCTGCAGGATGGCTGTCGCTTCCGGTTCTTGGTCTTCCATGGCCATGTGTGAACAGCCTTGTCTCCGTCTGCCGTGTCCGCTCGCTGGGATTGTGATAGGAACGAAGAGATTTGCTGGCCACGGATTCTTGTAGTTTTCACTCTCACGGCGCTGGTATTTCCTCTCCGTTCCTCAAGGATAGCGTGGTGGACACGGAAGTTACTTTTCTTTCAGCGCGTGAAACGTGTCACTTCCGCTGGCCTCCAGTTTCTGCTGAGAAACCTGTCACTTGAATCGTGATTCCTCCCTAAGTAAGGTGTTTCTGTCTGTCCGGTTTCAAACAGGCTTTTCCGTTAGTCGTGGTGCAGAATTTTTGGGTTTATCATCTCAAGATTCATTCAGCCTCTTGGATCTGTATGTTTATGTCCTTCGCTAAATTTGGGGAATATTTGGCCATTCCCTCTTCAAGGGCTCTTCCGGCCGCACGCTGCCTCCTCTCCGGGGCTCCAGGGACACCGGTCCTGGGTGTTCCGTTTCTGTGCTGCAGCCCTGAGGCCCGGGCACTTAGGCCCCGGTGTGTCTTCTCCGTTGTCCTGGTCGGTAAATTGTATTTTTCTCTCTTCAAGTTCCCCAGTTTTAGCCCGTTACCTACATTCTCCTAGTGAGTGCTTCCAGCGAGTTTCTTTAAAAAAAAAAATTGCTGTTTTTGTATTGTGTTTTCAATTCTCTAACTTCCATTGGGATTCCTTTTATGACTCCATTTCCTTTCCTGGCTGCGAGGATGCTTCCCTTCCTTCTCCTCTCATCTGTTCCGGGTGACGTGTGGTTGCTGGTTGGGGCGTTTCTATGATGGCGCTTTGAAATCCTTGTCAGAGAATTCGAACATGTGTGCCCTCTGCGTGTTGGCATCACTTGGTAGCCCTCTCATTCCAGTTGTGATTTTTCGGGTTTTTTGGGGGATAGCGTCGGATTTTTAATTGTATCTTAGACATTTTGATTCAGGTCCTGGTCTTCCGCTCGTGGTTCCAGAGACACCTGGATTTTTAAGAGCCGTGGTCTTGGTGGTTGTTTTTTTGTCTCTCCACCCTGCCTCCTCCTGTCCCTCCCCCATTACCCTCCCTCACCCCCCCCCGCCCCCCATTTGTGATGCCCGGGCCTTGCACGGGTCCCTGCTGGTGCCTCCCCAGTCTGGGCTGCCTGGTGGCTTGGGGGGGGACTGGGGGGGGGAGCGTTGACCAGGCCGGGAGGAGTGCTGCCCCGGCCTCTGGTTGTCAGGGCGCTGCTCCCCGGAGCCCCTTTCCTGCCGCCCCGCTCCCCGGAGCCAGCGCCGAGATGCGGTTAGCCGGCGGGGAGGGCGCTACCCAAGCTGCTCCTTCGCCCGTTTGCGGGTTGGGGAACGGCCTGGTGTGCTCCCCTCCAGAGGTGGGGCGCACAGATGCCGCCATCCTGTCTGCGCCGTCCGTCCCGGCGTCCCAACCGGCTCGCTCCCCCTTTCCGCTCTCCAGAGGCCTCGCCGGGCAGGAGCCAGTGCGTGTCCTAACGGGCTCTTCTGCTCTTCCCCATCCTGTTCTCTCTCTCCCTCTCTCTCTCTCTCTCTCTCTCTCTGTCACACACACACACACACACACACACACACACACACACACACACACACACGTTGTCCTCCCCTCCCAGTTTCACAGCCTCTGGTCGGTGAGAACGCGGCGCTTACAGTTTAATGACGATTAACTGTTCATCGCTGGCTCACCCCGTGCGCTATCAGGGCCTTTCTTTTCTTCACAGGCTCCTGTTTCCCGTATCCCATTACTAGCTCGTCCCCAGACTCCTGGGCACTTGGCTTACCGTGGACAAAACTGCCCCTGGCTCGTCCCCCCCAGCTGCTCCGCCACAGGCACTTCGGCCGGGGCCGCCTGTCCTCGGCCGGGGCCGCCTGTCCTCGGCCGGGGCCGCCTGTCCTCGGCCGGGGCCGCGTGTCCTCGGCCGGGGAGCACCGCACAGCAGCACCCCGCTCCCCCGTCACGTCCTGCCGGCTGGTTCTTTGGCTCCGCACGTCCCCCCAGTTCTCATTTCACTGTGTTTGCCGGAGCGCAGCCTCTGAAGCTGCCTGATAGTGCAGCTGGAGAAGGAAAGTTTTAGACACTTTGATCTTTGAAGATACCTTTTTGTTCCGCTCACACTTGTCTGGGTATGAAATTCCTGGTTGAAAACCATTTTCCTTCAGAATTTGCGGTGTTGCCCCTGCCTTGCTGCCGTCAGTGATTCTCTTGGGAAACCAGACGGCCTCCTGACTCTTGTGAATGACCCACAAGTAAATGAATACTTTAAAATGCTGCTCTTTACCTCTGAGGTTTCTAAAATCGCCTGGCTGTGCCTGGACGTGGCCTGTGCCGTTGGTCTGCCCCCTGGATGGCTGCTTTAACGTGGAAAATGTTCTTTCCTGGGGAAGTGTCCGATATCATTTCTTTGGGAATGTCTTGCCGCTTGTGTCTCTCTTAGCACTTTATGGAATTCTGCTAGAATATAAGCTCTAAAAAGAAAGAGATTTTTGTCTTTTTTGCTTATATTCTACCTCAAGTGCCTAGAACAGTGGTCGGCAAACTCACTAGTCAACAGAGCCAAATAGCAACAGTACAACGATTGAGATTTCTTTTGAGAGCCGGAAACCGACTTCTGCGCATGGGCAACGAAGTTTCAATCGCACTGTACGTGCGCGCCCGCACGTGGTATTTTGTGGAAGAGCCACACTCAAGGGGCCAAAGAGCCGCATGTGGCTCGCGAGCCACGGTTTGCTGACCACTGGCCTAGAACATTGACTTTACAGACTACGTGCTCTATATAATAAGTATTTGTTGAATGAATGAGTGATTGAACTTCTGCTTGGCAGTTAAATCTCCTGAGTTTATCTTTTATTTTTTTCTTTTACTGTATAACTCTTTTTCTTTTTGTCTATATGCAGGGAGATTTCCTCCGTTAATCTTTCCATTTTCTTGTTGTTTTGTCTGCTAATATAATGTTATTTTCCAAGAGCCCTCCCCCCCTTTTTTTCTTAATATATTTTTTTTGTTAAAGCACATCCATGATTAGAGTCCTGGCAGGGAACAGAATAGTCTGTAGGTGTACAACGTATCTGCAGTTGGTTTCTGCATACGATATGAGATGGAGGTCAGTATTTACTTTTTCCGTGTGCATGTGTGTTAATGTGATCCTCCTCCAGGGCACTGTCACTGTGCATGTGTGGGACTCTGTTTGCTCATGCTAATAGAGTCTATTTATTTAATAGATTCTCTTTTCTCTATCCTTGCACACTTTTAATTGCTGTAGTTTTATAAACAGAATTTATATTTAGTAATGAATTATCCAAATTTGTTCTTATTTAAGATTGTCTTGATCACTATTGACTTTTTTTGTATTTCCATGTAAATTTGTAGAATCAGCTGTTGTTTCCTGGATTGTTTTAGGCATATCTTTTTAATGGGAAAATGCTTTCTAGATTTTCCTCAGTCAAATCACACATATCCCCAAAAGCACAAAAATATCTTTAAGATTTTGTATGGGATTGCATTAAACCTATAGCTCAACTTGGGGAAAACTGATGTCTTTACAGTACTGTATCTTTTAATCCATGACATTTGTCTATTATTCTTTTTGTTGTAACTTTTTCATTTTTTAAGAACAAATTGCATGAGAATGTTGTCTGTCGCCTGCAGTATCTTGTTTAGTTAGCAGGAGCTTGGCATTATATTTGTAGTAAATTCTTATCCCCTTTTTGCATAAGATATGTTTTCTTATGCTTCCTATATGCTTTATCACTGTAAAGTGTTTTTGGTTTTAAACCATTTGAGACTCGCGAATCTTTCATGTGGGGTGTGTGTGTGTGTGTGTGTGTGTGTGTGAAACTTTATCTGAAGTTGACAGGTGTGTGTGGTGTGTGTGTGTGTGTGTGTGTGTGTGTGTGTGGTATATGTGTGTGTGTGTGTGTGTGTGTGTGTGTGTGAGAAACTTTCTCTGAAGTTGACAGGCAGGCAGTGCGGGGCTGGGGTGACTGCTCCCAGTGCCACCAAGACCCCAGCCCCTTCCTGTCTTCCTGCTTCTCCTCCCTCACGTGTGGATCTCTGTCCTTGCGCGTGTTGCCTCGCAGTTGGGGCATCGCTTCTCTGTTCCGGGCAGGAAGCAGGGACAGTGGCCAGAGATAAGGGAGATGCCTACAGAACGTATTCGTTCTCTCTCTCTCTTAAAGTCAGGAAGCAAACGCCTTCCAAGTCCCCCCACCCCCGCTGCCTCCAGAACCAGGGCTCTTGTTGGCCAGACTCCTGGCCTGGGCCCTCCAGACCCGTCAGTCATCAGGGCAGTGCGGTCACTACAGCTGCTTCCGACCAGCCGTGACTCATGTCCTTGGCCTGGGGTGGGTGGGACCCCTCCCTCCATAACTCATGTCCTTGGCCTGGGGTGGGACCCCTCCCTCCATAACACATGTCCTTGGCCTGGGGTGGGTGGGACCCGCCCTCTCTGCTGCGGTTCTTGCAGCAAAGAGGAGAGAAAGGTTGTGTAGGCAGAAAACACGCCCGTCACATTCGTTTAGGCTTCAGTATATGATTTGGTTTTATTAATTTTCAGAAACGTGCCTGTACTTTGGATGGCAAAGAAAGCGATTTTACATTTCAGTATTATTATTTTTTTTGTCCAACACTTTAAAATGAAGTAATTTTAAGATACATGCTTATTTTGAAATCTGTTTTGTTGTTTATTAAGATACGGTGATATTTTAAGATGGTAAATGACATTTCAATTTCCATAAACTGTTGCTTCCTGGATTGTCTTAGGCATAATAGTATTTATCTTTTTGATGGGAAAGTGCTTTCTAAATTTCCCTCAGCCAAGTAACGGAGTGCACTGTGGCACACGTGAGCACATACTGGTGCCTGCTCGCCGTAGCTGTGTTTTGGGGTGATTAAGTGATGCCTTGCATAAGAAGAGCCGGAGAAAGATGGAAATCGGCAAACTAAATCACTCTATCTGAGAAGGCTTACTTAGTGACTTTTTAATTTTTAGGAACTCTGCTTTAGAGTCTGAGTCAGTAAATACCTTTCTGTTTTTACAGGATGTAGGTGTCACTGTCACCAAATAGCTGACATTGTTTTTGGATATCTTTTCTTATTTGATGACAACTCAGAGTTTATATCTGATTTCCCCCCCCGGATTCAGAAAGAAAGAGTTTGGGATGTGCTCGTGGGAAGAGCAGGGTGTCCGTATGCCAGCGGTTGGTTCATGTACAGTCTCATCACACCATTCCCACATGCCAGCGCCTGGTCCTGCCATTCTCCCTTCCTCCCGCCTTTCTAGGTGATGAGCTCTTGCCTGAGGTCTCCATTGGAGAACGATTGGGAACGGGTTCACGCCTGTGCTGTCCGGTGCTTGGCCTCGACCTTGTGAATGACGCTGTTAAAGAGAACTTACTCCGAGGCCCCAAACAGCCCTCTTGTGAAACATGGGAAAATGAGTGAATCGTATTTAACCCACTGACTCATGCGTCTTGTTAACTTGTTAACCCATGAAAATTACTTAACTCACTTCTAGAAACCAGTTCTGGTTATCCACATTTCCTCATTGCTCTGGTCTTTGTCATTTGGTATTTAAAAAAATATATATATTTTTATTGATTTCAGACAGGAAGGGAGAGGGAGAGAGAGATAGACATCAATGATGAGAGAGAATCATGGATCGGCTGCCTCCTGCACGCCCCCTGCTGGGGGATCGAGCCCACAACCTGGGCATGTGCCCTGACCCTGAAATCGAACTGTGATTTCCTGGTTCTCAGGTCAGCGCTCAACCACTGAGCCACGCCAGCCGGGCTCAGTTGGCATTTCTAAAATAAGCAGTTTTAGACTAGGTTTTTGACTAAAGAGCAGCCTTTTTATCTTGGACAGATAAATGTTTCCTTTCACATTCTGAATAATACAGAGACATTCCAGACCACATCACAGCCCACTGGAGAAGCACACACATCTGAAGTGGGAGCTTCGCGGACCGTTCTGTGCACACACGATGGAATCATACAGATGGGAGGGCGCAGTGCAGTGCCCCCGGGGAAGTGGCAGGAGCTCACCAGGTGGTCATCATTGCTACAGGAGAGCCTGTCACTTCTGCCTTTCGAAGGGAGCGAGTTTTCTGTGCATATTTAGACGACTTTATCCTCAGGGAAAAAACAGTGAGACCGGGACCAGGCAGCCAGAGAGTCCCCTCTGGCCTCATTCAAAGCTCCCTCTGCCGTCTCTTGGAACGATGGTGTCTCCACACGTTTCCCTGTGTTAGTGTCCGATTGCTTTCAACATGTCCCCTCCATCCTGGGCTACGGGAGGAGGATCTAACGCAACGCTGACTTCGGAACCGAACTGGCTTCTGGGACATTCAGGCAGGTGGGCCCACGTTCTCCTTTTGACTCACTCCCGGCATCCGGAGGCTCAGGGCCGTGGCCTCCCTCTTTGGATCTTCCGCACTCAGAGGGCCAGGCAGATGTCAGATGTCCCTCCCACTGTTAGTCGCTCCTTTTCTGATAGCTTTCACCGAAAACTAATCAAGCTCCTAATAGTATGCTCCAACTCTGACTTAACCAACCGTAAAAAATACCTTTAAATCTTTCATGTACTTAGTTTTGAGTACTATTACACTGACATCTTTCTCTGAGTGAAACTTGTAAATGCACATTTCAAAAAACTTTTGGGAGAAATTTGACTTCTTCTGTTAAAGCAAGATATTAAAGTTAAAACTCGAAATGCCTTCTCATTCTATCAATTTCTCTTTTTAAAAGAAAGCTATTTTTTTAAGGCCAACATTTATAATACAAGGATAATATTTGCTTAATATCTGATTCATAGTATGTTTTTAACATTCATGGTATGTGTATGTATGTATATTTATACACACATATAAGGTATCTTGCCTGAAATATATTTTTATTTTATTATTTATTTATAAGTTTAATTTTTTATAGCAGGTTTTTATAAAATACATCATGACTTTATATTGTATACTAGAGGCCAGGTGCATGAAAATTCCTGCACTGGAGTGGGGGTCCCTCAGCCCTGCCTGCCCCCTCTCACAGTCCGGGAGCCCTCAGGGGCAGGAGGCGACCCAGCGATCAGGGAAGGTGATGCCCCCATCACACCTCTGCTGCTGCCACTGCCGGCAGCGCAAGCCTCAGGCGGCCCTGGTTACCTGCACCTCGGGCGGCCCTGGGCGGCTGGGCAGCTGACATCCGAGGCTTGCCTGTGCCTTGGGCTGGCCATGGCAGGGTTAGGGGGTCCGGCCACACTGTGCACCTGCCGGCCCCTCCCACCCCCTCAGTGGGGTTGAAAGGACTGGATGGAGGACTCCAGCGGGGCTGAGGGGACTGGGCGCTGCCATCTTTGTGATGATGTGATGGTCAATTTGCATATTCCCTCTTTATTAGGTAGGATTAAATTAGTTCTTATATGGAGAAACATATACAAATAAGTGATTTTTTTTTCCTTTAGGGTTTAAACTGTAGTTTCCATGGAGTATTTAAAAAGTGATAGACTTCCTGTGGCTCAGGCTCAGGCATTTGCTGTTAGAGGTGCACTAGGGGAAGTCTTCCGAGCGGAGGCCCGGCCTTGACCGAGAGGCGGAGTCAGGAAACTGGCGTGTGGTGGCGCCACTGTGCGAGGCTGCAGTGAGGGCCCCGCCAGCTGGAGGCAGGCCCGCTGGGGTGACCAGTGGGATTCTAAGGAGGAACCGGGTAGCCTCCTTTTCGGTATGTGATACGGCCCCGCTTCTGGCTGACGCCGCGGCCCTCACGTTCAGTTTGTCACCTGTGACAATCGTGGCATCCTCTAGAGGCTATCCTATGTCCCCAAACTTTGTATAATCCACGGAAATTCAACTACAAATAAAACTATTTAAACAGAAATGGAAATTAGGAGGAATAGGTGTATAAAACATAGTGAGTGACCTCCGCATAACTTTCAGTTTTGGCAATTGGAGACCACGGTTGAGAAGAGAGATTACTTTCTCTTAGAGGGACTCTGATATGTCTGCCCACCGGTTACCCCATTATTTAATACGGACGAGAGCTTTCCTCTCTCCTCGCAGTGGCGTTCCATCACTGCTTGCTGAGGTCTGCGTAGTGACTCGGAGGGGCGGGGAGGAGTGTGGGGGGCAGCTGGGAGCACTGGACGGCAACCTCCGATGGAGCACTTCGGGCTCCGCACCGAGTGACGCGTTGCTCTGAACCCCAGGCAGCCGTGGGGACGTGCTGAGGAGCGGGCTGTACTGACTGAGCCTGAATAGAAGGTACTTCCCGTCACTCTGGGTTTCCCGGCTGGTAGTCAAGCGTAGACGTGGATGCTTTTGAAGGCAATGGGTTTCTCTCCTCCAATGGACAACTCTTTGTTATTTTATTTTTAAAATTTATTTTTATTGTTGAGAGTATTACAGATGTCCCCTCCTCCCCCCCCCATTGCTCCTCCCCGCCCCCATCCGGTTCCTGCCCTCTACCCAGGACAACTCTTTTAGGAGAGGTTTTGACACTGAGTAAGCCTTGGTTTCTCCCCCATAGAGGGGATGGGACCGCGGGGCACATTGGCAGCGACTGGGACTCCTGGGAACCGTCTAGCTGTTGCGTTTTGGGAGAGGGTGAGCCTCAGCGTCCTCAGGCACGTTCTCAGCTCTCTGCGCCAGCAGGGTGTGGAAGCTGAGGTTGCCTTGGCGATGAGCTGCCCGTGATCAGGTCCTGGTGCGGCTGCCCCGACGCCAGTGGGAAGCACAGCAGCGTCTAATCGCGTTCTCGCTCTGAGGCGGGGAGATGCGCGGCGCTCACCTGGAGGACAGAGTGGCGTCTTCTGCCACAGGCAGCGTCCTCACTTTGTGTGGCCTCGACTTCAGGAATCCATTGGCATGGTCCGCTGGATTCTTTAGCTTGGGCTGCGAGCCGTTTCTGAGCCGCTCACTCGTCTTCATCTGCTCTGTCTCCAAAGGAGCATCTCTCTTTTGAACCATGTTCCACAGCCACAGTTCATGTGAAGTTGCTTGTCATCCTTGCTTATCACTTAAAATAATAACTGGCTCCTTCCTATTGTAGCATTTGCTAATAATGACAGAATTACCCAAACGATTAGGATAATCTGTGAAGAAGATTACACAAAGTGTCCCCCGCCCCCTTCGCCAAAGCAGAGGTGAATTGAACAACAGAAAGGGAATTTTCATAGCTAAGGATTTTGACTAATGATTTAATATTGTTTAAATTGATGCCGAATGACTGGAGGCATTGAGCTTTTAAAATGGGAAATATTTACAAACCACCCATGGGAAGCATTATGTACAATTCAGAATTTTTTTTCATTAATATCTTCTCTTTAGTTATTTTTTAAAATTTTATTTTTCCCCATCACCATTAATGCCCCCTATACCCTCCACCCCTGCCCCCGCGATCAACATACTGTTGATGAATCTCTCTCTCTCCATATATATGGAGAGAGATTTTATATATATATATATACACACATATATATGTATGTATACATATATGTATATATGTATACACACATATATACACATGTATATATGTATATGTATACATATATGTATATATGTATATATATGGAGAGAGATTTTATATATATATATTTAGTAAGTAAGACTAAGGAAAGACAAGGTGTTGGTAAATGAGGTTATTACATGTGGGTGGTAGAATTTGGGATGCTTTAACTTCTTTATACTTTGCTGTTGCTTCATGGGGAAATGTATTATTTCTATCATTGGTAAAAATATTTTTTCTATTATAAGCACATATTCTTTTACAATCAAATATATGCTTTTAAAATTTGCCAATAATTAAAAATGCAGTAAAATTTGTTTATTGAGCAACACTTTAATTGGAGGGAGCTAAATGTCACTTCCATCCCTCAAAAGTATTTTTACGCATGCAGTTCAGAGCCCACTCATGGGCATTGAGGAATTGTTGCCCACTCTACTCCTGGTTCCTGTAAAAACGGCACCTGGCAAAATAACAATTTCCATTTTTGAAAAAAGGGACCTGATGTTCTTTTACCTGAGTTTGTTTGCTTTTAATCTTTTATTATAGTAAATTCTTTTAAAGTTGGTGTCTGTTACTAAAATGCAGTAAAAATCATAGTCCCATCATTTTTGCAACTATCAAGTTCCCTTAAGGACAAAGTTTGTTGAAACCTTAAAAAATTTGTCTTATAACCAACTTCATTAGTGATTTCTTTCCACATTATATTTCGTATTTATAAATTGAGGTAGGATTAAAGATAAACTTAATTGTATGTTAAAATGTTTTAAATTGGATAGTATTTAATTAAAACTTATTCCCCAAATGAAAATTTAGTTTCTCTTCTTTTTAAAAAAATATATTTTATGGATTTTTTACAGAGAGGAAGGGAGAGGGAGAGAGAGTTAGAAACATCGATGAGAAAAACATCAATCAGCTGCCTCATGCACACCCCCTACTGGGATGTGCCCGCAACCAAGGTACATGCCCTTGACCGGAATCGAACCTGGGACCCCTGAGTCCGCAGGCCGACGCTCTATCCACTGAGCCACACCGGTTAGTTTCTCTCCTTTTGCGTTAGACTTTATTTATTGGCTTATGCCCTGGAACAATGCTGGGGGAACCTGGAAATGCATCACGAGTTTATTGGAGACCTTGCTGCTTACAATTTCCAGGTCTTCTGAGTTTCTAATTGTCACACGTAGGTGACACAGTCATTACCATTATCCTGTTTCTTCACTGGGGAGTGTAATCCGCTCTTTGCCTCAGACATTCACAATGTCATGTAACGCACTCCAGAAATGAGTAGTTCGCTCAGTATTTTTGAATGAAAACAGTGGAGCCCGGAGAAATCATTCGCGGGTTCGGGTTGTGAGCGAGTTTGCGCAGATGTTCGGCTTCCCCTGCTCTCCCCTCGCTCCTCCGTGTGCCCGCGGGCGGGTGCTTCCTTCGCGCTGTGCCCAGCGGCCCTCTGTGCCCCGCGGCCCTCTGTGCCCGGCGGCCCTCTGTGCCCGGCGGCCCTCTGTGCCCGGCGGCCCTCTGTGCCCCGCGGCCCTCTGTGCCCGGCGGCCCTCTGTGCCCCGCGGCCCTCTGTGCCCGGCGCCCCTCTGCGCCCCGCGGCCCTCTGCGCCCGGCGGCGTGTCTTCCGAAAGGACAGAGCGCACCGTGGTCAGTGTGATTGGGGCTGTCCACCGATCTGGGCCTTTCTCTAGCGCCATGAAGTGATGAAATACTCATCAACCCTTTGCACTTTTCTCGATTCCTTTATTCTATTCGGGATTTAATTTTTTAAATACCCCAGATTTTACAAAGCGCGACAGTAGAATAAAAAACTGGAGTTTCTTTTCATACAAACTTATTTATTTGGATTTTTTTATATTTCAAATTATTGATACATTCAAAGAGGAATTTTAATCTCGACATCCGAGTGCAAAAGGTAACAGCATGGTGTTAGGTTTGACGCTTGCTTTTCGGAGCACGTGATACGGAAGGCTGCTTTCAGTGGGATTTTCAGATCGGAGTCGGTCGATGTCCTTTGGGGGCCGGAGGCGTGCAGTGAGCCTGAGCTCCGTGCGCCGACTCAGCGTTTCTGAGCGTGGACCCAGCTCGTCTTCCTCCCCGGCCGTCCTTTCCAGCCGCGGCTTCTTCCCGGGCTGGGTTTCCTGAGGACGTTCCATTGGGTTTGAAGGCCCCGCTCTCCGGGATCCATGACCTTCCTGAGGCTGTGTATTCTCCGCGTGCTGCCCGATGGCTAAGAATTCTCTGAGAATGTGCTGGAAGCCAGTCTTCCCCTCTTAGCCACCGACAGCGAACACATCTTCCCGTGCGAGGCCCCTTAGATCCTCAGAGAGCTTTCCAGACCGGGAGGTTAAAAGGCAGCCTGCCAGGCCTTTCCCCAAATCGCGAGGATCTTGCTGAGATTTCAGCCTGGCGGCCGCCCTGGGGCATCAGACGCGGGGAAGGCCGTGCCGGCCAGTGGTGAGGTCCTGGCTCCGCAGCGCCTGGCTTGGTATGAGGGGGATTTGGGTTCCGCCTCAGGTGCAGAGACCCATGCAGTGACGCTGATGCCAGAAGCAGCTGCTTCCCGGGACTTGTCCTGCGTTCACGCTGCTGTCCGTGGGGGAGACGGGCGAGGTTCCTTTGTTCTCGGCCTCCTGGGGCGAGTGTCAGAGGAAGAGTTTTCAGTTGGTCTTTTCTGAATCTAGAATTTAAAACTTTTAAACAGGAATATGCTAATCTCCCTCCTCCCTCCCTGCTTTTATTTTATTTTTACTAAGATATTTTTATTGGTTTCAGAGAGGAAAGGATAGGGAGAGAGAGAGAAAAACACCAATGAGAGAGAGAATCATCGATGGGTTGTCTCCTGCATTGTCCCTACTGGGGACCGAGTCCGCAGCCCCGGGCATGTGCCCTTGATCGGGATCGAATCCAGGACCTCCAGTCCGCAGGCCTCCTCCCTGCTTTTAAACAAAGAGAGAGATTGCCTGTTTTGTGCCAGATCCTGGGTTTGTACTCTTTTCCACAAGAGACCTAACGGGGACCGGCCCGGCACGCCACGGGCCGCGGCCAGTCCGTCCTCAGAACCCCGCGGACGGCCGTGTCAGGAGCTCTTGGAAGGCTCCGTTTTAGTAGAGAAATAAGAAATTTGTGGCCATTCCCAATTCACTTTCCACGTTACTGTTAATCTAGCCTTTTCTAAGTTCGAGCTGAGAATTTAATTTATAACGAATACGGCTGTAAGACACCCTGCTCTGAGGCTGTCCCGCAGCCGGGAAGAGCCCGGGGAGAGGTGTCAGTGGGTACGGGGAGCACTTGGGCTGCATCGGGGTCGGAGGAAAGGAAACAATACGGAAGTCTGACGAAGGGTGACGGCGTGATCTCTGAAATGAATGGTGAAAGGGCACAGAAAATGAGGAACTGACAGGGGAGTCCAGCTCTCCAAACTTCTTGTCAGAATTCCATGCTTTTTATGAAATTTTGAGAAAATGATTTAGCCGTATGTTCTTCCATTTTGAGCTGCTTGGAGGGAAATATCATATAAATGCAAATTTCTGCTATAATCATTTATTCACTTTGTATTATTTGCTTAAAGAGTTGGAGGATCTGAGAGGCTGTTTAATAGACGAGGCACTGCCTATAAAATTTTTCTTTATCACAGAAAGTTTGCTTTATTTGATAAGCAACTACCTCTCTTTCCGCCCCCTCATTCACATCCCAAATGAGTCTGAATTGACCAAAAAGACCCTGTCGACATCTGGCAATTAGTCTGTCTGTCTGAGGACTGCTGGTCCATGGACTGGAGTTACCACCAGTCGATAACATTTTGATGTCCTTCGTTTTATTAATTAGTTTAGGGAAACCATTTGGTTTTCATATACAAGTGCTTGTTAATTACCTGAGTCACGAGAAGACGGAGAGAGGTCCAAGTGTCCCATTCATTCCTTTGAGCCTGAAAATTTTCTCATAATTGGTTTGGCAAGAGGAGTCAGATTAGCTGCTAATGAGGAGATGAGTTTGTAATTTTAGCATGTTATAAAGCTGTGATTGGCAGTGGTGGTATTAGGAATCTAGATTATTTTCATTAGACCTGGTTTCTTTCTGCAAAATCATTATCATCTTCTGATACTGTAAATTGGCTTATTTCACACCGTTATTTTTAGTATCCGTTAATCCTCAAACTGCAGGTACTTAAAATCTTGCTAATTGAAGAGTCATTAATAAAGTTAACAAAATGAGCAGTCAGTTTACACTCCTCGCCCCGTTCAGATGAAGTTCAGTTCTGCGTGTTTACGCCGCGTTTTCAATTTGGCTAAGATGTTTGAAGTCAGTCGAGAATAAGACGCCTCTTCAGCTTCAGCAGGCCAGCTTAGTTTGTGTTCAAGTGAAAGACTGATAACATTGTAAAGAAACAGATAACGTAACAAAAATAAGCTTTCCGCGGCGTTACTTCTTACAGTCCACTTGGCTTTCAGTTTTTGATATAAAACGGTCTGGTTACACTGCTGGAGCACCCTCGGGGACTCGATGCATTGAAATCCCGCTGTCATGTGACTTTTCCCCGAGACAGAAATTGCGGGGGTTTTTGCATTTGATTTGGGGAGAGTCCTGTTTTCGCCTTTCACCTAATCACACTCTTCACGTTACTCATACCACCGTCACTCTTGCTGCGTGCATCGTGGACTTGAGCATCTCTTGTCTTTCACTTTTCTAATCCGTGTGCCCCTCCTGTCTCTTTGCTCATGTAAAAGAAGGGGTGTCATTACAGTGTGGGTGAGGGCTCTCTTGACCCGTCCTCCTTCCGCACTGTACTCTGGGTTAGTAATTCACACTCCCTCCGTTACTTTTTCTTGTTTGTAAATATTATTTCGCATCTCTTATCTTTTAGATAGCCACAGAATTCCATTTTTAGCTATAAATTTTAAATATTTTTTAAAATACCTCTTACTAGAGGAGAAGGGGTTATAATAAAGAACAGTTTAGTTTCTACATGTTACATAGTTTGTGCAAATTTTTTGAGCATTGGGCTTATGACGAGCACTTTTCTAGGTATTGTGAAGGACAGGAAAAAAAAAGTAATTTTTTCTGTTCTGAAGAGATTTATGATCTGATGAGAGGGCAAATGCTAATAGGTTAGAAAACAATACAAGATACAGATAATAAGTATGCTTTAAAAGAACTAATATGTAAGATTATTATTATTACTAGAGGCCCGGTGCATGAAATTTGTGCACGGGGGAGGGGTGTCCCTCAGCCCAGCCTCACCCTCTCCAATCTGGGTCCCCTCGAGGGATGTCCGACTGCCCGTTTAGGCCCGATCCTGGATTGGCCTAAACGGGCAGTCAGACATCCCTCTCACAATCCAGGACTGCTAGCTCCCAACTGCTCGCCTGCCTGCCTTCCTGATTGCCCCTAACCACTTCTGCCTGCCAGCCTGATCACCCCATAGCCACTCCCCTGCCAGCCTGATTGATGCCTAACAGCTCCCCTGCCAGCCTGTTTGCCCCTAACTGCCCTCCCCTGCAGGCCTGGTCCCCCCCAACTGCTCTCCCCTGCAGGCCTGGGTCCCTCCCAACTGCCCTCCCCTGCAGACCTGGTCGCCCCCAACTTCCCTCCTCTGCTGGCTTGGTCACCCCTAACTGCCCTCCCCTGCAGGCTTGATTACCCCCAACTGCCCTCCCTTGCAGGCCTGGTCCCTCCCAACTGCCCTCCCCTGCTGGCCATCTTGTGGTGGCCATCTTGTTGTCCACATGGGGGCAGGATCTTTGACCACATGGGGGCAGCCATCTTGTGTGTTGGAGTGATGGTCAATCTGCATATTACTCTTTTATTAGATAGGATTACTAGAGGTCCGATGCACAAAAATTTGTGCAAGAGTAGGCCTTCCTTCCCCCAGCTGCCGGCACCGGCTTCCCTCCGGCACCTGGGACCCGGGCTGCTTCCCTCCTCCGGCCACCCACAGGCACCCGGGACCTCGGCTGGCTTCCCTCCGGCACTGGCTTTGTCAGGAAGGATGTCCGGAATGACGTCTGGAAGATGTCCAGTCTAATTAGCATTGTAGTTCGCTGCCCCACCCTCCTGCAGATCAGTGATCTGGTCGTTACGTGGTCAGTTGTTACATCTCACGGCGTAATGGATAATTAGCATATTACCCTTTTATTATTATAGGTTATTACATTATAGCAGAATAATTGTAACTGATAATGACTGGTTCTGTCTTTATTTGAAAATGGTTACTTCCTGCCATAGCCGGTTTGGCTCAGTGGATAGAGCATCGGCCTGCGTACTGAAAGGTCCCAGGTTCGATTCTGGTCAAGGGCACATGCCTCGGTTGCAGGCTTGATCCCCAGTGGGGGGCATGCAGGAGGCAGCCAATCAGTGATTCTCTCTCATTGTTGATGTCTCTCTCTCTCTCTCCCTTTCCCTTCCTCTCAAATCAATAAATATATATATAGTAGTAGCCCTGCGCATGAATCCGTGTGCCAGTAAGCCCTCTGCCACCCTCCTGTAGCTCTCCGCCCACTGTCCCGCCCTCCTGTAGCTCTCCGCCCACTGTCCCGCCCTCCTGTAGCTCTCCGCCCACTGTCCCGCCCTCGTGTAGCTCTCCGCCCACTGTCCCGCCCTCCTATAGCTCTCCGCCCACTGTCCCGCCCTCCTGTAGCTCTCTGCCCACTGTCCCGCCCTCCTGTAGCTCTCCGCCCACTATCCCACCCTCCTGTAGCTCTCCGCCCGCTGTCCCGCCCTCCTGTAGCTCTCTGCCCACTGTCCCGCCCTCCTGTAGCTCTCCGCCCGCTGTCCCGCCCTCGTGTAGCTCTCCGCCCACTGTCCCGCCCTCCTGTAGCTCTCCGCCCACTGTCCCGCCCTCCTGTAGCTCTCCGCCCACTGTCCCGCCCTCGTGTAGCTCTCCGCCCACTGTCCCGCCCTCCTGTAGCTCTCCGCCCACTGTCCCGCCCTCCTGTAGCTCTCCGCCCACTGTCCCGCCCTCCTGTAGCTCTCCGCCCACTGTCCTGCCCTCCTGTAGCTCTCCGCCCACTGTCCCGCCCTCGTGTAGCTCTCCGCCCACTGTCCCGCCCTCGTGTAGCTCTCCGCCCACTGTCCTGCCCTCCTGTAGCTCTCCCCGCTCCCTCCCCCCTTCCCTCCCCCATAGCTTGCTAATAAAAGGGTAATATGCTAATTATCCTGCTAATTAATATGCTAATAAAAGGGTAATATGCTAATTATCCTGCTGCCTCCTGTAGCTCTCTGCCACCCGCTTGTAGTTCTCTGCCCCACCCTCCTGCAGATCCGTGATCTGGTTGTTACGTGGTCGGTTGTTACATCTCACGGCGTAATGGATAATTAGCACATTCCTCTCTTATTGTATAGGATATATAGGATTAGAGGCCCGATTTACGAAATTCGTGCAAGAATAGGCCTTCGCAACCCCGGCTGCCTCGGCCCTCGCAGTCCTGGTTTCATCCAGTAGGTCATCTGGAAGGTTGTCTGAACAGTTGTTCTACTGTTCGGCTATGCTATTCAGTCAATTTGCATATTACGCTTTTTATTATTATAGACTAGAGGCCCAATGCACGAAGATTCGTGCAAGAATGGGCCTTCCTTCCCCTGGCTGCCGGCACCGCCTTTGCTCTGGCCAGAGCCGCCTTTCCACCTTCCCATGCTGCCCAAAGGCTTGGAGTGGCTGGGGTGGTGCAGAAGTTGCCATGGCGATGATGCAAGCATCCCATCCCACCCCCGGCCGCTTGGCACCTGTGAATGCAAATTAACCTGCCATCTTTGCTGGGTTAATTTGCTGGTGGGCGTCACGAAGGTACGGTCAATTTGCATCTTTCTCTTTTATTAGTGTAGGTATATATATAAAAGGAAAATGGTTACTTCCCCATCACAAGGCCTCGAACTAACAGAATGCTACTGTTCTATTTTTAATGAAAATGAATCACTACCTTATTGAAGTTTGTGGAGCACCAGAAAGCTTTCAAAATTTAGAACTTTAACCAAAATTACTCAATTTGCATCCAATGGAACTGGGGCCAGTGACTTGCGTGAGTCACACAGCTAGTTAGTAGCTGTGCCAGCATTAGAACGAAGGGTAACGATTAGTCATCGGCATTCACGTTGTTGGCAATACTTAGGGAAGAAAAGCTGGTGAGCATCACTGATGCATTAAACTCAAAGGCCCTCGTATTTGACCCTTTCCCCCACCCCCTCCTCCTTTGTCCTCTTGCTCCTCTTCTTTCTCCATCATCAGCATCAGCAGCATCCTTAGCCCTTACTTTCTATGGCTCCTTATGGTTTAAAAAATATTATTCTAAACCTTTCACTAGTTTACCTGAGCATCACAGCAACCTGGTGAGGAACGTCCAGATCGGCGCTGACCTCAGAGGAGCGAGCACACCTGCAGATCAGTGAACGAATGTGCTAAAGTAAGCGAAGCAAGACCTCGAACCCAGACTTCCTCCTCCGCGCCTCACCCACGGCCTCACAGAAGGCTGCTGCCGCCCTACATCCTGCTCCAAACCAGGGACTCAATTAGGGCACGTGTGGCAAAGGAGGAGTGGAATTGGGTTTAGATGCAGATGGTAACTACTTGCTTTGTACCTTTTCAAGTGCCGTACACTGGTAAATTGACTTCTTCGGTAATCCTTGCCGCGTTGTGCTGTGTGCATTATTAGTGGTCACGTGGCACAACCCACCACCCAGGCTGGGGTAAGAGCAGCTTGTGGAGTTGTTAAACCCCGAGGGGCCACCCTTCTCCGATGGGACTCCTGCATTAAGTGGGAAGCTGGCAGTCCTAAATGACCTTTAAAAAAGCCCTTTGAATTCTACCCAACACTTCCATCTGCTTACTCATTCTACGTTTTCCCTAGGCTCGGCTGCTAATATATCTTGAATGATTGCTGTTATGTTATTTTTCTAGTTCCCTTCATTCCACTTTCTAGCTGCTTCTCTCTAAACAGGGAGCCTAGCTCCCACAGGAGGTGTTTTCTGGGTGGTAACACCCAGCGAGGGTGACCAAACTAGGTGGGCGTTTTACACGACTGGGTTATTTTACCTTTTCCTTCGGCGATCTCCCCCGATTTGTATCTGTTTTCAGCTGCCACGGCCGCGGGTGGCAGTGGGAGGAACTGAGCTTTCCAGCCGGAAGAGCGTGAGTTGGAAGGTGCGCTTCACCCATTTGCAGCTGTGCGGTCTTAGGCGCGTCCCTGGACCTCTGCGGCCTTGCTTTGTCCGCCTGTGAGATGGGGTAGCTGCCCGCCACGTCTGCCTGTCCGCCTGTCCGGCACCAGTGACACTCTCCCTCCGGCCCTGACTCCCACCCCTGAGCTTCTTCCCTCTGTTCCCTGAGTTGGCGCCAGCCTCCCTCCCTCTCCCCATCCCCCTCCTCCATTAGTTTTGCCACGTTTGCCGCCTACATTTCTCTCTGACCAGTCTGCGTTTGCCTCCACCTCGAATGACATCATATGAGTTCATACTACTGCCGTTTCTCACCAAGGTCGTTCAGTAACATCCAGTCCGTTTTATTTTCATAACAAGTTTAATCCTGCCGTTGTCTTGCTTACGGCTCCTCCCCCTGTCCCTTCTGTAAAGCACGGCCCATAACGGAGTCCCGTGGTCTGGAACCTGCACTCGCCTCTTGCTCTTCAGTTCTCAGCCACTTCCTGCTGCCTTCCAAATGCGCGCTCTCTGGAATCCCTCTCCCTCCCGGTCCTGTCCCCTTGACGGGGCCGCCTGTGTCCCTGGTGCCAGCCACTCTTGCTCATGCTCAGTCCTCTGGGGAGACGCTGCTGCGGAGCCTCCTTGCAGAACTCAGCCCCGTGGGCCCTCCCGGCAGCTGTCCCAGCGTCCTCTCCTCCCTCCGGGCTCTGCCCGCTCAGTGGTCACCGGCCGAGCCCAGGGGGACATAGTAGATGCTTGACATTCGAGTTTCTTCTCCACCTCACATTGTCCGACCGTGAATTTTATTTGGGGGATGAATGTTTTACTGCCAAGTAAATATTTCTCTTGAATTGGTTGACTTTTGAAGGATGTACTTTCAGGTATGACTCACAGGCTATGGCCAGTTTTCACTTGTTCCCTCCAGATGAACATCCACGGGAGAACTGGACTCAAAGGGAAGGAAGTTTGCTCAGCTGCCACGGGAACCCTGGGGGGTGTCCTCACTTGGAAGAAGGCGGTGCCTTCTGTTTGCACGCGAGGCCCTCATGGGCAGCCTGTGACCCCCTGTGGCTGCACCTCAAAACCCAGGCGCCGCGGCTGCCGGCCGCACCCGAGGAGCTGGTTATTCACGGCCCGGTGTGATCTCTGCCCCACAGATTAATTAACTCAAACATTTTGATTTTCCCTTTAAAACTCGGCCATAATTTAGTTGCTTTAATTTAGTCTTAAGGCCTGCTTATTATCTCTTGGTAATTAAAACTCTGCTTGTCACGGAGGCTGTATGTTTTTCCAGCCTGCATTTCTCAAGCCCGTTTCAAAACAATGCCTCCCGCTTGCGGAGTCGGTGCCGGTTTATTTATGTCGCGGCTCTCATCAAGGCCCCGGGAGCGCTGCCTGCTGCATAACGGGCCCGTGGGCGCTGCTCCGTGTTCTTGGTTCTTCCATCAGCTCTCAGCGCTGGGCTTTCTGTAACGTCAGTGACAGCCTCACACACAGCCGGCGCGGTGGGCTTGTGCGTGTACACCGAGTCTTACTTACCGGGACCTGTCTTGGTGGCACGTGGCACTGGGAGGCGGTGTCCTTGGTGGCACGTGGCACTGGGAGGCGGTGTCCTTGGTGGCACGTGGCACTGGGAGGCGGTGTCCTTGGTGGCACGTGGCACTGTGAGGCGGTGTCCTTGGTGGCACGTGGCTCTGTGAGGCGGTGTCCTTGGTGGCACGTGGCACTGGGAGGCGGTGTCCTTGGTGGCACGTGGCTCTGTGAGGCGGTGTCCTTGGTGGCACGTGGCTCTGTGAGGCCGTGTCCTTAAAAAACGGCCAGTGCTAACTGCAGTGCATCTGACTTGTAAGTAGACGTTACCTTTTCCCTGGATAATGATGCTTTACCCTCATTGAAATCTGTATTCCCTCTTTCTGCCAAATGATACAACTTAGTAAAGTCTCCCAAGATTTTATTACCAGACGTTCGGTAATAAAAAAATTACTTTATTTCATTATAGATACGATTTTTCACCTGAGACCACTACCTTTTTATTTTCTGGATGGTGGGTTTATTTTGCATACTGAAATGTGGCATTTTTATAGAGTCAAACTTATTGATCTCGTTGTCTAGTTTCCCAACCTCCAGTTCTTACTGTCCCCCCATTTCTGCAGCTGTAATGGGGTTTGGATGGCCTCACCCCCAGGCCGAAGGATTGACCCTCGTTCGTGGAATGTAGAGGCCTAATCCCAAGCCCCTGCTGTGAGTGAACTCAGGCCCCGTTTAACCAGCGCGTGGCGTTCTGTGACTGGGAGGAGGTGGGGGTGCAGGACGTTTCGCAGCGATGGAGGAAGAGCAACTGCTTTACAGCTGGCGAGGCGTGCAGCCGTCGACGACGGGGCCTTCGGCCTGAGGGGGGCTGTTCTCCGGTGTAGCTGGCAAGTGAGGAAGAGGGCAGACTGGGGAGCCTGGCAGAGAAAGGGAACCAGCACGTGGGTCACAATGAGCCTGAAACAGGAGCTGCCTCTGTACGTAGCCATTGCAGGAGCCGTTAAATTAGGTCCTTAGGTCAGCTGATAGGGATGTCCCATTTGCAGCGGAAACATCCTAATGATTCGTTCTTGCTTTATGGTTTTGAGCTAATGTGTCGGCTGAGATGGGTGAAGTTGGCCTGTATCTCTTTCTCATGTTTGTGAAATGTTTAGTTCACAAGTGTTGCAATACGTACGTAGCGTATTTGGAAAGAGTTTCCCATTACTTATTAAATTGTATTTTCCCATTGATTTAAAACCTGCTTCTTAGGAAACTTTACCTGCTGTGGATTTCCTGTTTGGTTCCATTGATTTGTCTTTACATCCCTTGATCAATAAAAGTATTTTATTTATTTATTTATTTATTTATTTATTTAGTTTTATTTTATTTTATTTTATTTTTAATTTCTTTATTGATTAAGGTGTCACATATTTGTCCTCATCCCCCCAATCCCATCCCACACCCCTCCCCACGGATGCCCCAACACCCTGTTGAACTTAACCATTGGATAGGCTCATATGCATGCACACAAGTCCTTTGGTTGATCTCTCCCCCCTCCCCCCACTCTCCCCTGTCCTCCCTCTGAGGCCCGATAGTCCGATCGATGCCTCCTTGTTTCTCGTTCTGTTCTTGTTTCTCAGTCTATGTTGTTCATCATTTCCCCTAGATGAGCGAGATCATGTGTCACTAGAAATATACTTATAAGAACTGAATGTGAGACGAGCACTAAAAGTTATGCTGACAGGCAAATGAATCAGTCTGTAGTGAGTTTCTTTCTGGACCAACAGTTCTTTTGAGACCCAATTTCAATGTCCACCAGTTCCTTATGTGTACATGTCAGCACTGACCCCTCAGCTCTGGATGGTGGACAAATGGTGGTAACGGAGGTCCGACTCCCTCTGGTTTGGTCTCGGCCGGACCCAGGGGCACGGCTTCACCCGGACTCAGGGGCGCGTGGCCTCACCCAGACCCAAGGGGCGCGTGGCCTCACCCGGGTCCGGGACCCAGCCTCACCCGGATGGATCCAGGGGCACACGGCCTCACCCGGACCCAGGATCTGGCTTCACCCGTACCCAGGGGCGCAAGGCCTCACCCGGACCCAGGGGCACATGGCCTCACCCGGGCCCAGGGACCCAGCCTCATCCGGGTCCAGTGGCGCGTGGTCTCACCCGGACCCAGGGGCGCGTGGCCTCACCTGGACCCAGGGACCCAGCCTCACCCGGGTCCAGGGGCGCATGGCCTCACCCGGGCCCAGGGACACAGCCTCACCCGGGTCCAGGGGCACGTGGCCTCACCCGGACCCAGGGGCGCGTGGCCTCTCCCAGAACCAGGGGCGCGTGGCCTCACCCGGACCTAGGTGCGTGAGGCCTCACCCGGATCCAGGGACACATGGCCTCACCCGGACCCAGGGGAGCGTGGCCTCTCCCAGACCCAGGGGCGCGTGGCCTCACCCGGACCTAGGTGCTCGAGGCCTCACCCGGACTCGGGACCCAGCCTCACCCGGATCCAGGGACACATGGCCTCACCCGGACCCGGGGGCGCGTGGCCTCTCCCAGACCCAGGGGCGCGTGGCCTCACCCGGGCCTAGGTGCGCGAGGCCTCACCCGGATCCAGGGACACATGGCCTCACCTGGACCCGGGGACGCGTGGCCTCTCCCAGACCCAGGGGCGCGTGGCCTCACCCGGACCTAGGTGCGCGAGGCCTCACCCGGATCCAGGGACACATGGCCTCACCCGGACCCAGGGGCGCGTGGCCTCTCCCAGACCCAGGGGCACGTGGCCTCACCCGGACCCAGGACCCAGCCTCACCCGGATCCAGGGACACATGGCCTCACCCGGACCCGGGGGTGCGTGGCCTCTCCCAGACCCAGGGGCGCGTAGCCTCACCAATAAAAGTATTTTAAAGTGTTCTTCTTTTTAATACACTTCCATGTTTTTAGGGCTAATCTTCCTTGTTATTTTCCCCAAAATTCTTGGCCATTACCTCCCATTTATCCTTCAGGATTAATTTGAGAATTATTTTGTTATTTTTTACAAAATAACTTCAGAAGGGTTGATTACGATTCCATTAATTTTGTAAGCTCTTTTTATAAATTCATATGTGAGCTTTGACATCTGGATGTTTTAGCTTTTCCTGTCTATTTCAGAAACTCAGTAAATCTCTTTATCTATCTAGTGTTTTTAGGTCCCTAAGCTTTTGAGGTAGATTCGCCATATTTCTTATTAGTATACTTTTGGTACTTCGTATCATTATTATTATGAATGAGGTCTTCATTTCCTTTTTTAAAAATTGGGATAAAATTTGTAAAAACACAAATGTGGTAATTATTAGAAAAAGAATCTGGGAATGTCATAGTATTTACATCTTTTTATTTATTTTTGTCGCTAAAATATTTTATTAAGTAAGTAATTTTCAAATAGTTTCATAAGAAAAATTTTAAAGCAAAGTTAAAACACATTTTCAATAAAAAAGTAGATTCAGGTTTTCTGATTCTTCCTGATCCAGTTTTGGAAGATTATATGTTTCTAGGAATTTATTCACTTTACCCAGGTTGTCAATTGGTTGGCATATAGTTGTTCATAGTATTTTCTGACAGTCCTTGTACCTTCTTTTTAAGTAAAATACAAATAAAGTTGAATATCCATGACCATGAGTTTTACACATGTCTATTTTCAATTGTGTGGGGCTTCTTGACCAGTGTTGCTGAGATTTATCAATTTTATTAGCTTTTCAAGGAATCAAAGTTTTTGTTGAACTTCCATTGAATCATTATTAATTTATTTCAGCTCTTTATTATTTCCTTCATTCTGCCTGATTTAGGTTTATCCTGTTATTCCTTTCCTAATGCTTAAATTAGATGCTTAGTTCATTGCTATTCAGCTTATCTTCTCTTAGAATTTAAGCATTTAAATTTATAATTTTTTTCTAATTACTTTTGTTGCTTCTTAGTAGTTCTGATATGTGCTTTCATTATTTTTCCATGCATATTTTAACATTTTAATTATTATTTCTTCTTTAATGAATGGATTATTTAGATGTGTTTTTAAATATAAAAATATCTTATTGTTTTCCAAAATACTGATTTCTAACTTCCTTGCACTAAGGTCAGAGAACTTGAGGTGTATTAAGCTGATTGTTTAAAAGCTGTTGAGGCTTACTTTATGACCCAGCATGTGGTCACTTCTTATAAATGTTCCACATTTGCATAAGATTACCTACTCTCTGATTGTTGGATACGGGGCTCTGAAAATATCAGTCAGATTGTTGATTATATTGTACCAAACTTTAATATCTTTAATAATTGTTTTTAGCCTGATTGGCAGTTACTGAGAGAGATATGTTAAAATATTCCACTAAATGATGTGTCTGTAAATTTTCCAAAGTTCTTTCAATATTTTTCTTTATAAATTTGAGTCTGTTATTAGGTAGGCAGAATAATGCCCCCTCTCTGTCTTTCCTGCCTCCTCAAAAGATGTCCGCATCCTAATTTTCAGAACTCTTGAAGTTTGCGCTTACATGGCCAAGGGGAATGAAGGCGGCAGAAGGAATTAAGGTTGTTAGTCATGTGATCTTACACTAGGGAGAGGTTTCCCGTCATCACTGCGGCCTTGCATGTGGAATAGGGGTTAGAAGAAGAGGTCAGAGTGGTGATGAGGGAAGGACGCCCTCAGCCACTGCTGGCATTGAAGATGGAGGGGCCAAAGACACTGGGGGCCTCGAGAAGCTGGCAGAGCAAGAAATGGACGGGCACCTCCCTAGAGGCTTCAGAAAGGAACTCAGCGCCGCGGGGGGCAGCCCCTGAGACTTGTGGCAGATTTCTTGTCAGTATTTCCTGGTACCTCACTCCCCCCCTTTTCCTTCTATCTTTCAATATGCTGCGTCTTACGTGTGTCTCTTACAAATATTAGGTACTAGAGGCCCGGTGCATGAAATTCGTACACTGTGGGGGTCGGGGTGGGGGTTTCCTCAGCCCGGCCTGCGCCCTCTTGCAGTCTGGGAGCCCTCGGGGATGTCCGTAGGGAGTGGGCCTAAGCCGTCAGTTGGACATCCTTAGTGCTGCCTGCGGAGATGGGAGAGGCTCCCGCCACCACCGCTGCACTCGCCAGCCGTGAGCCCGGCTTCTGGCTGAGTGGCGCTCCCCCTGTGGGAGCGCACTGACCACCAGGGAGCAGCTCCTGCATTTAGCGTCTGCCCCCTGGTGGTCAGTGTGCATCACAGCAACCAGTCGTTCTGCTGTTCAGCCGATTTGCATATTAGCCTTTTATTATATAGGATTATATAGTATGTAGATTTTGAATTTTTTTCCTTGTCTGACAATATTTGTTTTTAGATGGAGAAATCACAGCAATTACTTACTATGGTTATGGATATCTTTGGAATTATTCTTGCGGTTGTATTGCTACTATTTTATTTCATCCCACTTTAATTTTTAAAAGTAATTGCTCCTTTTTATGTTTCCGCACTATTTCAGATTTAATAAATTCTATTTCTGTTGTTTTTATAGTTTCTCTTAAAAGTTTAACATGCACACTTAAACTCTAAAGACTTCTTCCTAACAACCCAAGGGATTCCGGTCATTTCTCTTCCACAGTCTTATTTTCTTATCATTGTTTGTTTGTTTGTTTGTTTTACTGTCTTGATTTTCATGTGACCTTCAGATCCAATGTCATCATTACCGTTGTTTTTATACAGAAATATTTGTTTGGAATTAGCCATGTTTACCATTTTCTTGGTCCAGCTTTTCTTCGCTTCTTAGACATCCTCTGGGTTTATGTGTATTGTTCTTTATCACACTTTTAAAAAGGGATATTTTTATTGATTTTAGACAGAGAGAAAGGGAGAGGGGGATATATATCGATCGGCCGTCTCTTGCACATCCCCGGCGGGAACAGAGCCCACAATCCGGGCATGTGCTCGACCGGGAATTGACCCGGCACCCTTCGGTGCGTGGGATGATGTCCAACCCACTGAGCCTCACCTGCCCGGGCTCACACCTTTTGTTTTTGTTTGAAAAATACAACTTCGCCATTGCATTTGAGTCATCGCTTTATTTGCTCTGGCGTTCTAGGCTAACAGTTACTTTTCTCTCAGTGCCACGGATGTATTCCGGACGTGACAGTGTGTGTGTGTTTTTTCTCATCGTAAAGTATACAGTTGTCTTCTGTCTTCTGCCTTCCGGTACCGCCGGAGAAGTTTCCTGGGAATGGAATTGCTGTTCCTCCAGCGGCTGTTTGTCTTGGGTGTTCCCTCTTTTCCTGGTGGTGTGTGTGGGCGTGGATGCCTGGGGGCTCCCTGTGATTCCTGAACCCGAGGCCTGATGTTTGCCCTCAGCTCTGGGAGGTTTCCAGTCGTCTTTCCTCTCCTCCATCATTTCCTTTGGGGAGTCCCAGCACACGCGGTCTGGAACTCCTCACTCTTTCTCGTAACGGTTTTTAAAACACATTGTTTTCTGGCTGCGTCTTAGGCTGATCCCAGGTGATGTTTTCTTCTCCATCTCCTCGCGCACAAAGTCCCTTTTCGGTTGTATCCAACTTGCTAATGAAATGACTCTGGTTTTTTAGAAGGTGGATACTTTACTTTGTAAATAATATTATTTACTTTGTCAATTAGCTGGGCCATATTTCCATTGTCTTTTGGTCCTTTCTTGTGACTTTAATTGCCTATTATTTTTCAAAATACATTAAATACCTTATTCTGTGTTCTGTATCTGCACATGCTGTGTACCTTGATTTTTTAATGAGTCCGATTGTCATGTTGGCTTTTTCTAATCACCCTTGGGTGCTTCCCCTGCTCTGCCACTATTTGCCTGGGAGTCCCTGTCAGCGGAGACGGTGATTGGAAGGAGCTGAGAGGCGTCCAAGGAGCCTTTCTCTAGGGACTGTCGTGTTTCTCTGTCACAGGAGGAGCGCCTAGCGAGGTGGCCACTTCAGGTCAGTTCCCTGTTTGGAGTTTGGGCCACGCAGAGGGGGGACGTTAAGTTCAATGAACATTTATTCATGTCCGTGATTAGAATTCACAAGACATTTTCCTTCTCCCTTCATCCAGAATCAAGACCAAACGAGCCAGGTTTCCCTCTGCCTGTTTGGTGGAGTTTTCTTCCTGTTCCCCTTTTCCCGGAAAGCAGGGGCCTGTGCTTTCTCTGTCTCCGTTACAATTTCCCACCCTATCCAGGCCCACGGTCTTTTCTCCTGACTTTTGTGCATCATTCAAAGCAGAGGCTGTAGGCTCCGGGGCTACCAACTTAAGCCACTTGGGGTTTGTGCTCCATCTTTAAAAAAATTATTTTCACTGATGATTGATGTACAACAACATTAATCAGGTGTTCAACGTAGTGGTTAGAGTCGCGACCCACAGGCTGAGAACCGCTAGCAGGGTCGCCTAAGACCATCGGAAAACACAGATATTTACATGACGATTCATTAACAGGAGCAAAATGACAGTTATGAAGTAGCAACGACAATAATGTTATGGTTGGGGGTCACCACAGCATGAGGAACTGTATTAAAGGGCCGCGGCGTTAGGAAGCTTGAGAACCGCGGGGTTAGACAATCAGTTTCAGGAGCACAGCACACCGACCACCTGAGAAGCCGCACCCGTCTGTGCGCCATCCTCCTGCCTCCTAGTGGCTTCTCTGTCCTTGGAAAGGGACTTCTCTTTCTTTCCTGCAGGTTCAGCTGTGCACACACAAGGAGCTTCGACTATTTATCTTTTATTTTTTCATATTTTATTGCAAAAATGCTTTTGGAGATCTAGATTAGCCTATTGTTTTATTTTCTATTTTTAAAAATCTACACATTTTTAGAGTGAAAATTTATGAATGTATCATTTAAAAAAATAAACAGTGTACTATATGTTTTTTTCTTAGATGTTCTTTTGCTTACCGTTTTCTTAGATTCATCCATATAAACACCGATAGCTCTATAACTTCTAACGACTGGGTGGCATTTCATCTTATGCATGATGATGTGTGAGTTATCCATTCCCTATCAATAAACATTTCATTGTTTTCACCTTTTCGCTGTTGTAAAAAGCACTCTCATGCATCTCCGGGCGTCTTTGGGAGAGTTCTCTAAGGGAGATACCTCTAAGTGGCAGTGAAATTGGTCGGTGCCGTGAGGTGAGCCGTCCTGCGGTCCGCCTGGCCCAGTCCTCCAAGCCTGCCCTGGGAAAGGCCAGTGCGGGCGCTAACGGAGACGAGAAGCCACGTGAGTCAGCCGGTGACTGAATGCAGGGTGCTGCCCTCAGTTGAATCCTGACTTGAGCAAACCAGCTGTAAAGGTAAGTTTTAAGGCATTTGTAGAAATTTGAATATGGACTGGGAGAAGATGAATTGAAGGAATTCTTGTTAACGTTGTTAGCTGTGACAATAAGGTGATTCTGTAGGGAGATATCCTGTTTCTGAGATATCATGTCTGCTATTTACGTGAAAATAATTCAACAAAATATTGTTAAGACAAACATGGCAACGTGTTAACTAAATGTGGGTGGTGGGCATATAGATATTCATTAGACTGTTCTTTGTACTTTTCTTTATATTTGAAACTTTCATAATCTATGTCTATATATATAAAAAGCCAGACCAGAATGACTGGTCGCTATGATGCCCACTGTGGCCAGCGAACCAGCCTGATCAGGGGGTGGGGCCGGCCAGCCAACCTCCCTCGGCCCTTCCTCCCAGCCAGCCCCACCCCCGTTCGGCCCGCCCCACCCCGATTGCCCGCAGCCCCTCCCCCCAGCTGGCCCTGCCCCTGATCACCCCACCCCCACCCCAACAGGGGGTGGAGCCGGCCAACCAACCTCCTGCTGTCTCCTCCTCCCAACAGGCCTGGCCCCAATCTGCTCCGATTGGGTCTGGGCTGGCCGGATCCCACCTGTGCATGAATCCCTGCACTGGGCCTCTAGTAGTTAATAACACACCCAATTATTTGCTTTTCATTCTGTAATGGGGCTTGAGAAACTGTTGTCTGAGGGCCTAATCTGGCCCCATGCACATTATTGTAAATAAAGTTTTATTGGAACACGGTCGTACTCATTTGTTCCTGAGTTGTCTGTGGCTGCTTTGGTGCTACACTGCAGGGTTGAGTAGCTTGAGGCCGTTTGGCCTGCACAGCCCAAGATGCTTGCTCTCTGACCTTCCACAGAAAAGTCTGTGGAGCCCTCTCTGTGGGTGTCCTCTGGCTTAATTCCCCCATAGCCCTTAGTCTTCTGCTCTTCCCTCTCTTCTCAACGTGTAATGATGTAGTTATTGTTTGGTTCTGGTCTCTAGACTATAAGCTTCAAAACAGACTTTGTGTTTTCACTGAAATAATCCACGCCAGGAACCTGTTAGGAGCTCAGTAACCTTTGCTGACTGATGAATGAGTTAACGTGAGAGTTGGGTTTTCCCTCGTCCTTGTTAGCACGTGCGTTATGAGGGTTATAAGTTTTGCCGATAAAGCGGCTGAAACGGTTCTTTCCCTTTGCGTGTCTCCGGTTGCTCCTGGGGAGGTCGTTTCTGTTCTCTGTCGATTGAGGGTGTGTATTTTATCTCCCGTGAACTGCTTGCTAATCCTTTACCTGGTTTTCTATTTGGCTGCCTCCGGTAATGCTTTGAATTCCGGTTGAAGCTGCGTGCCTCCCTCCTGAGAGGACCCGTATTCGCCGCTGCCAGTTGCCCGGGGGCACATTTAGAAATGGTTTGCTTGAGGTCATTTTGGACTTCCTGTTGGTGTGGCGGGAATCCGGGCTGTAGATGTGTGAGCCCCCTGGTGGCTATCAATTCTGGGGCGGCCGTTTCCCTTCTGCTCTAATAAGTCAGCCTCGTTTCTTTGCTTTTCTCTCCAGCCCAGGGGTTTCCTCTCCATTCCCCTTTGCCCTGGAATCGAAGGGCTTTGTGATTTCCGCTTACTCCAGAGGCTCCTCTGAGCCTTCCAGTTTGTGCAGACCGTGGCTTCCTGGCCCGTTGGTCTCCGATGCCCTGTGCAGTCATCAGACCAGAAGCTCCAGGCCGCCCGAGTTCAGAGAGGATGGGGGCTCACTGCCCCCCTCGCGTCCAGCTTCCTTCCCCCTGCCTGCTCCTCCCTCTCTTGCCTGATCAGAATTACATTTTAGAATAGCTTTTTGGGAAATACTTCATCTTGCATATGTGACTGCTGTCAGTAGGGACGTAGTTTAGGGTGCCTGGTCCCTAATACTGTGAAGCAAAGCCTGCACCCTTTCCACACACCAACGCCAGACGCGCTATCCGGGAGCTTCACAGCGTGCCTGGTAGAACCCCTCCCTTCGTGGCTTAGCTTTCCGCATAGAGAGTCTGATCATCTTTACAGCTGTAACTGCTAATCCTTCCTTCCAGTCCAACTTCTGCCAGCCAGATCTGTTGCCCGTTTTGTTGTCTGTCACATAGAAATTTTAATCTTTTAAAAATATATATATTTTATTGTTTTTTTTTTTACAGAGAGGAAAGGAGAGGGATAGAGAGTTAGAAACATCGATGAGAGAGAAATACCGACCAGCTGCCTCCTGCACACCCCACACCGGGGATGTGCCTGCAACCAAGGTACATGCCCCCGACCGGAATCGAACCTGGGACCCGACCCCTCAGTCCGCAGGCTGACGCTCTATCCACTGAGCCAAACCAGTTAGGACAGAAATTTGAATCTTTATGTCATTAATTTTATAAAGCTTTTCTTATGCGTTGTAAGTTTTATGCCTTTTTTAAAGAAGGGACCCTCATCCATGGTTATAAAATACTTTCTGTGTCTCCAGTCAGTACCTGCCGGTATATACTTCTGTTTTGAATATATTGATCTTCAGTTCATCTAGAATATCTCTGGTGAGTGATACGAGGGAGGGCTTTAATCGTTTGTCTCCCCGGAGGGTCGTTGATCTCATTCCCTCATCTTTTCCGTGAGTTTGTAGGGTCCAGGCAGGTAACAGTGTGCAAGCAAATGGGGTGATGGGAGAAGAGTTCAGGAAAGGGACTGGCCCAGCGGCGTGGCTGTTTAGGGAACCCCAGAGGAATTCTCCAACTCTGGAGCAAGTGACACCTCCTTTTCCATGGCGAGGCCTAGAGGGAGAGAGCCGTGATGTGGAAGACAGGTGATGAGAGGACTGCGTGGAGGGGCCGCCTGCTCGGAGCTTGGCATCGTGGGGAGTGGGTGGTGAGCTTTGTGGCAGCTCTGAAGAATGCGAGTAGTTGTGTGTGTGTGTGTGTGTGTGTGTGTGTGTGTGTGTGTGTGTGTGGGATTGTTAGGGTTCAGGGGCCAGAATGACTGTCTGTCTTGTCCTGATCACCTTTACCCCCCCTTGGCTGAAACCAGCTGGAAGTCGAAGGAGCCCACTGACAGCCTTTTGGGGAAAGAGCGGGTGCCGATGGGGGATCTGGAACAGCAGGCGTTCGGCACAGCCACTGGTTGGACATTTCACCTTCTTTACTTCTCAGACTCCGTAAACTGTCCGGCACGCTGCCAGGGTAACAGCGTGGTTACTATGGCAGGTGTTCCGGGTTCGAATGCAGATTCTGTCACACACTCGTTGTTCCTGAGACTTTCTGTGTGGTAGTTTCCTCCTCTGTAAAGTGGGCCTAGAAATACCTACTTTAAAGATGGTTGTGAGAATTCAATTGGCTCTTCTAGGCAGTAGACCTTGAACTGTCCTTAGCACCTAATCAGTGCCAAGTTAATGTTAGCTGTGATGGCGATGAGGAAGGCAACAGTGATGGAGTGGATTGCAAGGCTTTTTCATTCCCTTCTGTTAATCTTCCTGTATGAACATTATACCATGTCATTAATCTTCCTGTATTAATATTATGCCACTCTAATTAGTATAATGCCATATTGTTTTTGTGTTGTTTTGTATAGATCAAACTCTTCACTGATCCTTTAAAATTTTTTCATGCATATTTTTTATGTTATCTTTAGAATTAGCTTGTCAAATTCCCCAAAGATTATGTGTGACTTGTGATGGGGATCAGGATTATACTTGTCAAAATGGATTTGTTATAAACTGACATCTTCACAGGATTGTCTTACCATTCTGGGACAGACCTATCTTTCCATTTGTTTAGACTTCTCTAAGCCCTTCAGTAAAGTTTTATAGTTGACTTCATAAAGATCTTGCACATTTCTTTTAGAGTTTTATACCCGTTTTAGTGTTTATGTTGCTTTTTTCCTATTAGATTTTTGAATTGGCTATTCTGGAGGTGTAAGAGAGCTATTGATTTTTGTGTTGACCTTGTCTGTGGTCCACTTGCCAAATTTTCTTATTATTTTCTGTTGATTTTATAGGTGAGTAGACATATTGCCTGTGAATTACGATAGTCTTGTCTTTTACGTTCCAGTATTGATAGCTATGACTTTTGTTTATCTTACTGCAATACCCAGGCCAGTGCATTGTGGGGTTGTGGCAGGTAAAACAGATCTTTGTGTTTTACTCTCCCTTTTAGTGGATGCTTCTAATATTTTAGCATTGAATATAAACATTTTTAAATTTATTTATCTAAAAAATACATTTTTATTGATTTCAGAGAGGAAGGGAGAGAGAGATAGAAACATCAATGATGAGGAGAATCATTGATTGGCTTCCTCCTGCACGCCTCCCCCTGGGGATGGAGCCCTCAACCAAGGCATGTGCCCTTGACCGGAATCGAACCAAAGACCCTTCAGTCCACAGGCCAACGCTCTATCCACTGAGCCACACCAGCTAGGGCTGAATATAAAATTTTCTCTAAATTTCTAGTCTATACTCTTTATCCAGACTTGCTCAGCATTTTTGTTAGGAATTGGAGTTGAATATTATTAAATGACTAGAGGCCCGGTGCACGAAATTCGTGCACGGAGGGGGGTTGTCCCTCAGCCCAGCCTGTAACCCTCTCCAATATGGGACCCCTTGAGGGATGTCCGACTGCCCGTTTAGGCCCGATCCCAGTGGGATCGGGCCTAAACGGGCAGTCGGACATCCCTCTCACAATCCAGGACTGCTGGCTCCCAACTGCTTGCCTGCCTGCCTTCCTGATTGGCCCTAACCGCTTCTGCCTGCCAGCCTGATCACCCCCTAACCACTCCGCTGCCAGCCTGATTGATGCCTAACAGCTCCCCTGCCAGCCTGTTTGCCCCCAACTTCCCTCCTCTGCCGGCCTGGTCACCCCTAACTGCCCTCTCCTGGAGGGTTGATCACCTCCAACTGCCCTTTCTTGCAGGCCTGGTCCCTCTCAACTGCCCTCCCTTGCAGGGCTGATCCCTCACAACTGCCCTCCCTTGCAGGCCGGGTGCCTCCCAACTGCCCTCTCCTGCTGGCCATCTTGTGGTGGCCATCTTGTGTCCACATGGGGGCAGGATCTTTGACCACATGGGGGCAGCTATATTGTGTGTTGCAGTGATGATCAATCTGCATATTATTCTTTTATTAGATAGGATAGAGGCCTGGTACAGGGGTGGGGGCCAGCTGGTTTGCCCTGAAGGGCGTCCCAGATCAGGTGGGGTTTCCCTTGGGGTGTGGGGCGGCCTGAGCGAGGGGCCTGTGGTGGTTTGCAGGCCGGCCACGTCCCCTGGCAACCCAAGCAGAGGCCCTGGTATCTGGAATTTATTTTCCTTCTACAATTGAAACTTTGTAGCCTGGAGCGGAGCCAAGCCAAGCCTGGGGCTCCCTCCGAGGCCGCAGCCATTTGTGTTGGGGTTATAATTGAAACTTTGTTGCCTTAAGCGGGTGAGCCCGGCCAGGGTGTGTGGAAAGCTTTGCTTCCCCTGTTGCCGGCGGCAACCCTGGCCTGCTCTCTCAAGCTCCATTCTGCTGCCATTTGTTTGAATTTGTTTACCTTCTATAATTGAAACTTTGTAGCTTGAGTGGAGGCTTAGGCCTGGAAATGGCAGGCGGAAAGCTTGGCCTCCTCTGTTACCTAGGAAACCTTGCTCTCTGTGGCTGTAGCCATCTTGGTTTGGGTTAATTTGCATACTCGCTCTGATTGGATGGTGGGCGTGGCTTGTGGGCGTGTCAGAGGTATGGTCAATTTGCATATTTGTCTATTATTAGGTAGGATATTTCAGCCTCTGTTTGATAATCATATGATTCTTTTCTTTTTTAGTATGTCAATATAATACATTCATTGGGATTTTTTTAAATCACTGAACTATATGTATATACCTTGCGTAAATCCCACATGGTAACAGCACTTGACTAACTTTTATACTTTAAAATACTTCATTTAGAAATGTTATATCTATGTTCATAAATGCTGTTTCCACCTCAGTTTCTATTCTCATTTATCTAATTATGTTGGTCTCTTAAAATGTTAGGTAGTTTTTTGTTTTTTTTTTACTTTTTGTTTTGTCCTGACTTTATAAAAAACATTGTAATTATCTAGTCCTTAAGGATTTAGAAACCTCTTCCAAAAACCATCAAAGCTTAGTTCCTTTCCTTTTTCTGTTCCCTGTTTAGAGTTAAATCATTATCTACCATTTTAGCTTTTTCTATGACTATTTGGTCTGTTCATGTTGTGTGTTTTTTTATTCATATGAAAGTTTTTGTACATTTTTCTAATATTTCATCGATTTTGCCTAGGCTTTAAAAGTAATTAAAGTTATATGGGAAAAATAAAATAATCTCTTTCAAATCTGAAGTTCCGTTCCCTTTTCTATTTCTAGTGTGGTTTGTTGGGACTAACACTCTTTTTCTTAATCAGACTTACCAAAACTTTGCCAGTTTTGTTGATCATTTAAAAAACCTGGGTTTTAAATATCCTAGTATTTTGTTTTGTTTCCTAATTCATTTCTTCTTTTATGTTCAAAAATTTCTTCTACTTTCCTTGTTGGGTTTATTTGTGAAGTTTTTCTCTCATTTCCTGAGTTAAAATCTAATTATTTTCAGTCTCTTGCCTTTTCTAAGAAATGCATCTTATGCTGTATTTTTCTTCTGACCCGCTTTGGCTGTTTCCCAGTAATTGTTATTTATGGGTAAAAGGAATGGACATTTTTATCCGATTTTTTTTTCTTTATCCCAAAACACATGTATAAGTATGCTTTTGTAGATTAATAGGTAGGTGGAGAGTATTTTTTTAAACCATGTTTTACTTTTATCCCATCACATTCATTTTACAAGGTTTGTATGACTTCAATTTTTTAAAAATTTATAAATGTATTCTTTTGTCCTATTATTTGATTGGTAATTTTTGTGAACATTTCACTTGTGTTTGATAAGAATATACATTATTCTCTTAACTGTCTTATTCTCTGCCAATTTCTCCTTGTTTTTTTATCGTATATATTTTCATGTGTATATAAATCAACTATTATATTAAGTACATAAAGGTTATATTTGCTTTGCAAATGTTATACTAACTATCACTGCGTGGTCTTAGAACAGCTAATTTTTCTTATGGGACCAGGTACTAAACATTCGAGGCTTTGTGAGCCGATGGTTTCTGTCACAGCTGCTTAACTCTGCCATTGTAGCATGAAAGCAGCCTGATACGTAAATGAGAGTGTGGCTCTGTTTTAATAAAACTTTATTTATAAAATCATGTGACAGGCCAGATTGGCCCACTGGTCTTAGTTTGCCAGTTCCTGGTCTCACATAAGGATGATGAGAGTCTGACATTTAGATTTACCTATCTGTAATCTCATCCGCGTCTGTTCACCGTTTTTGGTAATAATTGGTTGGAAATTCGTACACCTTTACCCGCTGTTTCTGTGTTTATTCTGGTATTCTCCCTGTTGCATCAGGATGGACAGTCCTTATTCTTATGAAGCACTGCACGTAGTACTAATGCCAGCATTCTCAACAAGGACGACATTGTGAAAACTGGTGGGTCGGGGAGGCAAAAACATCTCCAAAACGATCGTGGCTCGTGGCTCTCTAAGCGCGATCTACCGAGCACATTTCCATCCCTTAGTGTCTAATGTCCTGGGCAGAGCGGACCAGGAGAGGGTCCTGGGGCACGCCGGGGAGGAGATGGTAAGACACTCCGACTCAGTACTGTCTCCTGAAGGTCCTGTTTCTTACGCTGATCGTAGTGTCCGTCTGTGAGGCTATGCATCTTACTCCTCCTGTCGCATCGGCGTTGTCTCTAATGGTCCTTTCTTGGCTTAGCCTGAGGCTTTCCTCCCCCCCTGCAAGGACTCTCAGGTGGTTCTCCATTCAGTCTTTCCCAGAGTCATGTCTTTTATCTTTATTTTGCTTATTGTTTGCTTCTGATACCTTTAATTAAATAATTTTCGTTTTCTGCCTCCCCTCTCGCTAATTTTATGCTATATAGTATTTTCTTCTGATGACTAATTTGGCTATATTTCTTTTTCCTTTTTCTTTCCTATCCTTTCTTTGCTTTCTTTCTTTCTTTCTTTTTTTTTTTTTGGTATGTTATGTTCTTCCTGTCATTATTATCTAAAGATTTGATTTTATAATTGCTTCTTTAGCTTCTTTGTTTGATGGATGATTTAGTATTTGAGTAGAATTAAAAATTTTTTAACCTTATTTAGCTGTTTTTGCCTCCCCACTTTAATGCCTGTGTGAGTTTCTGCATGCATGTGAGTGCAGGTGTGCATGGGTAAAGTCTTCCCGGAAACTTCCTGTAGATCGGCAGGACCTTTCAGTGACCAGAACTGTGTTATGGCCCATTCCTTGTCCAGCCATGGGGAATGTCACCACCGTGGGTAGGAAGTGCAGTGCTGCTTGAGGGTAAGTCAGAGTTGGGCATGAGAAGGGGCAGTAGCCTGATGAACATAGACCCTGGGCCAGTGGTCTAAGGCTAGGTATTATGGGTAGTTTAAGGCTGGGTGGGGCAGGGTGCGCAGGGATGGTGATTGGGCGGGAAACCAATATTGTCCACACAGCAGGCATTGTCAGCTACACCATTGATCAAAACCACATACACTTCACTGTGGAGAGTGATTCCTTCGGCTGGAACTAGACATGCATCATTGTGGCTAGAGATAATTGCGTTTATCATAGGAAGTTTGGTATGATTTTGTCTTTAATAAATAACTGCTGCTTGACTGAAAAATGATTGCTATAAAATTCTCTTTCAATCACTGTGAGTATATTATATGTGTACTAGAGGCCCGGTGCATGCATTCGTGCACGGGTGGGGTCCCTCAGCCTGGCTGACAGTCAGAGCCAATCACGGCGTCTCGCCCAGTCCAGATAGGGGCTGGCTGGCCTGGGGGAGGGGCTGCGGGAGGTTGGCCAGCAGGAGGGGAGGGGCCGCAGGAGTTTGGTTGGTTGGCTGCAGGAGGTTGGCTGTGGGAGCACACTGACACCAGGGGGCAGCTCCTGCGTTGAGCGTCTGCCCCCTGGTGGTCAGTGTGTGTCATAGTGACTGGTTGACCGGACGTTCCGGTCGTTTGGTTGTAACGGTTGCTTAGGATTTTATATACATAGATTTTTGCTGTATTCCTTATAATTTAGGATCTTGGGATTGTAAGCAGATACCGTGTCTTCTTTCTTGTTCGTCCTGCATTGAGCACTGGATTTCCAGAAACTAATTATTAGTAATAAAAAAAGTTGCATGTCTGAAGATTGAAATGTAACTCCAGATGTAATTAGTTACCTCATTTGTTTTTATTAAATTATTTTTTCTGCATATTTGTAATACAGGGAAAGGTTCTAATATGAAAAATAAAGTAGATTTATTTTAAGGCAACATATAAAAATAATTGGTTTAACAGCATTGTGTGAATACAGATGAGATGGCCCTATTAAAATTTGGTCACAAAATAGCTATATATATATAAAAGCCAAGCGACCGGAACGCTGGAATGACAGGAACGACTGGTCGCTATGACGCGCACTGCGGTGGCCAACCAGCCCAATTGGGGCCCCAATCGGCCCCCCCAACCTCCCACAGCCCCTCCCCCAGGCTGGCATGGCTCCTGATCAGCCCCCCTATCCCCCCGATCAGGGGAGGGGCCAGCCGGCCAACCTCCGTGGCCCCCCCCAGCCTTGTCCCCGATAGGCCCTCCCCCATCATGGGTGGGGCTGGCTGACCTCCCATGGCCCCTCCCCCTGCCAGTCCAGCCCCAATCGTCCCCCATTGGGGTGGGCCGGCTAGACCCCACCCGTGCACGAATTCATGCATCGGGCTTCTAGTCCTATATAATAAAACCCTAATATGCAAATCGATCGAATGGCAGAACAACCGGCGGAATGACTGGTTGCTATGATGTGCACTGACCACCAGGGGGCAGATGCTCAATGCTGGAGTGCACTCCCACAGGGGGAGTGCCGCTCAGCCAGAGCCAAGCTTATGGCTGGCGAGCGCAGTGGCAGTGGTGGGAGCCTCTCCCGCCTCCGCAGCAGCGCTAAGGAACAATGAGCCTAGCGGTGAGGAGCAGTGAGCAAGCAGGCAGTAAGGAGCGAGGGGTCCCGGACTGCGAGAGGGATCCGGGACTGCGAGAGGGTGCAGGCCGGGCTGAGGGACGCCCCTCTCCCCCTGGTGCACAAATTTTGTGCACCGGGCCTCTAGTAAAAGATAATGCAGCAAGATTCATGCCAACTAATTGGTAGTTCAAGTTTGTGTAATGAATGAATGAGAAGTTGTGTTTTCACTGAGTGAGTCCTGTCAGGAAGGAATGGTACTGCCAGTTACACACAAAATATTCAGGGTCTAGTGCGTTTGGGTAGCTAATTGTCACGATGAGCTTTTCTTTATCCCCCTTGTACTTACTGGTCATTTACTTATTTTCATTTTTGTTGAGAGAATTCACAAAAATTATATGTTCTCACTTGCCTTCAAACTGCAATTATTTGTCTTGATGTGTAGACGTAGCTACCAATTAAGTGAAAAGAAGTCTGTGTGAAGTAAAATTATTACCATTAGTATCGTGTATCTTATAACTGTCTAATCTTATAACTGCTGGGTTCTTTATTTTGCATGCTGGTAATTTAATATGAATGATGGATTATTAAATTCTTTTCATAGGAAATAGGCGTATTTTAAGCTAACAGTCTTTATCACTGATACCAATTAGCAGACGAGAAATAAATTCCGAGGATTTTATATTTCTTAATAGCTCTTTCAGGATGTCATTTCGTTACTTTTGGGGAAGGTGTATGAAATCTGGCCCAGGTCTCATGGGTGGCATAGGACAAATTCATTGGCTCCACAGTATCTATTGAGTGTCTACGATTGCCAGTCACTCGTGTCTTTCATTCGTCATTTTAAGGATCGCCCTTCCTTCTCTTATGACACTTCTTTAGAGACCCTACCCGTGTGAAGAATTCACCCCGTGGGAGGCTGTGGCTTCCCATCAGCCCCACTGACCTGTGTAGCAGGCCTAGAGTTCGTGTGTCCACGTGAATGAGGAGGGCACTCAAAAACTCTCACCTACTGAAACGGCCGTGAGTGGGAGGACATGCCTGAGCCCGCCCCGCCTGGGTGGCCTGTGAGCGCCCCTGCCTGGCGGCCTCGGATGCCCAGGAGCCCCTGTTGCCACCGCTGGGCAGCCTCGCAGCTTCCCCAAGGCAGCAGCTTCCTCTCCGCCTTGACCAAGTGTGTCCCCCTCGCTCCCTGGGGCTTTCTTGAGCTCCGGGAGGAGCTGGGAGGGCAGGGGCGCTCCCTGCCCGCTCCCGCGGGCCCAGCTGCTCCTGTTGGCGGGGCGTGCGGTCCTGTGCAGCGTTCATCCCGGGCCCCGCCAACAGGGTGGCCCCTGCCCGCCCGGAGCCCTGCCTGTGGGCGCGGGGCCTCCTCTGGCTCCGCGTTCGGCCTCAGGAGGAAGAGGCCAGGCTCTTGTTGGGGCTCCTGGAACTTCCCTTCCCCGCGCACCCGTCTGCAATGAGCAGGGCGTCCCAGTCTCCCTGTGCCCGTGGCCACTCCGGCCGCCACGCTACCATTTCCCGCGTGGACACCGAGCAGCGGGACTGCAGTGATGGGGCATCTCCCGATCGGAGCAGCTCCGCGTGGGGAGCTGCACACGGGCGCCACGCGGTGTCCTGAGGGCTCGAGGTGCCAGGAGCCCCGCTGGCTCAGACGGCGCTACCCTCTGGCGCTGAGGCCCTGAGCTTCTGGCTACTGATCCCCAGCCGGCCTCCTCCCGCCAGCCAGCCAGGCCTCTGTGCTGGGGTCCAGGCACCGGAGCGTGGCGTGCCCACACCCCTTCCGCGTGCAGCCAAACACGAGAACCGCTGGTCTGGAGCTCTGAGCGACACGTTGGTGCTGTTTTATCGTAGATGTTACAGGAAAATGGTGTGGAATTACCTATAAGATGAGTTCAAGGCGAAAACATCTTTTCTCCCCCCATACACCATGTGGTAGCAGTCTTCCTGTCTGTAGCATCACCTGATCTTGCCTGATGAGGTTTATTTGGAGAGAGAGAGACATAGCTCCGAAGTCTTCCTGGCAGCTGCTGATGACGGCAGGGCCACCTTCTCAGCGGAGGGAGAACTTTGCATATCGCCTCTCTGCTCCTCGCAAAGTGACCCAAGCGTTACGGCTTTTTAAATGAACCGGAGCAGTAAGTCCAACAGTGTTTGCCGGCCAGCTCCGTTTCCTCATAGGCCGACAATTATGTAATCCAAGTAGAAAGCCCTTACAGATGCCTCCTCTTGAACAGATCCAGATGTGAGAGTTCGAAGGAGTGATTGGCGTAGGTAACAGAACCTGATGGGCCGCTGTGCCCTGCTACACGTGCTCTTAGGAAACACGTCACAGGCATTGCCAATCCTCTGTCCTCCGGGGACTCGCTGCCTTTTGTTCCATTTACATCCACTTCCCGTGGCTGCTGGATACAACCCAAGGTGTTGGCTTAATTGTCAAAGCCAGATGTGATTGGACATTTGGCAGGAATGCCCAAATTTCCCGAGATACTTTCGTAGCGATTCAAACAGGAGCAAACAGTAATAACGGCTTATTTACATCGAGAGCGTGTCCAACAGTCTTTTCTGTTCATCTCAGACTTTCTTCTCCGCTAAGATCGTTGGTCACGTGCGTGAGGGCAGATTTGTGGCTTAAAGAGCAATAACGTCTCTAATCAGAAAGCCGGTGCCTGACAGATGTGTCCCCGGAACTGGGCGGCCTCGCCCAAGCAGCGTGCGGACAGCAGGCCGCCCTGAGGGCCCTCCCTCAGCTCCTCCCCGCCCGCCCGCGGGATCCTGCGACTCAGCGATCCTCACCTAACGAGGGCCCCGTGGCTTCCCGGTTGACTGATGTTCTGTTTGTACATAACACCCTGACACCCCATCCAGACTGTAATTACACAGCGAAGTCCCCACTCATGACGGTCATGGCGAACCAAGCACTGCCGCCGTGTCGCGCGCTCTTCTTGAGGAAACGTAAAACGTAATTTGGCCTTTAGTTGACTAATGACTAAAATTTTTATATTTAAAGACCAGCTAAGCAGACACTGGGAATTTGAGGTTCAAGTAATAAATGCATGTCCTGTGTTCCAGGTGAGGATTTCTATGGCTGTCTGTCTGCCTACCTGCCTGTTACCCATTCATACGTTCTTGGCGTTACTTGAGAGCTAAAACTCTACCTGAGATTTTAATCTTTAAAATCCAGAGCTCAGTCCTTTGAGTTATTGTATTAATCAGATTTTAATGCTGCTTATAGATTTTGTTCTCAAAAAAGAAAATTAAAAATGAAAATTAAAACCGCACTTCTGCTATCGTGTGCTGATTTCACTCCAGGGTATTGCTTCCTTTATTTCTAATTTACACATATTTACACGGAAGTGCCCCCATTAATAAGATAATCATGATGAATTGAGAAATTTGATTTTCTTGGACTATGCCTTTATTTAAGTAAGGAAGGAAGAGGAGAATGATGTGAAGAACTTGAGGAATCCTATTTTCATGAGTCAGGGCTTTTGCAATGCTAGGGCTTTCCAGTTTCCATTTCTTTGTCGCGAGGTGAAGAGAATTATTCCTGTGTTAGCTCACAGACACTGTGTCTGATCATCCTTTCTCACGGCGACGCTGCCCATGTGACTCAGGGAGCATTGCGTTTGCAATAGTAGATCAGCCGGAATCTGTCTCTACATGGAATGGCCAGATTGAATTGTTCTAAATCCTTCCCCAAAGTCCCGTTACAGATCCTTCCCCCAGCCTTCCAGTTTGAACTGGAAATACCAATTCAAGCATCCCCAAGTCATCATGTGTGCGGGGGTCTGACACAGCCGAGCAGGCGGGAGAAGGAGCTCTGGTGTAGACGGGTCATTGAAAGGGTCCGCTTCTGAGTTACATTTGGTTGAACCGTGGGGACCCGAGGCCTGAGTGTGACTGAAACACGTTTGTGCAGAAAGAGATGGAGGGTAACAGATGTCCACGCGGGGAGCACCCCACGGGCCAGTGGGCCAGGAGACTGGCACCGTCTCAATTGGAAAATCGGGGGCCCATCCAGGAGGGTCCTGGGAAGAGGCTTGTCCCTCTCGGACTCCCGGTGCTGGGGGGTGAGGTCACCCCTCTCCTCCGCTGGCCGGTCCGCGGCTCGCACTGCGCACAGAAGGTGGGCCGAGGCCTGGGGGACCGCCTCTCACCTGCTCCTCCGTGGGGTTTCCAAACGAAGACGGATCCGCCGTCTCTGTGTGTGAGCTCCTTGGACGGAAAAGGAGCTTCTCCGAATTTAACTGTAAGAAAGCTTTTAAAAAGCCTTCTTGCCTCTCTCTCCCTCACGTGCCAGGACTCCGGGCCGTTCCTGTGGCGGCGAAGGAGGGCGCCGCGCTCTGCCTCAAGCTGAGGCCTCGAGTCCTGTTGGCACGTCCTCAGGCCCCGGCCGCTCATCAGAACGTGGGGGTTCCCTCGGGGTGTCCTCTCCTGGCCCGTCCTTCCCTGCTGCCCGAGCTCAAGCCCGCAGCCGGCGGGGGTGGCGGTGCCGCCCCTTCCCCGCGTGGGGCTCTCCACAGCGTGGACCGAATGATGCTCTTCAGACACAGCAGTGAGATGCCCTGCTTCCCGGGAAGACGCCCCCCCCCCCCCACCCCCAGCTCCACTGAGGTCCAGTCCCAGCGCCCGGCGGCAGGCGCTCCTCCCAGGCCACTCTGGGCCCCGCGGCCGCCCCACCACAGCTCGGCCTCTGCCTGTGGCCTCCCGCCACCGCCACGAGCAGGCCCGCCAGCCGTGGCCCATGTTAGCACCTTCTCCTGCGAAGAGCTGTCGACCTCCACACCCCAGCGTTTCACTCCATACATTTCAGGAAGGTTCGTGCGTAATTAGAATATCTTTATCATGTTTTCTCAGTGGCCCGCCACTATAAAGTGAAACAAGATCTTAATTGTAAAATAAAGTCATCGACAAACATTTTCCAAGGAATAGAGACCCGGTAGCATAGTGGTTAAGAGCGTGGGCTCTGGAGGCACACGGCTTGTCCTGAGTTCTGGTTCGGCTCCCAGTGAGGAGCTGTCTGACTCCCGCCTCGGCCAGCCCGCCGTCCTCACCACAGTGGCGTGGCTCCTTCCGCAGGGGCTGTGGGAGCCGGCAGTTCCGTCCGGAGCCTGGAGGACAGTGTCCGGGGGGACCAGGGGCTGTGGGAGCAGCAGTTCCGTCCGGAGCCTCGAGGACAGTGTCCGGGGGGACCAGGGGCTGTGGGAGCAGCAGTTCCGTCCGGAGCCTCGAGGACAGTGTCCGGGGGGACCAGGGGCTGTGGGAGCAGGCAGTTCCCTCCGGAGCCTCGAGGAGTGTCCGATGGGGACCAGGGGCTGTGGGAGCAGGCAGTTCTGTCCGGAGCCTCGAGGACAGTGTCTGGGGGGACCAGGGCTGGGTGGGTTAGCTCTTGATGTTACCAGCATCCCGTTGGACCCCAGTTTGCAGCGCTGCTTGTAATTCCCCCCGTTTACTTAAGGGTTCTGGGTAAAACCATTCTATCTTGTAGGTTTCTGAAACGGTTTTGAACATCAGGTCTCCAGCCTGATGGAAAAGGGGGTCGGTACCTGCTTCACCTGGTTTTGCTTCCTAATTGTGAAATACAGGGGAACGTATATCATTTTGCATTGCCCAGCGAGTTTGTTGGGACAGGTTGCAGGATGACAGTGTACGAGAGTGAGGAGTCGGGTCAGGTTTAATCCATTGGTTTATGGGCAGTCACTTTCCAAACGGTGAATTGTCACAGGCCCAGTTCCTCTGTTTCATGAAGAAGGTCTGTGTTCTGAATGTTTTGCTTCTCAGTTCGGGTCATTTGTTACCTTCTGAAGCATAAAGAATGGCCCGTTGGCTAATTCACTCAGTGCAGTGAAGGTGGACAAATTTAAGCTGAATGTGGCTAATCTCTCCTCCTGGCTGGGCACCACAATCCTTCCCTCCCACAGGAGGTCAGTGGGCCCCGCCCACAGGAGGTCAGTAGGCCCCGCCCAGTCCTTCCCTCCCACGGGAGGTCAGTAGGCCCCGCCCAGTCCTTCCCGCCCACGGGAGGTCAGTAGGCCCCGCCCAGTCCTTCCCGCCCACAGGAGGTCAGCAGGCCCCGCCCAGTCCTTCCCGCCCACAGGAGGTCAGTAGGCCCCGCCCAGTCCTTCCCTCCCACGGGAGGTCAGCGGGCCCCGCCCAGTCCTTCCCGCCCACGGGAGGTCAGCGGGCCCCGCCCAGTCCTTCCCGCCCACGGGAGGTCAGTAGGCCCCGCCCAGTCCTTCCCTCCCACGGGAGGTCAGCGGGCCCCGCCCAGTCCTTCCCGCCCACAGGAGGGTTAGTAGGCCCCGCCCAGTCCTTCCCGCCCACAGGAGGTCAGTGGGCCCCGCCCAGTCCTTCCCGCCCACAGGAGGTCAGTAGGCCCCGCCCAGTCCTTCCCTCCCACAGGAGGTCAGTGGGCCCCGCCCAGTCCTTCCTGCCCACAGGAGGTCAGTAGGCCCCGCCCAGTCCTTCCCGCCCACAGGAGGTCAGTAGGCCCCGCCCAGTCCTTCCCTCCCACAGGAGGTCAGCAGGCCCCGCCCAGTCCTTCCCGCCCACAGGAGGTCAGTAGGCCCCGCCCAGTCCTTCCCGCCCACAGGAGGTCCGTAGGCCCCGCCCAGTCCTTCCCTCCCACGGGAGGTCAGTGGGCCCCGCCCAGTCCTTCCCGCCCACAGGTGGGTTAGTAGGCCCCGCCCAGTCCTTCCCGCCCACGGGAGGTCAGTGGGCCCCGCCCAGTCCTTCCCTCCCACAGGAGGTCAGTGGGCCCCGCCCAGTCCTTCCCGCCCACAGGAGGTCAGTAGGCCCCGCCCAGTCCTTCCCTCCCACGGGAGGTCAGTGGGCCCCGCCCAGTCCTTCCCGCCCACAGGTGGGTTAGTAGGCCCCGCCCAGTCCTTCCCGCCCACAGGAGGTCAGTAGGCCCCGCCCAGTCCTTCCCGCCCACAGGTGGGTTAGTAGGCCCCGCCCAGTCCTTCCCTCCCACAGGAGGTCAGTAGGCCCCGCCCAGTCCTTCCCGCCCACAGGTGGGTTAGTAGGCCCCGCCCAGTCCTTCCCGCCCACGGGAGGTCAGTGGGCCCCGCCCAGTCCTTCCCACCCACGGGAGGTCAGCAGGCCCCGCCCAGTCCTTCCCTCTCACGGGAGGTCAGTAGGCCCCGCCCAGTCCTTCCCGCCCACAGGAGGTCAGTAGGCCCCGCCCAGTCCTTCCCGCCCACAGGAGGTCAGTGGGCCCCGCCCAGTCCTTCCCGCCCACAGGAGGTCAGTAGGCCCCGCCCAGTCCTTCCCTCCCACAGGAGGTCAGCAGGCCCCGCCCAGTCCTTCCCGCCCACAGGAGGTCAGCGGGCCCCGCCCAGTCCTTCCCGCCCACAGGAGGTCAGTGGGCCCCGCCCAGTCCTTCCCGCCCACAGGAGGTCAGTAGGCCCCGCCCAGACGCCTGGTCAGAGGTCAGCTGACTTCACTGTGGGGTGAAGCTGCCTACCAGCCTGGGGCCCACATTCCTGCTTCTGTCCCTTACACTGTCGGCCTGGGACAGCCGCCTGGTTACTGTTGGCGGCCCTGCCCCGTTTCCAGTGAAACATGCCCACCACACACACGTGCGTGTTAAATCCTCGCAGTGGAGTGCTTGTTCACAGGCCACACAGTGCTTACGCCCAAGGCTTCATTTTAATCTGGGACTTTCCCAAAAAGAGAGACTCCCCCCAAAATGAGAGACTTCCCCCCCAAAAAAAAACAACAAAAAACCCCCCACAACACCACGCTCCTGCAAGGCCGTCACCTCCTCTGGGCACCGGGTCCTCCTTTACTTCTCAGATGGCTCGGCGGCCTCCCGGTGCCCACATGCGGAGGGTGCGCACGGGGCGGGCTTGCGGGCGGTGCGAGTAAGTACAGTGTTTGTGGGAACGCCAGGCTCCCTGCTCCTGCCCCTCACAGCGTGTCCTCTCCGATGGATGGCGGTTGTCCCTCTCCGGGGCTCTGCCCAGACCCCCCGCACCTGCGTCCAGGGAGAGCTGCCGCTGCAGTCATTGCTATTCCAGGGCGAGTTTCGGAAGCAGCAGGAGTGAGATGATTTTGCAAATTGTGAGATAATACCCTCTATGATCTTGTCTCAACCTGTAGCACACACATCCTCACAGAAACACCATTTAATTATGGTAATATCCTTCCTGATATCAGACGCAGCATGGGGCCCGCCGAGAGTATATTGTTCATAGGAAGATGGAGGCAGGCGTGGTTCAAAGAGGAGGGGTGCGATCATCTACTTTAGGCCGTGGAAGCTTTTAATTTTGTTTTCTTTCTTGTCTCCCCAAATAAAAATGCAAACAATGCTTTGCCAGACAGACAATGTCAAACCCCGGGCGCCATCTAACCCCCGCCCGGCCCCCCTGCTCCCTGCTGGGCTCCCCTCCGATACACGGGCTCTGAGCTGAGGGAGTTTCTGGATGTGACACTTTTTCCAAAGTCTCCGGTGACAGATGCAGTGACCTTATCGTGCAGACAGCTCTATCCAGTTTGACAGCCCCGCCATCTGGCTTCTATCGATCATAATTGATTTAAAGAAACCAGCTCTCCGAACGATGGTCATTTAAACCCTGAGGCTAAATTGGCCTACATTTAATTTGAAGTTCTAAAAACCTTTATTCTTGAAACTTGTTTGGGACTAATATGCAACATCAAGCCTAGTTTCTTGCCTGGGTGTGATTTTGGGGATGAAGAAACTTGTGGCCTGCCTTGGAAAACATCAACTTCTATAAAGACTACACTGAGTGGCCAGGTTATGGTGATCTCTGAACACATAATAATCTGGCCACTCACTCAGTGTATATCCCATATAATAAAAGGCTAATATGCAAATTGTCCCCTCGACCAGTAGTTCGACCAGCAGGCAGGCCGGCCAACTGCCCATGTCCCCTCCCCCTGGCCAGGCTGGCCGGACCCCACACATGTACGAATTCATGCACTGGGCCTCTCTCTCTCTCTCTCTCTCTCTCTCTCTCTATCTCTCTCTATATATATATATATATATATATATATACACACACACACATACACACACACACTGAGTGGCCATATTATGATGCCTTCAGAGATCATAATAATCTGGCCACTCAGTGTATTTTATACTCTAAAGGCTACATATGCATGTACGCATATTGGATTTGTGATTCTCTTAGGTTTTGCAGGAGTTGAGCACTTAGGAGACTAGGCTGTTAAGACTGGTCCTTGTGTACCAGCTTTCTAGATCGTGTCTTACTTAACCTGAGTCTCTTGAGTCTATAAAATGGGGGGATGATAGTACCTGTCTCATATCATTGGGAGAATCAAGCGAAATGGTACATGCCCAGTGCTTACTGAGCACGCTGCCTAGCACACTGCGTGTGAGAAATAAGACTGATTTTACTGCTGATCAGTAAAATTTACTGTTACTCATTCCCAGCCTCTCCTGCTTCCTTTGTTCCTCTCTACTTTCCACTCTGGATGCCAATTCATCCGCAGGCGAGACCTCAGCTCTCATGGGTACGCGGATGGCTCCCGCTGGTGACCGCCAGCCCAGACCGCCCTTCGGGCTCCTCCGAAGGGCACCCCTTCTCCTGCTGCGGCAAACCAGGGCCGGAGGGCTGGGCAGGGCAACTCTGCAATGACTTCCATTGATGAGAGACCGCTCTGTTTTTCCCTTCTCTTTTTGGAGACAGCTCTTATTGGTTAATTGATAAATTGTGGAAACCCAAAGTTTAATTTCAATGTAGGGTCTTACACTTCGTGTTTAAAAATCCAATGTTGCGTTTCATGCTATAATACAAGTAACTTCTAGTCAGGGGTCCCGTTCTACAGCTGACCCCGGCTCTGCATGATGCCTCTGGGTTACTGTGCCGGAAACCACCCTTGGCTGAGCTGGCGAATCGTACTCAGCGCAGCGTTCAGGGATTTCTTTAAGGGGGACATCTTTCCGAACTTACTTTATGCTTTGATTTAATTTAGCAATTAGCAGTCGTATATGTAACTCCATATGCACAGATGACTTTCAAGCCCCGCCTCTTCTCTGCATTGAGTTCTGACGGGCGATGGTTATCACTCTTCCTTGCCCCGAGCTAACGGACCTCGGGCGCCTATGAGGAGAGCACGGCAGCTGCCTGTCATTTTCATAAAGTGCTCACTTGCTCCATTAAAATTGGGTTTATCCCAGTCCTTCCTTAATGCCTTAGCCATCGTTTAGCCATGTTTGTTTTTATTTTTCAAAAATGTGAGCTGTGTACTACCTGAGGAAGAGTCTATAAAATGTGTACTGTGTTTAAAGAATAACAATAAAATGGACACGACAGAGCCAACTTCCAGATTAAGAAAAGAACATGATCAGCGTCTTAGAACCGCTGTGAGCCCCTCCCCGTGGCTTCTGTCTGCCTTACGGTTTTCCTTTTGCGGTTGGTAAGAACTTCTTTCCTCAATATTTTTTTTCAATATTTTTATTGCCTTCAGAGAGGAAGGGAGAGAGAGATAGAGACATCAGTGATGAGAGAGAATCATGGATCGGCTGCCTCCTGCACGCCCCACACTGGGGATGGAGCCCGCAACCCGGGCCTGTGCCCTGACCGGGAATGGAACCGTGACCTCCTGGTTCATAGGTCGACACTCATCCACTGAGAACGCTGGCCGGGCTCCATGTTCTGAAGTTCCACAACGAATTGCCTATGGAGATCAATTGTCCTCCATTGTGCTGGGTGTCTGTGGGTCCTTTTAACCCAGAAGCTGACTTCCTTTAGTTCTGAGACGTTTCCTAGAACAATTTCATAGTTTTATTAATTAAAATAATGGTAATTGTAGTGATTTTCTCCCCTCTAGTTACTTCTGTGCTTCCTTCCCAGGACTTGTGTTATTTGGATGCTGTACCTCTTACACCAGCCTCCTAGTCCTTAGCTCTCCTTTCATCTTGCATTCTTTGACTTTTCGCTCTGCGTTCTGGGAGATTTCTTTAGCTTCGTTCTCCAGCTCTTTCCCCCTCTGTCGTGTTCATTTAACCGGTCCTTTGTGCTCTGCTTCTCCTCTCCCTGGCTTCCCATTCCCGTGTAATTAGATGCAATGTATTTTTCACATCCCTGGAAATTTTAACATATTTTTTGAAGTTCTCTCTGAAAAGTCTTTCCCCCACATTGCTTTTATTTTTGTTAGGATTGTTTAGCTTTTTAACTTCTCTGTTGAAGTCTTTCCTTAGATGGCTGGTAATCGTAGATACGTGCTTGTAATGCAAAATGGCAGCTAACAGGTTGATTGAAAGTGCTGAGCCCGTCGCTGGGACAGGCTAACGTGGCGTTTCGTTGCAGGTGATCGGCCTGAGCTCTCTCCGGAGTCACCTTTGATAGCTGCATCTAGAGAATTCTCCTTAGACGGACCAGAGTCCCCGGAGAAGATTCCTTCCGTGTCTTGCTTGGCTGTTGGCCATTTCTCCCTCCCTTTCCTTTCCTCTGGTTTGCTGGTTCTCATTTGCTACAGACTAGAGAACTGGGGGAGGAAGCGACCTGATTAGGATTGTTGGAAATTAGAACAATTAGATGCTGAGTGGCAGCCTAAGGGACTGGTCTGTGCAGAAAATGCTTCAAATGTGTGCATTTTTGGCATCTACTTTGGTGACCCAGAAACATGTTTTTGTTTATTTCGCATCCTTGGATGTATTCCGGAAACAGGAAGTATTGCTGTAACTGAGCTCTAAATAGAGGAAGTATTAATGCAAATTGTTCTGGAGTAATTTGTGCTTTTTCTTAGTCATTTTAGTTGGTTCAGTACGTGTACTTTTCTAGTGGAGTATAAAATGATTTATTAATTTGTTCTCTAATCTTTCTAGTTATTAAAGAAAATACTACTGGTCCATTATTATCACATTTAAAAAAAGTATTTGTTAAGGTAGGCAGCCATTCAAACTTTTTGCAATAATTGTAGACTCTCCACAAGCTCTCAAGAGTAATGGGAGGCTATTCTGAGAAATATTTTTTTACTTTTGATGTTCTCCAAGGTTCAGAACATGAGTTTCTGTTGATTTAAAGCCATTTGGGATTTTAAAATATTTGCAACCATTTTAACCTATCCTTGTTCTTGCTTGTTTTACCTCCCTGACTAGAGGTGTTTGTTTTGTATAACTTTGTTTGTTTTTTTACAAACAGTTGAATTTCTAGTGATAGATAAACTCTTAACGAAAATTTCCATTTATGCATAAGCTCACTGTCATTTATTTACTGTGATTAAACATAATATTATAATTAGGCCTTATTTAGTCACAACCATGAAAACAAACCCATGAGATGGAAATTCAGGTGCACAAGGATCATTAATTGAGGATTGCTTCTTCAGAGAGTTTTAACCAAAAAAATTTTTTTTACAAAATGTTTCTTAAAGTGATTTATTTTTAATTGCACCTCTAATACATTTAAAGCATGATTGCATATGCAAAATTTGGACTCACATACCTTTCAGAACTACTTAATTTGCATAAGCATACACCTATATCTCTTGACAAGTGAGAGGGCCTTTTATGAGAAATCAGCTACAGTGTCTGATTTTCTGAATGACCTTGAGCAAAGTGTTGACTTTTTCTCTAATACACGTTTCCTGCCTGAAATACTGAGATGAAGATGTTAGTCCCGATCCGACCAAATCACTGCGGTATTATTGTAGGGATAATGAACTGATGTTTGTAAAATATTTTGTTCTTCTGAGAATTGGAATTACCTCAGTAGATGATATTATCATTGATATTGTGTATTGTGTTCAGCACATTGGACTAGATAATTGTGCCTTTATGTCAGCTAATGTTTTGGATTTCTTTTAATTAAAATTACATGGAGATAGTGGTGTGCTTGCTGTAATCTTACCCTCCCCTGAAAATTGCAAGTGACTATTAACATGAAATATTTAAATTATAGATAATTACAAGGTTCTTAAGAATTTATCAGTTCCAGGAAAAAAGAAGGAGCAAGAAAATAGTCATTAAGACTCAGGAATTCCAGCAGTTGCGTTTGGAAGAATTAGATTACTTGGGTTATGGTATTCATAAGATTTTGGAATATTCATTTCAGCCAGTGATGACTGAGCCTTGACAAACATAATAGACAGCGGTTAGCAGTTCACAAATGAAACCAGGAGAGCAACCACACTTACATTCGCATTAAAAAGAGTGAAATACTTAAGGTTTATAAAAACAAAATGCAAAACTAGTACACTGAACATTACAAAATGCCATGAAAGTAAATTAAAGAAGATCTAAATAAAAAGAAAGGGATGACATGTTTATGGATTGGAAGACTTAATGCTATTAAAATGGCATTATTCCCCAAATTGATATAACACAATTCATATCAAAATCCCAGACGAAATTTTTTGTTGTTGTTGCGGAATTCAACAAGCTCTTCTTAAAATCACATAGAAATACAAGGGACCCAGAATAACCAAACGGCACTGAAAAAGAGAATCAAAGTTGGGGGTTTCATACTTTCCAATTTAAAAGCTACAGTACTCAAGACAGTGTGCTATTGGCATAAAAAAAAAAAAAAAGACATACAGATCAATGAAATAAAATAGTCCAGAAATAAACCCGTACATTTATAGTCCATCCATTTTAACCAGAGTGCGAAGGCAACTCATTTAAATGGAGAGAAGAAGAGGCTGTTCAGGAGATTGTGCTGAGACAGCGGGATGCCCACGTGAAAAGAATGCGTGACCCCCACCTCACACCTGCACAAACCCTAACTCCGAGTCTTTGTGATTCTCCAGCCGCAACGCTCTTAGGAGGAAACATGGAACCTGGAGCCCGGGGGCGGTACTGGTCTCCTGGCTATTTCACCAAGAGCACGGGCAGCAGCAGGACAACCCCTCTCCCGCGTGGCGTGGGAGCGCGCAGTGTGCGGCCACCTCCGAAAGCAGTCTGGCGGCTCCTCCAAATGTCAGAGACACAAGGACCGTCGGCCCAGCCCTCCCACTCCTGTGCACGTGCCCACGGGAAATGAAAACATCCCTCCATTACAAAATGTGTACGTCAATGCAACCCCTATTGAAACACCAACGGCATAGTTCACGGGTCTAGAACGAACACCCCAAACATTTACATGGAACCGAAAAAGACCCGCTAGTTCTTGAGAAAGCAGAACAGAGTTGGAGGAATCACAGTACCAGATATCGAGTTATACTACAAAGCCACCGCACTCAAAACAGCCTGGTACTGGCACAAGAACAGGCATATAGACCAACGGAACAGAACAGAGAACCCAGAAATCGACCCAAGCCATTGTGCTCAATTAATATTGACAAAGGAGGCAAGAGCATTCAATGGGGTAAAGACAGTCTCTTCAATAAATGGTGTTGGGAAAATTGGACAGGTGCGTGCAAAAAATGAAACTAGACCATCAACTTACACCATGCATAGGAATAAACTAAAGATGGATAAAAGACTTAAAAAATGTTAAGTCGTGAAACCATAAAAATCTTAGAAGAAGCCATAGGCAGTAGAATCTCAGACATCTCTCATAGCAATATGTTTACAGATACATCTCCTAGGGCAGTGGTCGGCAAACTCATTAGTCAACAAAGCAAAATATCAACAGTACAACAATTGAAATTTCTTTTGAGAGCCAAAGTTTTTAAACTTAAACTTCTTCTAACGCCACTTCTTCAAAATAGACTCGCCCAGGCCGTGGTATTTTGTGGAAGAGCCACACTCAAGGGGCCAAAGAGCCGCATGTGGCTCGCGAGCCGCAGTTTGCTGACCACTAGGGCAAAGGGAACTAAGGAGAAAATAAACAAATGGGACTACATCAAAACAAAAAGCTTCTGCCCAGCAAAAGAAACCATCAACAAAATGAAAAGGGAGGCCACTGCATGGGACAACATATTTGCCAATGATGTATCTGATAAGGATTTAATTTCCAAATATATAGGGAAATCATACAACTTAACAAAAGGAAGACAAATAATCCTATTAAAAATGGACAAAGGACCTAAATAGACACTTCTCCAAAGTGGACATACTGAAGGCCAAGAGAGATGAAAAAATGCTCAAAGTCACTGATCATCAGAGAAATGCATATTAAAATGGTAATGAGATATCATCTTACACCTGCCAGAATGGCTCCCATCAACAAATCAACAAACGACAAGTGCTGGCGAGGATGCGAACAGGGAACCCTCGCACACTGCTGGCGGGCATGCAGACTGGTGCAGCCGCTGTGGAGAACAGGATGGAGTTTTCCTAAAAAACTAAACATGGGACTGCTATTTGACCCAGTGATCCCACTTCTAGGAATATATCCTAAGAAACCCGAAACACCCATCAGAAAGGATGTATGCGCCTCTATAGCAGGACAATTTACAATAGCGAAGATTTGTAAACAGCCCAAGTGCCCATCAGTAGATGAGTGGATAAAAAGCTGTGTACACTTACACCATGGAATACTATGCAGCGGTAACAAAGGATCTCTTACCCTGTGAGACAGCGTGGAGGGGCCTGGAGAGTAAGCCCTTTGACTATTACAGTGATTTTCCATAAAATACATAGGCTGTATGCATTTGAAAATAAAGTAGAAGTTTTTCTTTTTTGTTAAGGTTTTATGGATTGGGTGTTTTAAAATATAACTTGTTATCTTCTCTTTCACCTTATTAACCAAATCTCTCCAACTTTTACTGGTTGCTATAGGGTTTGCAATATGTTTGTCTAGTTTTTTGGGTCTATCTCTAAATAGTGTCCTATTCCTTCCTGTGAAAGATACACACTATAGCAGTATTCTGTTCCCTCCCCCTCCTGTGCCGCTATCATCGTGTATTTGTATGTATGTTATAAGTTCTACCATAATTTTTATTTTTGCTCTCAATTCAGTTATCTTTTAAAGAAATTAAAAAGTAAAAACTAGCTTATACTTAACCATGTTTACAAAGTATAAGCTTTTTATTTCTTTTTGTAGATACAATTTTCATTGTATAACTTTTTTCTTTGGCCTGAAGACCTTTTTATTTGTGCTTTTTTTTTTTAATGTTCTTTTTCTTTTTTTAATCCTCAGCCGAGGGTATCGCTCCATTGATCCCTAGAGAGAATGAAAGGGAGGGAGGAAGAGGGGGAGAGAGTCAGAGAAACCTTGATGCGTGAGAGACACATGGCCAGTTGCCTCCTGCACACGCCCTGATGGGGCTGGGAGTGGGGTAGGGGTGCGGACCTACAACTGAGGCACGCACTCCCCACCAGGAATCAAACCTGCAGCCCTTCAGTCCACGGGCCGATGTTTCAACCACCGAACCAAACTGGCCAGGGCTGCAGTTCAGCTCCTTTGAAAAGTTCTCTTGAGCATTTCTGTGGTTGAACACCCATTTTGGTTCTATTTTTAAAGGACAGTTTCATTGGATATAGAATTCCAAGGTGCCAGTCTGATTCCTTCCTGAAAGGTGTTCTTCCATTGTCTTTTGACTTGTGTTGTTTCTGATGAAAAGTCAGTAGTAACTCTTATCTACTCCCTGTGTGTAATTTATCTGTTTTTTTTTCCCCTTCCTTACTGCTTCGTAAGCATTTCACTTTGTCATTAATTTTCAGGAATTTCGTTATGATGTGCCCAAGTTTATTTTCTTAGTTTTTATTCTGTTTGGGGTTTGTTGGCCTTTTGGATGCATGGTTTATATTTTTAATTTACCAAAATTTAAATTGTATCTTCAAATAATTTTCCCTTTTTCCGGACTCCAATGACGTTTAGAGTGCATTGCCTTTCACTCACCAGGTGACTCTCCCTGTAGCTCTGGGGCAGGCTCAGGAGGCACCTGCCAGTCAGGATGTGTCTCTGCTGGTGGCCTGGATCGGGTTTCCGTAAGTCAAGGAGCATGGCAGGCGCAGCAAGCCCCTGACTGCACGTGGAAGAGGAGTGCTTGGAGCCCAATCGCAGGCAATAGAATGCATTGGGTCAGTGGTTCCCAACTGGGCTGTACACGAGGACCAGGGCCTCCTGTGGGCGGGGCCGTGCTCGCAAAGCTCCGCAGGAGGCTCTGAGAGGTGAGGCCTGGCTGAGCAAAAACACTGACATGGAGCTGGCTGGCTGGGGGCGCGATGGTTGTCTGCTGCCCCGCGTTCTCCAGGACACCCTTAGCAGAAGCAGGCGTCGTGATGTTTCTCCCGGGCTTGGGCCTGGGCATTTATTTTATATTTTTAATATATTTTTATTGATTTCAGAGAGGAAGGGAGAGGAGGGAGAGATAGAAACATCAATGATGAGAGGGAATCATTGATCGGCTGCCTCCTGCACACCCCCTACTGGGGATCGAGCCAGCAACCAGGCATGTGCCCTTGACTGGAATCGAACCAGGGACCCTTCAGTCCGCAGGCCGGCGCCCTATCCACTGAGCCACACCGGCCAGGGCCGGGCATTTTTTTTAACTGCAGCTTGAGTTCAACTTTGAAAACCACTCTGTGGCGCTGGTCCCGGTGGTGAAGGAAGAACACGTGCAAGATGATGTGGGAGCCAGCGTGCCGCAGGGACTACAGTCTCCTAGGGAAGCGATGCCGGCGACTCGGATGCTCACGGGTTTGCACAGGAACGTTGTTGCCAGTGGGTGTTACCGTACACTCGTGGCTGCTCGAGTTTTCACTTGGCCTGCATTTGCGAGTTGTGCAGTGATCGGTTGTTTGTGTCCTGTAACAACACTTTAACTAACTACTGCGATCCCGAGTTTTGATTTTTAAGGGGAACATATTAGCATGGCAGATGGAGGGTTAAAGGAAGAATGGAGGGCTAATGAGAGACGAGCTTTGGAGAAGGAATGTCTTTGTCTTCAGAATTTCGGTGTGTTTCCCCCACAATGAGGATGTCTTCCTGACGTAAGGGAGTAATCGCCTGCAGCAGTGAGGTTAAGCGTGACTGGTCCTAAAAGAGAGAAGTGTCACCTTTTAAAGGCCTTTTCGGCAGATTTCCCACGGTGTGCGGTGTGCCAGGGAAAGGCACCACTGTTGTCGTCCACTTGTCAGGTTTATGTAGCAGGTGTGACTGCCAGTTACACTGTGGGCACGTGGGAGCCTTCAGGGAACCGAACGGACGACGTCTGCGCTCCTCGAGCTTTTGTTCAGTGGCGGTGTTCAGAGGGTCTAAGAGTAAATAATCAAGGTAACGCACAGACGACATGGCGCGTGTTAAGGCGCTGCATGCTATGGGAAGGAACGGGCAGAGGGTAGGGGTGGGGTTGAGTGGCCTGCAGTTTAGATAGAGTGGCTGGGCGCGACACTCCTGCCAAGACCTGAGAGAAGCCAGGGTGCCGATGCAGGCACCTGCCGGGAGGGTGCCAGGCGGGAGAATGGTCCAGCGGGTGCCGGTGGGCACCTGGGAGGCCCCGGGGCAGAGGCCACAGGGGTCCGCAGAGAGAGGTACCAGGGGCTTGGCCGGCAGCGCCTCCGTAAGGACTTCGCTTTCACTTTGTGGGGCGCCGTCTGACCCAGAAGGGACGGGACCCGGCAGCAAAGGGGTGCTCGGCTGCGGCGTTGAGGTGTCAGGATGAGGGTGGCCGCAGGGAGACCGGCCGGGGCCATCGCGGCAGTCCTGGCCCAAGGTGGGCCGGGCTGGGGTGGCCGCAGTGCCTTAGGGGGTCCAGCCGGTGGGGTTCCAGACGGATGTGTGGTCTGAGACAGGTGTCAGGGGGCTCCCCACGCGCTGCAGCTGTTAGTGTAGGAAGGCGATTTAGCGTTTCATTTCTTCCTTGTGGGGCATTTATAACGTGATTCAGGGTGCTCTGAGAGCTGCGCTGTATTTAGATGGCTCCTGCTTCCTTTCCATTTGCCGAGTGAGAGTCTCTTTCCTTGTGTGTGAGTTCTGAGACCTCAGGGCTAATGATTTTAAGTAAGACTCTAGTTCAAAAACAACTTCAATTCGTTGAAATTTAAATTGTTTAAAGTTCAGTGGGTAGATTATTTAGGTCATTTTACTTACATTAGTGCTTTACATTTACATTTTCCTGTTTCATGAGTCATTAACTAATCCGTAAAATTTGCTAATCAAGTTGTCAGGTTTTGTTAAATGGCTTGTCAAAATGTTTATTTAGCATTTATGCCTGCCTTCTTTAATATTGCGCAATCCCCGCTAATTCAGAATTTTCCTGGTAATTTGGTAAGTGGCAGTAGTTAGCAATTTAAAAAAAATTACTATAAAAATAAACTCATTGTAGAAAATCAGTAAAGCATAAAAGTTTAAAGAAGCAAAAAAAAAAAAAATCAAGCATGTTGTTCCCATTCTGAAGTTAAGTGGCGAGTTTGGCGAGTAGAATCCTGCTTGAGGGCTTTCTGTGCGGGCTGCGGTTGCTGTCCAATGTCCCGCCTCTCCACGGCCGCGCTCCGCTCCGCTCCGCTCCGCTCCGTGCCGCACGCGTCTCAGTCCTTCCGATGTGCCACTCGTGAAACCCTCCCTCCGCCCTCTGTGGCGGGCCGGGTGACAGCGGGCTGGTGACGGCGGGCCGGGGGACGGCGGGCCGGGGGACGGCGGGCCGGGTGACGGCGGGCCGGGTGACTGCGGGCCGGGGGACGGCGGGCCGGGGGACAGGGGGCCGGGGATGGCGGGCCGGGTGACGGCGGGCCGGGTGACGGCGGGCCGGGTGACGGCGGGCCGGGTGATGGCGGGCTGGTGACGGCGGGCCGGGTGATGGCGGGCCGGGTGACAGTGACGCGGGCCGGGGGCCGGTGGGCCGGTGACTGACGGTGGGCCGGGGGACGGCGACCCGAGATCACGTTTTCCTGCTGGAGAAGCGGAAGCCAGAGTGGCGCTCAGAGCAGAGTCGGGGTTCAGCCTGGGGCTGTCTCCCCGGGCTGCCCTGTGTCCGCTGCTCCGCGTGGAGCGGGCCCCGCTCCCGTCTTCAGGCCTTGGGAGCTAACACTGTCGTGTCCGTGTTAAAATCGCACCAAGTCAGGGACATGGCTTCTTGTTTTGGTTGACTTACCTGTGGAAATCAATGAGAAGTTGTTCTCTATGTTAGTTTGTGTCTCTCGTTCTGTGCATTGCCTGTTCCGTCCTCAGGTTGTGGCTCACTTGCTGTGAGCTCTTGCTTCATAAGGAACTTAACCAGTGTTGTGTCACGTGTGACAGTATTGTGTCCAGTTTGTGGTTTGCTTTTTAATTTTAGGTTTTTAAGCTTTGATTGCAAATTTTGATCATTTTTAACGTGAAGTAATGAAGACTTAAGACTCATGTGGCTAAAAGATAAATTTATGGCAAGCAATCTAAACAAAATACTAGTATTTTAGAAATAAGGAAATGCAGAAGGGCAAGGCACGGTCAGTGTTTCAGAGCAAGTGGCCGCACGCACCGTCTGGTGGAGTTTGTATGTTTTTAGTTTAAATCCCAAGTATGATGTGTGTGTGTGAGTGTGTGTGTGAGTGTTTCTTTGAGAGATTTGCAGTCATCATTTCTGCATTTCATGAATTAAATAGGAGTTTAATATTTTGTTTCTTGGGTATGCTTTATGTGTCAATTTGTATTTTCTGTGAATGAGGTAAGGAAAATATGTAGTTAAAACGTAGATATATTTGTGAATAACTTACGTATCAGGTTGGCTTAGGTTGCTTTCCATAGGAAACCCACGGGGCTTATACGAGAGGTTTATTTCTGTGTGAGTTTAGAGAGGTCGTCGTCCAGGGCGGGCGTGGCGGGTCCACCTCATGGGGAGGCAGCCTCGGGGCCTCGCCGCTCAGCGTCCACGGAGGCCTCTCCGCTGTCCCAGACGGACGCTCTGGCAGCGCCTCCGCGTCTCCGCGCCGGACAGAGGCAGCGGCGCGTGCACACGCCCAGCCGTCCTTCAAGCAGGCCTCTGGCCGTCGCCTCGCAGAACTTAGCTGCATCTCATCGGCTGGAGTAAAAACCAGAGAAATGGGAGATGGGGTGTTAGGCTAGACCAGTGGTCGGCAAACTCATTAGTCAACAGAGCCAAATATCAACAGTACAACGATTGAAATTTCTTTTGAGAGCCACATTTTTTAAACTTAAACTATATAGGTAGGTACATTGTTATTAACTTAATTAGGGTATGTGGTATTTTGTGGAAGAGCCACACTCAAGGGGCCAAAGAGCCGCATGTGGCTCGCCAGCCGCAGTTTGCCGACCACTGGGCTAGACACGCGGCATCGTCAGGCTTGGCGATACCTTGGACACCGTTGTTCCTTTACCGCACCCAGTGCGCTCTGCGGGCGGCGGCGGCAGATGGCGGGGGGGCTGGGCGTGGCCGGGGGACCAGCCCGGGAAGTGCAGTGACTTCTCGCTCCGCCGTGTGCGGGCCGCCCGGGCGGTGTCTTCTGAGAGCTGACTGGACCTCTCAGGACCACCCGCACCTGCGGTCCCACGGGGGGGAAGGTGTTTGGGGAAAAGAAGAGAATTCATTCTTTTTTGTTGGATGGACCTTGAATTCAGGAGGAGGGGCCTCTGACAGCAGGGTTCTGGAGGGCCAACGCTGCGTCCGTGGGAGCCGTGGGCACGGCCCTGCGGAAAGGCTCCGAGGGCGGTGACGCGGGAATGGCGGGGCCGATGGGTGAGCAACTCGGACCTTGCAACTCCACTCTCACTTCCGCGTGATGTTCAGATCACCCCTGCGCAGGGAAAGGCTCCGTCGCTTATGCTCAGAGCTGTGTTTTTTACAACAGCGTCAAGGAGCCCCTGGGACGTAGAATGTGCGCTTAGAACACGCCGGCTTCCCTTGACCTGTGCGTGTAGAACTGAAAGTGCAAGCGTCTTGCTCACGTGGGTGTTTGGAGGTCAGTTCAGCACTGTAGGCGGCTTTAGCCAAAGAGAAATATGGATGTGATTTTGCTTTGGGCATTTTGCACTGTTTTCAACTCACTTGATTTTACAAATTACTTGATTTTACAAATTACTTGAAGTTACACATGCATTATTAAGAAATCCCCGTAGCACACTCAAAGTTAAAAAGTACCTTATGTTGATCAATTTTTGAAAATTGAAACATAACTAATGAAAAATTCTCTTTACTATGAATAAGAGACTTGGCTGAAATTTTTCATTTTGGATCTTTGAAAATATCCATGTGGTATAATTACATGGACTTTTTGCACATGTAATTATTTCATTGTTATCTTAGAATTCATCGGATGCGAACTGAAGTGTTATCTTTAATGCATGAAGTTGAAAGAATGTAAGACAGTCTTAGAACTTTCCTTTGTTTTGTCCTTTAACTCAAATGTATTTTCTTGCCCTAACTGGTTTGGCTCAGTGGATAGAGCATCGGCCTGCGGACTGAAAGGTCCCAGGTTCGATTCCGGTCAAGGGCATGTATCTTGGTTGCGGGCACAGCCCCAGTGGGGGGTGTGCAAGAGGCAGCTGATCAATGTTTCTCTCTCATCGATGATGTTTCTCTCTATCCTTCTCCCGTCCTCTCTGTAAAAAATCAATAAAATATATATATATATTTTAAAAAAATGTATTTTCTTGTTTTATGGTCTACTTTCAAAATAGGCATACCAGTATGTGTGAGTATAAAACATAAGATACTATTCAAACTATATACTTTCCATGTACCTATATTACATATCATATAATTATGTAGGGCATACATACATATACACATATGTACACTGTACCATATGTATTATGCATAAATGCTATGCTTATACATACAGGCACCTATATATAACTGACCAAGTGCACACGCGTACACACACACACACACACACTGCCCTTGAATGGAAGCTGCCTACTTCACAGCATCCTGCCAGATGAGACTTATTTTATATTCTTTTCACCAAGCATTGAAAATACAATCAGAAAAAATTTAAGTATTTGACTTAAAAGGTCTGTTTTATGTTTTTAAGAAATAGATACTTCGCAAGCCTTTTATGAAAACATTCTTGTGATTCCTAAGTGAAGTACTTTTAGCGCTTCCGTGGCCTCGTAAGGAATACATTTTCCTGTGTCCTACTAGCCATGCTTTCGCAAAGTGTTCTAATATCATATCAGTTAGGGTGTAATCGCCTTTCGAATGAATTCCTGTGGGTTTGTATAAATGACGGTTTGGAAAAGTTCATGGAAGTCTAGTGTGAAGAACTGGGGTGTTATTGCCTGACAATTAGCAATTTGAAATCTATCTAGTATTGTACATGGTTACTTTAAAAGAAATGGATAAAAAGCATTCACAGGAAAGCATGCACTTCCTTAAGAATCCGTTGCCCGTAATGAGTTGATCACCATACTTTGGGGACACGGAAAAGCTCTCACCTGAGGAGCCATGCAGGGCCATGTGGGTCCAGGAGCCCGCTGGTGGCTCTGATGTTTCTTTATGGGGGAGGAGCGTGTTTGCTTTGTGTCAACTTGGAGAATTGGGGTGACAGGCACACGGCCCTGGTTTCCTCTGTGACCCCACTATCTACATCCTCCATCGCCGTGTGAGGACTCTCGCGGAGCCCACCCCAGTTCTGGTGGGAACTGAGAGGCCCTTGCAGAGGCTTACGGACAAGGTCCGTCTGGCAGCGGCACCTGTCGCCTGGACCCCCGCCGGCCAGGCCGCTAGGAGCGCCAGCTGTGCCCAGTCCTCCTCCGGGGTGCAGAGCCGTGTCCCGGGCTGTCCGCAGGCGGGGTCTCGCACCTCCTGATTCCTCAGCTTGTCCTGGTTGGATTCACGCCGCCTCCGAGTGACTGGTACGCGTGCGCGTGCAGTCCGGCACCAGAGGAGACACGCACGTGGCTCCCAGAAAGGTGGTCAGCGTGTCCCGTGCTGCACAGCCTCGTCCTGCCGATCCTCCCTCGTCTGCGGCCCGGCAGGCGCTGACCAGCCGCTTCATTAGGGACAGCCAGGACCGCGGAGGAGCATGAGTGTGTCACCTGCCCCCACTCCCGGCGCCGAGCCTGCGCCCTGGGGTGGTGAGCTGTCATCGGAGCGTGTGACGGGCAGATGCTCACCTGACCCGCCACTCTGCTGGTGGCGCTCGGCGTGTCCATGGTGCACCGCGGTTAGCCTTGGACTTGAACACCTCCCAGCGCTTTCCTCTCTGGCCCGTCCGTCTAGAGAAGTCCTGGCTCAATCCTCTCCTGGCGCATCACAAAGTCACATGACTGTTCTAGCACCTGACACGGCAGTGAAGTTCCTCTTTGCAGGAAGTAACCTCCTTGTTGTTATGCTGTGTCATCAGCCAGGGACAAAGGCTCCCTTAGCCCACTGCTGACTCAGCGTCTTCTGTTTGGTTACTCTGTGTCCTCAGCTCTGTCCTCAGCTCTGTAGTGGAGAAGCCACCAGGGGTACTTAGAGAGTGAAAGTATGTCACAGTTTTAGGCGCTTTCTTGTCAAAACATAATTTATCCTTCAGAGCCTTTTGGTGAGATGTTTACGATGTTTATGCTAATGTTTGTAGTTTTCTTTTGCCTGGAAGGTAGGTTGAATTCATGTAGTAATATACCCAGGGTTGATAGGAAGCAGGAAAAGACATTTCTTATAGGTGAATAATTTATTTTGTACTACATTTTCTGGGAAAATTAATAATACATAATAAAAATTCTTAAAGTATGAGCCTTTCTACCCAGTAATCACACTGTTTGGAATTCATTGTAGGAAAAAATAACAATAGTAGCTGAGATCTCTATGCCACTCGCTAGGTTTGGGACAGTGTTTTAAGCATTTTACATATGTCACCATATCTGACTCTTCGTAACCTTATGAGCTAGGAGCTGGTTATCCCATCTCTTAGATTAAAATATTGAGGGTACGGGGGCCACATAACTTGTCTGGTATCGCATAGCTGGTGAAAGGTGAGTCCAGGACTTCATTGTTTCTCTTACACGCAGAGATGCGCATAAATGTATGTAAAAGATTAAAAAAATGGAGTATACTTATACTTCCACCAAGAGAGGTTATATTAATTAAGAGGAGAATCATATAGTAGAATTTTATGAGGGCATTAAAGATTTGAGTTGTGGAAAATGCCTTCCATAATGCTAAACCTTAAGTGAGTATGATACCATTTTAATAAAAGAGCATTAATACCCATATACGGAAATATAAATGTTATGTAACTAAACCAGATAACAGAATATGAATGGTATCGATCACCTCTGGACATAGAGATGAGGGGTCATTCTATTTATGCGAGTGTCTTCCTGCTTCCCAAGTCCCTTCCACGTGCCGCATTGTTCTGCGTTGGGAAAGGGTTAGTAAACCGTCGTAAGGGGGTTTGCAGTCACCGCCGCTCACTGGGTTTTGCCGCTGTGCCAGTTCGGTGAGTAAGAGGCTCCATACCAAGCGATCAGAGCCCTCTCCGGAGCCTCCTCTGGGCGGGACGCTCGCAGCCATTGGTCTTTGGACACGGTGGCTCGCAGGGATTTTGTGAGTGACACCTGTCAGGGTTTTGACCAACAGGTTTCACCCTCTGTCCCCGGGCTTCTGGGTCAGTGCTGTCTGCTTCCCTTGCTTTAGCGGATGCGCGTTGCCAGCTGAGTTAGAGGAGGAGGCCCCAGCGGCCCTGTAAGGCCGTTCGGATTTTGATGCTCGAGGAGGGAGGGAGCGTTAGGAAGGCGGGAGGCTGGGGCAGAGGTGATGTACCTGGGGCACGGCGTGCTCTGTGGCACCGGAGGAGAAGGAGATCACGTACAAACTGCAGGGGTCGGGGGTCAGGCGGTGGAGCTCCAGGGTGACTTCCTGAGAGGGAAGCCCTTAGTGGGGACAGGAGAGCACTAGAAGGAAGCGAGCGTTTCCTGGAGCTGGTGGCAGAGATGCAGGATGGACGGACAGACGGACGGAGGGGGAGGTGGCGTGGGGACAGGGGAGTGGGGCTGCCGCCGTCCAGGCTGGGTCCCGGCTGGCGTGTCACTGCCCAGCGCCTCCTCCCTCGGGGATCTCACATGGTAACGTCCTGGGACTTACGACGTGAAAGCAGACACCAGGCCACTTCGTTAACCTCCACTGATGGGACCATCTCCTGGTTTCACTCAAACAGGACGTCTCTTCTGCTTCGGGGCTGTGATGGCAGCAGGCGGGGGGCCCGGCGGCAGGCGGGGTGCAGGGCTCTCCTGTGCCAGACTTTCAGTGCCTCCCGCACCCCTCTAACCGCCGTCCTCAGACCGTGCGGCCTGGGAGGAACGGCCTCTGTGAGCGCCAAGAGCTGAAAGGCAGAGTCCGGCTCCCTGACAAGGCCGGCAGCACGTCGGCTCCGGAGTAGAAGCGAGTGCCGGGCTTCCGCTCTGAGCCGGGTGGACCCACGGCTCTCGTCAGACGCCCTCACACACAGCGGGGCCTCGCCTGCTGCGGCTCCGGGGCCTGGTTGGGGGTGTGACTTGCGCCGGAGGCAGCGGGAAGCTCTGGCGCTCGGGCGCAGGGACTGGTCCTCTTGCTGCTCCAGAGCTTGTTCTGGGGCCGTGGTCGGCCAAGTGCGGCTCGCGAGCCACATGCGGCTGGCTCTTTGGCCCCTTGAGTTTTTAGCAAAGGCCAGCTTAGGAGTGCCCGAATTAAGTTAATAACAATGTACCTACCTGTATAGTTTAAGTTTAAAAAATGTGGCTCTCAAAAGAAATTTCAATCGTTGTGCTGTTGGTATTTGGCTCTGTTGACTCATGAGTTTGCCGACCGCTGTTCTGGGCCAGGCCCGTCAGAGAGGCTGTCACAGGGACGGCTGGTGAGCGATCGCCTCGCGACCTGTGAACGCTGCTGCTTCCCCTCCGCTCCCAAACCCCAGAGGCCCGCGGGCCGGTGACGCCCTGGAAGGTCCCCGCCGGACCCCCCGGCGCACGGGGCTCCGGCGGGGAGGCTCACGGCACCCTCTGGAAACCAGCTCTGTTTTAAACTGATTCCACGCTGGTCTTCGGGGGCGGGGGGGGTGAAACTCCCATCGGAGAGGTGACGAGCCTTCTCTGAGGAGATCCGATTAGTTTGCTAAATTCAAACTAGCGTTTCAGACACCATTTCCGTAAAGGCCGCAGCACGCTGTGGCTCTCCAATCTCATTCCGGAGTGAGAGGTCCCTGAGGGCTGGTTTGACTTATTTAATTACACCGCACAGGGCTCGGGGAACAGTTTTATAAAAGCCCTCTTCAAGGCAAATTTGTAATTTAATGCTAAGTGGTAAATTGGTATACCTTTAACATTTATACCATGAGACAGGTGCTGTAGAGCAGGATTAAATAAGGGGGGAAACGTTAGGTGTCACATCTGAATTAGAAATGATAATATTTGTATATTTTTAAGAAAACTTGAAGGGGCGAAATCTCCTGAAAAACTCCACATGCAACTGACCTGAATGATATCCCTGATAAAGAGCCACCAGGACTGTGGGGGCTTTTGTGAGCCGGAAATGAAAGTGTTCTTTCCTCCACTGACAAGCAGTGTGAGTGTCTGTCCGCAGGGACTGTGCTCGGTACCGGGTCCCAGAGGGCAGTCTGGCTGCTACTCCAGGGGCGTGAGACAGACGGACACAGGGCACATGTTTCCAGGGAAGCACCTGGCGGCCCAGAGAGGCAGGCAGTAAGTCCTCGGCACACAGTAGGTCATCACTAAGCACTGGGTTAGTGAATGAAACGGACCCTCCCTCTCACCTTGTCTGCCGGGTCACTGGCTGCTGACCTTCCACGGCGTGGCTCAGGCCCATGAGTCCTGTGGAGTCTGTTTTGACCCGTCATCACCCGACAGCACGCAGTGGGTGCTTCTGCCACAGCTTCTGGGGTCCCCCAAGGGGACGGCACACCAGGGTGAGTGCAGATGGGGCACCCGGCCTCCAGAGCAGGGGAATAATGTGTCGCTGTCGGACATCGGAGGGACTGACTATGAAGTAAGCGGAGTCTGTTGTTACCCGCCAGTGAGACTTCTGCCCAGTGAGGAAGCATCGCTCTTCTCATCGGGCTCCTAATGCACTCCGGACAGGGCGCCCTGGCAATGTGCAGGGAGATCGATCGGGGGAAGCATGGCCGTTCGAAGGAGACGTGTTGTCGTTGTTGTCATAAATTACTGGATTTCTAACAGTTCCGTTTACTTGTTTAGGTTCCCTTGCAAAGTCCACTTCCGTCTCAGCAGCTCCGCCTGACGACGGCCTGGGAGTTTCTGGAATGAAGCTCGTCCACCTGCCGGCCGAGGGGGACGCCGGCGCAGGAAGCCGAGTGGAGGGAACATGTGCGCCCCCTTGCCCGCTGATGGCTCCCCCATTCCCTGTCGCCTTAGCGCACTGACCTGTACGAGAGGCACCGCTTATGTGTCCGCCTGCCCGGTCGGTGTGTATCAGCCACCGCTGTGAGCCAGGCGTCCGGCCCCTGGGGATAAGGGGCCGCCGTGACCAGGGGAGGGCGGAGCGGCCGGATTGCCCTCTCGATCGGCGTGCGGGTGCCTGGGCCTCGGAGCGTGGCTGCTGGGTCTGTGGTGACAGGCGAGCGGGCGGCGTGCCGGGGACGCAGACGGGGTGGGCAGGCGAGGTGGTGGGGACGGTGCAGGACTCTTCGGACGGCGTTGATTTCTTCAGAGACCCGAGGGCAAGCTGGAAACCAGGGACAGGGCGGCGATGTGGGAGGTTTGAGGAGAGGGGTGTCACATCGTCATCCAGGGGCGTGGGAAGGGACCCCGTGCGCTGTGTGACCAGGAACTGAAAGGGAGCCCGTCAGTATGAGTGAGTCTTTCTGGGAACAGTCAGCTCCTGGGTGGGGAAGGGGGGTTCATGCCCCGAGAGCGGGATTGCTTCTCAGGTGGCAGCGGCCTCTGCGTGGACTCAGTCACGGGGAGCGGGTCCTGCCCCCGCCCGTGCTCTACGGGAGGTCTGTGCTGGGGATTCAGGGGCCTGGGCGGCGCCTCTTCGCGCCTCAGGTCGTGTAGAGGCCACGCCTCCCTCTGGTGACCTTCTGGGAGGTCGCTGGCTGCACATGCACTCCCCACGCCCGTCTGTGAGGGAGGCTGGGAGCCAGAGGGGGCGGTCAGCCAGGGGGTCCCCAGCACCGGCCACCTGTTGTATGTGATGCGCAGTGTCCTGATGGCCAAGGGCCTGCCCTGTGCCGGGCCTGGACTGCTCCGCTCCCGCTTCTCTCTCGGAGCGCCTTTGCCGAGAGGGCGGCTCGGGCAGGTGGGCAGGTGGGCAGGTGGGCAGGTGGGCAGGTGGGCAGGTGGGCAGGGGGGCAGGTGGGCAGGGGGGCAGGTGGGCAGGGGGGCAGGTGGGCAGGGGGGCAGGTGGGCAGGTGGGCAGGTGGGCAGGGGGCAGCAGTGGGGGCAGCAGTGGGAGCCGCAGTCGGAGCCGCTCTTCCTGGCGTCTCCCCCACGCCTGCCACTTCCTGTCTCAGCTGCTTCGTAGCTGATTTCTTCTGCCTGGAATCCCCAACTCGCCACTCTCCGCCTAATAAAAACTCTCCGATGTAATGTACTGACTTGTCCTGTGTAATTCTGCTCATCTAAGTAAAACTCAGGGTTTACCAAGGACCTAAGATGGGGTTGGGATGGAGATGAGTGAGATAATGAGTCCCTGCTCTCGAATAATTCACACTTCAGGCTTCAGAGGAGTTGTTGCTTTTATCATCCGATTTTCGTGGTAGGATTTACCCTGGATTTTTTTTTTTTAATGTTTCACTGTAAACGGCAATATTTTTGATATATTGGAGAAATTTTATCTTTATCTTTTCTGGTTTTATTGAGAAATAATGGACATCCAGCACAGTATACGCTAAGGCAGCAGCCGGATGGCTTGATTTCACACAGGGTGACATGATTCCACAACAGGTGCCCTAACGCCCAACTTCCCATCGAGGTGCCATCAGAGGAAAAGGCGGAAAAAGGAGAAGATGTCCTTGTGATGAGAATGGCAGGCGTGTCGAGTGTGTTACCCTGTGACTGCGTAGGACTTCCATTAAATACCAGCGTTTCCGATTGGGAGCCTCCCGCCTCTCTCCGTGCCCGCGGCCTCTCCCCGTGCCCTCGGCCTCTCTCCGTGCCCGCGGCCTCTCCCCGTGCCCTCGGCCTCTCTCCGTGCCCTCGGCCTCTCTCCGTGCCCTCGGCCTCTCTCCGTGCCCGCGGCCTCTCCCCGTGCCCTCGGCCTCTCTCCGTGCCCGCGGCCTCTCTCCGTGCCCGCGGCCTCGCTCCGTGCCCGCGGCCTCTCTCCGTGCCCGCGGCCTCTCTCCGTGCCCTCGGCCTCTCTCCGTGCCCGCGGCCTCTCCCCGTGCCCTCGGCCTCTCTCCGTGCCCGCGGCCTCTCTCCGTGCCCGCGGCCTCTCCCCGTGCCCTCGGCCTCTCCCCGTGCCCTCGGCCTCTCTCCGTGCCCGCGGCCTCTCTCCGTGCCCTCGGCCTCTCTCCGTGCCCTCGGCCTCGCTCCGTGCCCTCGGCCTCTCCCCGTGCCCGCGGCCTCTCCCCGTGCCCGCGGCCTCTCCCCGTGCCCGCGGCCTCGCTCCGTGCCCTCGGCCTCTCTCCGTGCCCGCGGCCTCTCTCCGTGCCCGCGGCCTCTCTCCGTGCCTGCGGCCTCTCTCCGTGCCCGCGGCCTCGCTCCGTGCCCTCGGCCCCTCTCCGTGCCCGCGGCCTCTCTCCGTGCCCGCGGCCTCTCTCCGTGCCCGCGGCCTCGCTCCGTGCCCTCGGCCTCTCCCCGTGCCCTCGGCCTCTCCCCGTGCCCGCGGCCTCTCCCCGTGCCCGCGGCCTCTCTCCGTGCCCTCGGCCTCTCCCCGTGCCCTCGGCCTCGCTCCGTGCCCGCGGCCTCTCCGTGGACGAGCGGGTCACCCGGGGAAGCAGCCGTTCGGGGTCTGCAGACGCTCACCGGGCGGCGCCGTTCTGTGCGGTTGTTCCACTTTCCCTCCGTCGCTCGCCTGGGAGCAGGACAAAATGGCTCCTCCATGTCTCTCCTTCCCCCTCGTGATTGCTGCCTGCAGCCCATTCATGTCCGCCAGGTCGCCGTCCTGCCATCCCCGCCTCATGTGCGTACCGGCCGTTTCCCTCTTCGCGCCGCGCGTGGCCTTTTAGGAGCTCGGTTTCCGTCCCGGTGCGTGGACGGCCCGCCGGTGTGCGGCGCGGAAGGCCGCGTGTGGCTCCCAGCCTCAGCGCGGGTCATCACGAAGAGACTTGTCCTCGGCAGCTCCGGAGCCTCTCTCCTCCACACTCCGCTCGCCCTCCCCGCGGCGCTCACGCCCGGCTGTCCGTTCAGCCGCTATAAATCTCGCGTCGGCTTCAGCGTTCCGTAATTACATAAATCCTGTTACTGCGGCACGTCTCTGGCTGGTGGGCTGTTCTGGGTGTTGCCAGTGGTCACTGAGCCTTTTGCTTTGCCTTTGACAATGAATCTGCATCTTCGGATGATCACATTTTCTTCCGTAACAGGTTGTTATACGTACATTTCTGTTAGTGTGTCAGTTCAGCCAACATGTGTTAAATGCCCGCCACGTATTAGGAATAAGTAATGGGAATACCATGGTGAATACGCCGCCCTGTAGGAATTGCCGTCCAGTGTGGGAGGCGGACAGTCAGTCAGCACAGCGCATCACAGAGCTGCGAGTCGTGAGAGGAGCTAGAAGGAAAGCAGAGCAGGGAGCGAGGGCCGCGCTGGAGACGGGCAGTCAGGGGAGGCGTCGTGGGGGAGGGAGTGTTTCGTCCGCTCCCCCTGGGCTCTCCTCACAGCCCAGCCAGGGGCTCCCGTGGTTACAGAGGTGCGTGCAGATCCCACCCCACAGCGGCGGCCGCAGCCCTCCTGTCCCCAGCCACTAGCCACTCTGTTACACCCACAGAAGAGAAAAGAACGCTCGCTTCTTTAGCAAAGAAACATGTTCATGGAGGTTATGGTAACCGACAGAGAAGAAAACAAAAAGTGTTCACTCAAACGATCAGCATTCCATTTTGGTGTATTCTTCTACTGTTTACCTGATACAGTTTTATGTAGTTGAAATTATGCCATATATACATGTAATTCTGTCTCCAGCTTTTAAAAAATATATATTTTTTATTGATTTCAGAGAGGAAGGGAGAGGGAGAGGGAGAGAGAGAAAGAAACATCAATGATGAGATAGAACAACCATTGATCAGCTGCCTCCTGCACACCCCCTTCTGGGGATTGAGCCGGCAACCTGCCCTGACCAGGAATCAAACCATGACCTCCTGGTTCATAGGTCAACACTCCACCACTGAGCCAAACCAGCCGGGCTGGCTCCTGCTTTTCAAACATAATATACCTCACTGCCATTTCCCCTTCTTTGTAATCCTATATAATAAAAGAGAAACATGTAAATTGACCATACCTCCGCCATGCTCACCAGCCAACCAGGAGTGAGTATGCAAATTAACCTGACAAAGATGGCGGGTTAATTTCCATACGTAGGCGCCAAGTGGCCTGAGTCCTGGGAACATCCTCAGGACCCAGGCCGCTCCTAGCCTCTAGGCCCACGTGTAGGCCCTGAGTGGCTGGGGTCCCAGAACGCCCCTGGCCACTCAGGCCTATGGGCGCAGGCGCAAGCGGATGTTCCTGCCCCGTGGCCGCTTGCGCATGTGCCAGCGCCAAGCAGTGGCCTGGGTTCATGCCCTCCAGCCCAGCACCCACAACGTGGGGCTGGCTGCTGGCTTTGTGGGCGTGCCCCCCTAACCCCCCCAGGCAGTGGGGACACGCCCCTAGTCCAGTGGACACATGCAAGGGGGTCCTCTGCACATGAGCTGCAGAGGAAACACCTTTTCTTTAAAAAAAAATATATTTTATTGATTTTTTTTACAGAGAAGAGGGGAGAGGGATAGACAGTCGGAAACATCAACGAGAGAGAAGCATCGATCAGCTGCCTCCTGCACACTCCCCACTGGGGATGTGCTCCCCAGCCAAGGTACATGCCCTTAACAGGAATCAAACCTGGGACCCTTCAGTCTGCAGGCCGACGCTCTAACCACTGAGCCAAACCAGTTTGAGCGTAAACACCTTTTCTGACCGTTCATTGGCTAAGCTCCCTGTACGCCGCCATTTGCAGTGTTCTTGGTAACTTGGGTTATAAGAATCCAAGAAGGTGATCTAGGGTTTTTCCACCTCACTCCTGGAGGAAAAAACGAAGGTCTGCTGCTGGAGGGCTAAGAAATGTCATATCCTGCTCTAGCCGGTTTGGCTCAGTGGATAGAGCCTCGGCCTGCCCACTGCAGGGTCCGGGTTCGATTCTGATCAAGGGCATGTACCTAGGTTACAGGCTCCTCCCTGGCCGGGGCCCAGGTCAGGGCTCATGCAGGAGGCAACCAATCAAAGTGTTCCTCTCACTTCGATGTTTCTCTCTGTCTCTCCCTCTCTCTTCCACATTCTCTAAAAGTCAATGGAAACATATCCTCAGGTGAGGATAAAAAAAAAAGAAATGTCATGTCCTATGAAAGACACATCTTGAAAATGCCTAAAGAAAGTTGTCATTTTTTTCAGGGTGAAGGGACTGGAGTCCGTGTTGATGAAAACACCTTGGCAGCTGGGGTGGCTGGCAGTGGCTGCAGCAGCGGGGTGATGGGGCTGGTGCCTTCCCCTGATCAGCCCGGTTGCCTCCTGTGGGGAGTGGGCCTAAGCCGTCAGTAGGACATCCCATGAGGGCTCCCAGTCTGTGAGAGGGGGCAGGCTAGGCTGAGAGACACCCCCCCCCCCCCAGTGCATGAATTTTGTGCACCGGGCCCCTAGTATTATTTATAAGCAACCATTTAATGGCAAAAATAATAGCACTCCATCATATAAATAAGTCATAATTCAACATTGGGTAGTTTCAGAGTTCTAAGTTTTCACTATTATGAGATGAACACCTTTGTGAATAAAATTCTATACTTAATTTGAGATGGAATTCTAAGAATGTGATAACTAGATCAAATAGTAAGATCGTTTAAGGACTCTTGAAAATCATTGTTAAATTATATTCCCAAAACCCAGCACCAAGTTTCACTCACTGTAGAGATATGTATGCAAGTACTCATTATATCAGCTCAAAACCGCAGTAAGTTTATTTGCATACATTTTTAGATGTGATACAACAAACCACAGAATCTTAGAAATGACCATTTCAACTTGTCTAAGAACAGGCATTAGATATTTTGGGCGTGAGAACTCTCTTTGCAGTAACTACATGTTCACCGCCTCCTGTAAAACATTTCTAATGAAGTTCATGGATTTTGGTTTTTCTAGTGACGAAATGCTTATAAAAATTTTAGGCCTTTCCACATTGCTAAAGGAAACGTATGTTTTGTCAAATTATTAACCTCTGTGATAACCTATAGAAGACATCTTCTGACAACTAGCTCTTTGACTGTAAGCCAGGAGACAACTAGGAAAACCAGTCTGAAAGGATGAGGGATAGATGGAACTTAAAACTTCACTCACGTTTCATAAAGGAAAAAATATACGGCTAGAATGAACAAGAGAGGGAAACTAGTATTGTTGTTTATTTATGATATTATTGACAGAGTAATACTTATTTTCAAATAGATAGGCATATAAGGTAAATTATTTATTTCAAAATTACCTTGATAGGAAGTTAGCATATGTGCCTGAGTGAGAGATAAAAATGCAGGCTCAGCCCTAGCTGGTGTGGCTCAATGGATAGAGCATTGGCCTGTGGACTGAAGGGTCCCTGGTTCGATTCCGGTCAAAGGCACATGCCCAGGTTGCAGGCTTGATCCCCAAGGGAGGGCGTGCAGGAGGCAGTCAATCAATGATTCTCTCTCATCATTGATGTTTCTGTCTCTCTCTCCCCCTTTCCCTTTCTCTCTGAAATCAATAAAAATATATTTTTTAAAAATGCGGGCTCATACCTGAAGTTTCAGCATCCATTCACTTCCTGAGGAGTACTAGTGAGCTTGTGAAAGGCCACCTGGGAACAATTTATGTGATTACATATTTTCCGAAAGAAATAATTGTTTGCCTCATTATTTCTCTATGTTTAAAGACATAGACAACTATCCAGAAGGTCAAGTCTAAATAGTACGAACATGGTTTCTCAGTGAACAGTCCTTCTGGTACAGTTGATCTCTGTTGAATTTTTATTGACTTGGAAATGATATGGCCAGTGTTTGGAATTAAGCTCGGAGAATGTTCTACCAAAATAGCTCTGCTCCGTGTCCCAGCGAATGAACCCTCCATCCATTGAGGAGGCTAACAGGGTTTGACTAACGTGAGCCTGCTCTGAATATTGGGCCAGCCCCCCACTGTCGGACCAAAGAACTACATGGGGTTTTCAGTCCATAGGAAGGTGGATCTCTGATAAATCCACGTTTTTACTGTAATAATCCAGGGGCACGTTTTGGGTTGATCTGAATCCGTGCCCTATGTGAGTGCTTAGTGTACATCCTTTTCACCCTTAGTTTTGTAGTGAAAGGTTCATGCTTATTTTGATTCCAGTTACTTAAGGGTAGTGAGAAATCTGACAGAAACTTAAATTTATTTCCAGAAGGGGTACTTGGAAGGCTAAATTGAGGATAACTTTAACTTTTACTTTCTTAAAATTTAAAGACTAAATTTAAACTACCTGCAATTTGAGCAGTTAATTTGTTCTTTGGGTTAAAAATTTTTTTTACTTTATTTTTATTGTTGACAGCGTTTTATTGTTTCACTCCATTGTGTGTTCTTGCCTCCTTTGTCAAATATTAGTTGACCTCATAGGTGTGGGTTGCTTTCTGGGCTCTCTATTCTGTTCATTGACCTACATGCCTGTTCTTATGCCAGTGCCAGGCTGTTCTGATTACAGTGGCCTTGTAAGTATACACTGAGTGGCCAGATTATGATGATCTCTGAACGCATAATAATCTGGCCACTCAGTGTATATCCTATATAATAAAAGGCTAATATGCAAATTGTCCCCTCAACCAGGAGTTCGACCAGCAGGCAGGCCGGCCAACCGCCCATGTCCCCTCCCCCTGGCCAGGCTGGCCGGACCCCACCCATGCACGAATTCATGCACCGGGCCTATTTGGGGTCTTTTTTGGTTTCATATAAATGAAATCAATATATTTTGAGGATGTTTGTTCTAGATCTGTGAAATATGCCGTTGGTATTTTCATGGAATTGCATTGAATCTGCAGATGGCTTTGGATAGTATGGACATTTTAATGATGTTAGTTCTTCCAATCCATGGATACGGTATGTGCTTCCACTTATTTGTATCTTCCTCAGTTTTTTTATTCAGTGTCCTACAGTTTTCCAAGTACTAATCTAATCCTTTTGCCTCAATTCAGTTTATTTCTAGGTACCATATTGTTTTTGTTGCAATAGTAAATGGGATTGTTTTCTTAGTTTCTCTTTCTGGATAGTTTATTATTGGTGCATAAAAATGCCACTGATTTCTGAATATTAATGTTGTATCCTGCTACTTTGCTGAGTTCGTTTATTATATCTAGTAGCTTTCTGGTGGGGTCTTCAGGGTTTTCTGCACACAATATCACGTCATCTGTGAACCATGCCAGTTTTCCTTCCTCCTCTACCAGTTGGATGCCTTTTATTTCTTCTTCTTGTTTGATGGTTGTGGCTGGGTCTTCAGTGCTATGTTGAATAAGGGGTGAAAGCGGCCATCCCGTCTTGTCCCCAGTCTTAAGGAAAGCGTTTCTAGTGTTTGCCCAGTGAGGGTGACGTTGGCTGCGGGTTCACCCTATGTGGCCTTCCTACACTGGGGGGTGTGCCCACTTGGCTGAGGATTTTAATCATAAGCGGATGCTGGATTTTATCAAATGCTTTTTTTTTTTTTTTGCATCTATTGATACAATCATGTGGTTTTTATCCTTCATTATGTTTATGTGGCTTACCATGTTTGTTGATTTGTGGATATTGTACCAGCCTTGCATCCCTGGAGTAAATCCCACCTGGTCATGGTGTATGACCTTTAATGTATTGCTGGATCTAGTTTGCTAATATTTTGTTGAAGATTTTAGCATCTATGTTCATCAGGGATGTTGGCCTATACTTTCCTTTCTTTGTGGTGTCTTTATCTGGTTTGGGGGTAGGCGAATGCTGGCCTCATAAAATGAATTTGGGAGTCTTCCCTTCTCTTGAAATTTTTGGAATAGTTTGAGGACATTCTTTGAATGTTTGGTAAAATTCACCCGTGAAGCCATCCGGTCCAGGACTTTTATTTGTTGTGAGGTGTTGTTGTTTTTTGTTTTTTTAAATTGCTGCTTCAGTTTCACTTGTTATAATCTGTCTATTCAGATTCTCCAATTCTTCCTGGTTCATTTTTGGCAGGTTGTGCGTTTCTAGAAATGTATCCATTTCTTCCAGATTGTCCATGTCTTTGGGGTTTTTTCACAGACCCGCATTTTTCTAACCATATTCTGAGCCTCGCCAGCAGGGAAAGTAGGCGTTTAGGATATATTTAGGGAACAGTGTTACATTTGTGCTGCTGTCTAAGCATATCTCAGTCAAATGGTGCCTTAAAAATATTCATTACTTGGTATCACCCATCCTGTTTCCACCCTCATGAATGTAAATAATTAAATTTACTCCATTATTTATTTTTGTTGCTTCCATCTGGGTGCTGACATTTGTTTGTAGAAGTGATACATGGGAGAGTTTATTATGGAAAAAGGAGTGACCTCGTTTCTACTGACAACGCTCACCTGACACGGTGAAGTGTTACCATCAGTATGTTACATGCGCAGGAACTCGAAGGAGACACTTTGCGGGCAGGTGCAAGGCGCAGGCTTTTGTTTTCAGCTTGGTCCCTGCGTTTGCACTAAAGTAGCACATTCGGTAACACTCCATTTATCTGGTCACTTTTCAGAATGGGATGGAATTTTCCAGGTAACTGATCATAAATTAGTTTTCCAGGTAACTGAATCTTACACCTTCGAGGACCAGAATCTGTTAAATTTAACCATTTTTGATGGAAAACTTTATCAAATGTATTATGCGCCTTCTCCCTTCTCGCTGCCCCGGTTTTCCTGATCAGAGAATCCGCGGCGGCGTCCGGCCTTGTTTCCGAGGGCGCAGGACGCTGTTTAACAGGAAGGAGGGGATTGAGGAGATGCCGTTTCCTCTGCTGCGTCCTCCTCTGATGGCTCTTCTTCCTCCGGTGTGGCCTGTGTTCTCCGTGGCCGTGAAGCACAGCTGGGGAGCTCCTGTGTCTGGGAGGTCGGAGCCCGGGGTGCCGGGGCCACAGGCACGCGTGCTGCCTCCTCGGGCCGGCTGCCCCGGGTTGGGGGGCTGCCCCGGGTTGGGGGGTTGCTCCGAAAGGTCGCTGACGGGAGTCACCGGCTCCTGGGCTGCTGGTCTCCCTGTCCCTCCGGGTCCTGCCCGGGCGGGAAGCGCCTGCAGGTGGTCTGGGCAGTGCCCGGCGCCCGCGTCTTCCCCTCCTCGCTCTGCCTCCTGCCCCCGGAACCCTCGCCTTCCAGTCGCCATCCACTGGGCCGGGAAAGCGCCCGAACACGAGGGAGACGCGGGGAGGGAGAGGGAGAGGGAGGCGCCGTGAGCAGCGTGGGCACCTGAGGGCGGAGGGGAGGACAGGGGGAGGGCAAACACGGGAGTCAGCTGTGCGCACACAGGTAGGAAAGGTTCACAGTGACTCCAGGGTTAGGACCCGCCTCCACCACGTGATCGACGCCGAGGGAGGGCCAGTGGGACCCTGAGGGGCGGCAGGTGACACGCCTTTCTCACACGCACACGGAGCCCGTGCGCCGCTCACACGCGGGGCTCCTCCCACTCCCGGTGGGAAGGACCCGCGGGAAGTCTGACGGCTGAAGGCCGCGAGCGCTGAGGACACCACCCCCCGGGAAGGACTTCAGTGGCATTACTACGACGTGAAGAGGAAAGGCTAAGGGTGACTTATATGTGACTAAAATACATGTCTTATTCTGTGGGCAGTGCCAAATAAATTCTGTATATTCTCTAGGCCAGTGGTCGGCAAACTCATTAGTCAACAGAGCCAAATAGCAACAGCACAACGACTGAAATTTCTTCTGAGAGCCGAAAACCGACTTCTGCGCACGGGCCACGAAGTTTCAATCGCTGTGCGTGCGCGCCCGCACGTGGTATTTTGTGGAAGAGCCACACTCAAGGGGCCAAAGAGCCGCCGCATGTGGCTCGCGAGCCGCGGTTTGCCGACCACTGCTCTAGGCAGTAAGAGGTTATGTTATAAGCAGTGTTTTAAATTTAAATATTTTTATCAGCCCATCACATGTGCTGTATAAAGCTTACTAGCACTGTGGTCTAGAATGAAAAACGCTAGTACGGAGTACTCTTTATCCTTAAAATGTGGAAGTTCGTGTTCGGGGACTATTTGGGGAGTATTCCCACAGCTTTCTTCCCTCCTTCTGTCTTCGATCTCTGTGTAGAGCTCTTGTGAGTTTGCTGTTGGACTTTTTGGACTTGCTGAGTCGATCCAATTTTCATCTCTTTTTCTGTTCTGCTGCTCATCTCTGGGCCACCACTCTAGGAGAGCCCCCAGCCCTGCCGTCACCGTGTCACGGTACTTTTCTGCAGGGTCTTATCTGCGGACATTTGTTTTCTTCTGCTTTCCTCATTGCCGCCGCCACTCCTCCTCCTCCTCCTCCCCCTCCTCCTCCTCCTCCCCCTCCCCCTCCTCCCCCTCCTCCTCCCCCTCCTCCTCCCCCTCCTCCTCCTCTCCCCCTCCCCCTCCCCTCCCCCTCCTCCTTTCCCCCCTCCTCCTCCCCTCCCCCTCCCCCTCCCCCTCCTAACCTCCCCTCCCCTCCTCCCCTCCCCCTCCCCCCTCCCCTCCCCCTCCCCCTCCCCTCCCTCTCCCCCTCTTCCCCCTCCTTCCCCCTCCCCCTCCTCCTCCTCCTCCTCCTCCTCCTCCTCCTCCTCCCCCTCCTTTTTTAATTGTGTTTTTACATTTGTTCCTTTGGGTCTGTCCTCCGTGTGGAAGGCTTCCCTCAGCTGCCCATTGGCCGGGAAGTCCTTGCACATGGGTGGACCAGATGCTGTTTTGTAAGGTGACCCGTCTCATTTCCGTGGGTTCTCCAGCGGTCGCTGTGTATAGTGTGTCTGACGTTGTCCATACTTAACTAGCAAACGAGAAATCCATTTAAATGAAGCCTAGGAGGACTTCAATTCCAGGGATATCAGGTCTTTCATCGAATTATCATGGCACGCTTTATAACTTCTGGAAGCTCATCAATGGTTTTAGGTTTTAAATATTAATGTCACCTGTTTGCAGTGTGTTCGGCCTGGGAGGTTTGTTGGGGAAACTGGAGACAAAGTCGCTGCCTTTTTGGAAGGGGGGGGGGGGGTGCTGTATTCAGGAGCGTTGCAATTCCAAGTCTGTCGAGTTGGCTGTGACTCACGGGTTAAGTCGGGTTTAGACTCACAGATCATCCCACTCGCTGCCTCCGGCGGAACGGCCGGCCGCTCACGGGGGTGGGAGCGCCTGCCGAGTGACCCTTCATTCCTGTAGCCCCGAATCAGCGGGATCATGGGTCGTTGTCTTCATTCTTAAGGACTTCGTTGTTGAAAATTATTTCACATAAAAACAATGTAAATGTTTTAAACCAGTGCGAACAGAGGTAGACGTCACAGATCAGTTCAGTGTATTCACAGAAAGCTGTGATGGATATTCTCTCAAAACCGCTTCTCTAACAGATGCTTTACTTCTTGTAAAGTGAGAAGAAATGCATTTAGCCTGTGGTCTAAATTAATAAAACGCACCGGTTTCGTTCAGAACGATCAAGCTAATAGAGTAAAGAGCTTGGACGTTAATTTTCATTACGTGGTTGGGTTAGTGTGGTGGCTCCTGTATTACGTTCGAACCACAGGAGGCTGTAGAGACCCCCTTGTTTGGAGGTTTGATTTGGAAGTAAAATGTACATCACTCTAACTCTGTGCCTTAGTGCCGGCGGTTACATTCATAAGCGTGGGGCTCTCATTCTCGATTTTCACCACAATTCGGTGACGTGTATCCCGTGGCCGGCGTGGAGGGTGCTGCCCTGTGAGCTGCGGCCTTTACAAGCCGCCGCCCGCGGCCTGAGAGGTTCCTCCGCGGCGGAAGGAGAGCCCCGGTTCGCTCTGCTTGTAATACTCCCTTGTTACTCGACAAAATATGCCCATCCAGGTCTTCCTTTATAATTCATAGAGTATAAATAACATATATATATACATATGTATATAAATGAATCGTGGTGGAAAATCAGACATTATCAAAGCATAAATAACCAAAAAGTGAGTCGTCCCCTCCCCCACTAAAAATTAAAAAAAAATTAAAAGAAAACAAAAGTCTTCAGTGGCAGAGCTAATAATTGCTAACTTCCCGGTACACCCTTCCAGAAATGTGTCGTGTGTGTGTCAGTATCTGCATGTAAATTGTAATACACAGACTCTCTTAGCACCCTACTCTTTTCCCCTTACGTCTTGGAAATGGTTTCATGTAAATGTATTTTTGAAAAATTTATATCTAGTCAATATCTGGTAGCTTTAATTTAGAGATTAATAAGAAACTTAAATTTTTAATTCTTTGCCTTTTTTCTTACATCTTAATTTCCCCTTGCCTGTTTGAATTGCATTAGCAGAATAATTTTAAAAATTCTGTGCATAGAACGATGTCTGAAAGTAAATAAAACATGTTAATAATACTTGTAAGGGTGCTGAATTTTAAGTTATTTTTTTCCTTTATGCTGTTTTTTGTATTTCATATTTTAATAATTGGCATTTTATTGGGAAAAGTTCATTTAATAAAATGTAGTATGCTATTATGAAGTAATTATTAATCAGCAGTTTAATTAAATTATAAAACCATATTCTTTATTGACTATTAAATCATACCTTGTTAAAAATAATTTATTGTTATTTTTTCCAGTCCATTGTTAATTGAAGTATAATTTACAATAATAAAGTGCAGAGAATTAAACTGTATCCTTTGATGAGTCTTTTACCCACTGTTCTTAAAATATAAAACATTCCAGTAATCCCGTAAAAGCCCCTCAAATCCCTTTAAATCACCCCCTCCCCTCCACCCGGCACCTGCTACCTGGTGTGTCCCTCCAGGGGTCCGTTTTCTCTGTTTTGAGCATCCTGTGAATGGACTCCCTCTCCATGCACTTCCTCTTCCATTCTCCGTCCGCCAGCATTTATCGTCGTCACTATTTAACGTCCTTCTCCTCGTCCTGTTCTCAATGCCGAGTGGCTGGCCCAGGCCCAGAGCTGCTCGGCCAGGTCTGTGTGACCCGCGCTCTGGCCCTCGCCCCGCGCTGCGCTCCTGGGGCTGATGGGGGGGGGGGGGGGGCGGCCTGTGAAATCCCCGAAGGTTCTGCCAGGAGGGCTGTGTTTCCTTCCTCGTGAAGTGAGCTCTCCCTGCGGTACCGGCTCACTTGGACCGCGAAGTACAGCGAACGGAGTTTGTCACACAAGCACTTCCGGTTTCTTTCCTCAAGTTCATCCGGCTGCAGCGTGGACCCACCGCTGTTCCCGCACCGCCGGCCTCAGTGCCTTCGGCCTCCAGCGCCTTCGGCCTCCCGCCGGGGCTGTGGGGCCGTCTGCCCAGACGTCCAGCGGGGAACTGGATGTTGGAGGTCGGCCTCAAGTGTCCCCTTTGAGCAGGTCGGTTCCCCAGAAAAGACTCGGCGTCTCCTGTGTAGGTGGCGGGAGCCTGGCCATCAGCACTGGGGCGCGGGGCATCCACGCAGGCTCTCCCGTGGGCAGGGCGGCGTCTGGGCCCGGACTGGCCTGGCGTCTCAGCCCAGGGCGGCGTCACCCGCTCCAGGGCGCCTGGTCCGGGTGGGAGCGGGCAGGCTCCGGGGTAGGCAGAGGGCGGACAGCCAGACCCCGCTGTGCTTTAACCACCTTCCCCGTCCTGGGGGCGCAGCCACCGGAAAGCCTCGTGGGTTTTATTGTGACTCACGCCTGCTGGGGGCTTCCCGGCTCCCGCTCCGGGGCCCGGCTC